>NC_135660.1:61282183-61629683 GCF_964188315.1 Podarcis muralis | reverse complement strand
CAACTGGGACACCTTGCAGTTTGCAATGTATTTAGTATCAATTGCACACTGCATGTTATTGATCGAAAACACCCTAACATTTGCTGCGACTTTCTTTCAGATATTGTAAAGAAATATTGCATAACTAACAGAGCAGACATAAAATTTTGAAAATTAAGGCTCAAATGAATCATTATCACAAGCATGTACCCCACTTCAAGTTGTCAGGATACTGGTAATATCCATTCAACAATATTTATTTATTTTTTTAAAGTATGGGATTACATTCAGAAAAATGCTGCACACATGACGCTCAATGCTTAGGCCAATTAGCAAGCTATTACAGCACAGTTAGTCCAATCCTGAAAACACAAGACATGCTTAAATCTCTAAAAAATATATACCAATAGACATAATATTTACCTATGCATTCCTTTTAACAAAATGATTAAGCAGGGGCTATTTTTTTGCTGGATTGCAGTTCCATTCAAAACAATGCTCATGTAACACATTTATACTGTAATCCTGTACATGCTTATCCAGAAAAAACCCCCACTGAGTTCAATGGCCTTACTCCCAAGATTGCACTGAATGCAGAAGGATCTAGGCAGACTTTCTCTGAATTATGACAAAACCTTGATCCAAAATTCCATATTCTGTCACCAGTAGGACTTTCTGAGACCACTCTTGTTACAAACAGCACCCTACACACCAAACCAAGCACCCCTAACATTAACAATTCAATATCATTTTCTGTAAAGTAGCCCAGTAGACACACCCAAAGGAACTCTTTAAAATATAGGTTTAAAAGGAAAAAGAGAGGCATCCAGATGTATAGATGGGGAATTCCTAGTACTCTTGAAAATGTGAGAACATTATAAAAAAAAAAATTCAGGAATAATATATTAGGGAATGCCGTGTCGCAAAGTGAAGAACAAAACTTTGATTGTAATCCATGTAAGGATCCTACTGATTCGTATGGAACTTATCAGAGCTTATAGTATAGTGGTTAACAAACTCAGTTAAGAATTCCTGCTTGAGTTGTAATGAAGGGGTAGTTTGGCTGTAAGGAGAAGCCATTGTTTCCTGCTATGTGTACAAGCTTCAGGGTTATGTATTTCTTCGCTGCCCCCGCCTCCTCTTGCACAGCTGTGAAGAGGAGAGTGGAAGTTTTTGCTTCCAATTTTAAACAAACAGAACAATTTTATTTAAACTTGTCAAACTCTCTTTAAAATGCAATTGGTTAGAATGAGCCAGGATCAAACCGAGGTTTCAGATCCCAGCTTATTTTGGAACCAGAGTCTCCCAAGTTTCAAGAAAATTGATTCTGACTTCATCCTTGTGACCATATATGGGGAGAGGAAGGGGAGGGTCTGAGGCCAAGGCTCACACATGTGGTAGGAAACCCATTACATCTGCATGAGTCCTGTTGTTGCTGGCACCTGTCCATCTCAAGAGACAATGGAGTGCACTTCCAAGGATGAAGTCAAACTGCTGCATTAGCAGCACTGAAATGACATCTCCGGGGCACGAAGCCTGGGCAATGTGTATGGAGGACCTAGGGTGCCTAGATAAGACCCATCTTGTGGCCTTGCTGGTGTGGTTCAAAGAAAAGCACAGCACCAGCTTGGTTGCAGGAGATGCCAGAAGGAGGTGTACAAGGCATCGTCCAACCATCTTAGGAACTCCACTCCGGATTTGTGTAGGGTTTACTCCTTAGCTTTTCCTTCACCCAAAGATATCCCACAAGGCAGCAGAGGATTAGGATCAGAATGTTCCTTCTCCTAGATGGGCTACCTTCCCATGTTGACAAACCCCATCTGCCAAATGTATATTAAATGCTTCAACAATAGTCTAAAAAAACTATATAAATTGTTATTTCTGTCACCATCAGACATAGGGTAACAGTATTACCAGCAACTAAAATATACTCTTTCATAGTTCCTGAGGGTGGGAAGTGGTGATCTGCTAGCATGTTTTAGAAGTATAAATCATTTGAAGTTATTAGTCGAGTTACTAGTGTCAAGTAGTCCAGTTGGGAAGAATGGATACTGAATTCATATTCAGATTAGACTAGACCATAGGGCATATGGAATATGAAAACTCTAGTATAGTACAGACCATGATTAAAAAAGGTTTCTAGCTGAAAGAAAAGCAGTGCATTTGAACCTGTCCAAAATCTAATTAAAACTTTCTCTGTCAGGGAAACATCCCTGTTAAAGAAACATGCTGATCTTCAAGGCTGTTAAAATATTTTTGTATTGGGGCATACCTAGATTATGGAAGAAACAAATTCTCTGGCCTTGTGTAGTACATGCTTCATTAATCTTAATACATAAATGAGAAGCACACCAAGAATAAGCTAACGGAGCCTTCATATTTGAACAGCTCCTACTGATGAGCTTATATAAGCTTTCAGACAGCTAATCAGCAAGAAAGGTATAGCCTTATTTGCTTTCTCTCTGTAGCTCTACAGACTTTTGATCATAAATTTTAAAATATGTTGAAGTGGTGAATTCATAGAAATATTGCTGAGGAGTGAAAACCTGTGATGTTTGGCAGAAATTTATCTCTAATCTTCTGAAGCATTAGAGAGCTATACAGATGGTACCTGCCCAGAGATTTCAAGGGAGGGTCATATCTGGCTCTTAGCCTTCCTGTCCTTTCTTAATGGTACATTCATAGCTCATATTGCATGTCACCAAGTCATTTCATCAACAGCATTATCAGTTCATTCACTCTTCTCTATCTCAGCAGCCCTTCCTCATAAGATAATATAGCATCGATTCATTCATTCATTTTCTTCAACTCATTCATCCTCTTCCTTCTTTTGAGCAAAGAGGTTTATGTAATTTGTCTAGGAATGAGGATTTATCTAATTTTAATATGTTTAGTCATCCTTTCTGGTCTAAGAAACACAGAGAGACATGATGATGTGCTGCTGTTGAGGCCATAACTTGTCCCCTTGTCATCCGATGTTCTTCCTTCTTGTGTAGAACCTGGCTGAGATGCTCTGTCTGCTGCCACCCTTACAGTCCACAATTTGGCTGTGATCCAGAGGGGCACCCATGCAATTTTATGAAAAATCTGGTCTTACCAGTGAAGTTGAGAGAGAGAGAGAAATCTGGCTAAACCTTGCTTCCTACTTCTACAGGTTTAGGAGCCCCCTTTGTAACTGCTGGGGTGTAGGTGTACCAGAAGCCAGCCAGTAGTGACTGGTTTTGCCCTGCAGTAACGCTGGCTGGAATCCCTGCTCCCAACACACTCAGCCAATTCGGAAGAGCTTATTAAGAGAGAAGGGAATGCCAGCCTGTCTGACGACAGGAAATGGTCTGCTCATTGTCTATACATGGGTGGACCTCCAAAGGCCAGATTACTGTGCCTCTGGTGACTCTGCTTTTCATTGTGTTACAGTTAGAGCACTAAGAAGTACATTGCTATGGTCACAGTCACAAGCTGATGGGTCCAGGAAGAAAACAATCCCAGGGTTTAGATATAGAATGAGTGGTCCTCTTTTAGTATTGGGTTACAACTCACCCCTTGTCACAATTGATGTTGAATCCTATAGCTGGTGCTGGGACACCAGGCAGGAGCTGTCGTCGAGAGATGAGTTAGGTGAAATTCCCACTCTCTCACTCAAGCAAGTGGTCCTATAAGGGGCCTTGAGGCTACTAGGCATGTGCCAACCCACCTCCTGGTCTGATGCCATTGCCACACATCCAGGTGGCTAGGTCACGGTTGCAGGAAAGGTGCTATCCATTTTCAAATGATTTTACAGCTGGCCTCTGGCAGCACAACAGGTTGTCAGAAGCAGGACCCCTGCCTGTATGTCAGGGTAGGGAAATGGATCAAGCTAGAGCCTTCTCTCCACACGGGCCAAGTTTGACAGGTAGACAAGGCCACTGTACTCAGGTGTTTTCCAAGTCCTGATGATCAATTGTTTGGTAGGTTTTCAAAGTGCTTTGCAAAGCTCTATGCAAGCAGGAACCACCAGGTGATTGTTGTCATAGCCCTATCCTAAGCCCCGTTGCTGAGCAACCAAGTGCAGAGCTGTGTGGGATAGGAGACCAAACAAACAGGAGATAGGAGTCTCTGAGATATGTTTGCTGGCAAGCCAAGTCCACATGAGAAGTCTAGAGCGTTCTGAGGGTTGGGCAAACAGCTGTCCATGTAGTTCAATGTTCCAGGGGTCAAGGAAACCAAGCGACCACAAAGCCAAGGGTCCAGATGGGGAGCAGCAAGGTAGGGCCAGTAACCACAGGTGTTGTTCCCAGCATCTGACTGCTGACAAAAGCCCTGTTTAAGAAAGCTGAAGTCAACTGGTTCTCATCCGTGCCTTCTCCTCCATTGTCCTCAAAGGCCAATCAGCTGCAGGTGGAGTCAGTCCATTTTCCCTCCCTTCAGACTGCTGTTCAGTAGGGAAGGTTGACTCCTGGCCCATGACAATTGTCAAGCAGGTGGGTGTGGCCTGGCCTGGCCAAAAATGGATAAGAGGTTTCCCACTACTACTTGCCACTGAGAAGCTGTATCCAATAAAAGTTGTGACTGGTTTTCTGAAGATCTTCTGTCTCACTTCCGTCCCTCCTCTGCCTAGATCCACTCCTGTCTGAAGGCTTAAATCTGCTATGACAGAGATTTTCCAGAACCTTCAGCAGTTCTTTATAGAGTCCTACCCCTTTCGAAGTATATTACCTTTATGTTTTTCATAACTGAAGTTGGAGAAACTTTCTGGTATAGAGAGTCCCAATGCTCCGTAGTAAAATGTTTCAAAAGCAGACATGCTTTTCAAACTGCAAAACCACAAGACAGCTATGCTTTTTTGTCTTGTGAACTTTTCATTGGCTGCTTTTCACTGGTGGCTGGGATGCACTGGAAAAAACACATGTGTCTATATTGTCTATGTGTATATCTTTTTCAAAAGTTAAATGAATGAATGAATGGCTCTGGGTGAGTGACAAACTGTACATATATCAAGACATATAAAAGATCACATAGAGATCATTACAATAAAAACATCACAGTACCCAAAGCCATTTTTTAGTTCTCTCTCTCACCATGCACTCATGCTCCCACCCTGGTCTTCCCTCAACACTAGTTGAATTCCTCAAAACAGAAAACCAAGTAAAACAGAAGGCTATTAAAATGTGATCTGCTTGCGGTGGCTGCATTCTGCTATGCTGATAGCAGCTGCTTCCATACACAGGCAGAGCCTGCAGTTTCATACATTACCACATGTTCCTTTAACTTAGGTATCATGGTGGCATGAAAACCTGCAGGTTGTGTTCATGGTCAAGAAGCCACACAAATTATTTGCTACTAGCAGGGATCAGCCATCACAGGCATACAGGGTAGGGTGTGGGGTTGAGTTGTGTCCTATATGAATCGTTCAAGAATAGAAAGAGAAAGAGGTGAAGTTGGGTAGGTATCTGTTCATTTGGATTTCTTCATGGCTTCACAGCAGGATCTGGATTATTTCACGATCCATTAATAATGATGGAAATGTCACAAAAGGTATCTTACAGACTACCATTAGTCATACTTAGCCAGAAAATTAGAGAGAGAGAGAGAGAGAGATCACGTGGTACTGCTGAATGCTCCCAAAAGCTTGCAAGCAAAAAGACAAGTGCCCTGATTCAGCTCTAGTTGTGCACAGGTCTATGTGACTAAATGTGAATGAGCTAAGCTGAGAGTAATGCAGCGCAGGCCATCAGCTTCCAGCTGCACACTCAATGCATGGCTCCTGAGCTTGCAAGTGAAACATGCAGCACTGGAGTTTAGAAAACTTCTGAGTATGGATCACCTCATCTAGATCAGGCTGAGCAAGCAGTTATAGCCATTTATGCAGAAGTATTCATCAGAATACTAAATGCAGATAAAAATGTTGATGGAAGCATCTGACAAAAAACAGAATAAAGTGTAAATTTTAGAAATGGGATAATCCACCAAGCAGGAAAGGGACCAGATGATAATGATGATGATGATGATGATGATGATCATGATTTTATTATTAATCATTTTGAAATTAATCCTGTGGCTAACAGGGTGTTCTGAGAATTTTACTCATTGAACAAATACTAATAATCTGTGTTCGAAAATTACAATTATATCCTGGAATTTTAATGATTTGGTCAGAAGGAGCCCTTTTGGCTGCAAAAAAATTACTCCAGGATAAAAATGAGAATTATACTAAAAGGTATTTATGCTACATTGTTTGTGTAGGCTTTCATCCCAATTTTTAATATGTTACTTAAATGTAAACCTCGGTAGCTTCAATGGAACTTTCTTCCAAATGACTTGTTGAGGTCAGAATAATTCCTCTATGATATCGCTATAAGGGGTCCGAAGACATTTCATGCAAAACACAGTAGAAAAAAAATGTTTCTCATTTTACCCCAATTCAAATTAATGTCCTGGATTTTCTAGTTTTGTTTTCTTATTGTTTTGTTCAAACAAGACAGAAGGTTGGTCTCTTATAAATGACTCATCTCTTGGAATTTGGCCACTTCTCCTGTAGTTAGTTTCCAGAAACCAAAATCTAGCTTTCTAAAATTGCTTGGATTGCTATTCCCACTGGATTTCATGCACACATTCAACCATGAGCTTAAATTCTATTGTTGTGTCTCAGTAGAATAGGGGGATAAGAAAACAAGACAGAGATATCAATTGTACTTCAGAAACAGGCCTTGTCTTATGATACCTTGCCAATCATAATAAACAGTTTCTGTGACATCCTACCCAACACAACAGTGGAGAATCTTTACTCCATATTATCGGAAAGAAAATCCCGGCAGGAACATTTGCCAACTATTGATCGATCTCCACAATCCGAACCACACAGTGTGCCACCAATATTCTATCTCATTCCTAGCTATCAGCTAACAAATAGCAGTCTCCTCCCAGACAGCCTCCTGTCTGTCATATGAAGCAATAGCCATGACAAAATAATTAATGCAAAATAATTCTCTAGTTGCTGAAAGGATAGCTTAATTAAAGCTATCGTTCTCAACCATTTATTTTATAAAAGCCCCACTGAAGTAATTTGGGCTACTCTAGAGACAATTGATTATGCTTTTAGACTTGTTTGAACAAATTCAGATTTCCCACAAGAAATTAGATGAAATATTGACATAGGTGATCACTCCACAATAACCATCATTTAAAAGGCCATCATGTACCACCTGCATTTAATCTATTTTACAGCTTCCTTTACAAATAAGTTGTTTTTGGCTGCCAAATTTAAAGACACAGGTGAGAACTTATGAATAAACAATGCATGTTGCATTCTGGGTAATTTCCAAAAAGAAGAAGTCTCCAGTTGTATGTTCTGTAAGGAAGACTCACTATACGATTAGTTTTCTGTGCAGTGTATGTCTAACATGCTCACATAAGGCCTCAGATCTAGGGTACAATATGAGAACCTAGATTAGTTTATTAAGGGAACTTTCCAAAGGAATGGGACTCTCGTGTGGTATTAATTACAAGTTAAATATTGTATCATAAAGGGTACTTCACAGGGTATGAAGTACAAACCAGAATGGAACCAACAGCAGGCTTCACCAGCCTGGTACCATCCAGATGTTTTGTACCACATCTCCCATCAGCCCTAGACTGATGGGAGTTGTAGTTGAGGCTGATGGGAACTGCCAGATAGCTGTGTAGTATCCTGTATTTCTGAAGGCTTCTCACTGTGAGAGGAAACCTTGCAATGGGGTTGCCCAACCTGTAAACAGCAGGAAGCAGGAAAACCTCAATAGTTGCATTTATTAATGAACTACAGAGCAGCAATGCAACAAAGCAGCTAGAACTTGCTACTCAAACACTAAGGTTCCAACTAGTTCCCAATGAACTAAGGAACTATGCCTAGAGAAGGGAATTCCTACTACAGTGCAGACTTTTAAGGAGACAGGCCACACACGAAACAAGCTGTCTGTTGTTCTGGGGGCACAATTTTAAAAAAGAAAGATCTTGCTGGATCAGATCAAAGACCCATCTAGTCCAGCTACCTCTTCCCAGTGAGGCTAACTAGTTAATTCAGAATAATAGCCACCTCTGCTGCTTAACCTGCGTAGATTAGATTCCCTATCAAAGATCATAAACAACATTTTCTCAAAAAAGTAACCCTGAATATCTCTCTCTCTCTCTCTCTCTCTCTCTCTCTCTCTCTCTCTCTGTGTGTGTGTGTGTGTGTGTGTGTGTGTGTACACACATACACACTACGGTCAACCTTTCAAAAGGGTAACTTTCAATTTAGGAAAAAAATACTGGAAAATCATTTTTTAAAAAAATATTCAGCTTAGTAAAACTTATTATTTATAGTAAACAGTTTATTATGGCAGTGGTCATATGTACTTTAAAATCCTGTATAATAGTAATTCCATAAAGGATTCTTTTAAAAAAATCAGAATTTAAAAATGTAATAAAGATAAAACTTTGGCACAGCTAGAATATCTTTCAGTACAGTCAACCTCCTTTCATGCTTTTCAAATTACTTTCAGCAAAATTTCCACCAAGGCAATATTTAAAACATTCACAAATATAAATGAAGGGCCTGGGGCTTTTTGAAAACCAGGCAGATATATTAGTACTGTGTGCTGTTTTCTCAAGGGCTTCTACTAATACATCTTATGACTTTAAAAACCAACTATGTGACCTGATTATATACATATCTTTACTTGGAAGTCCTGCTGTGTTCAAGGTAAGGGTGCAATGGACTGCAGCTTTCCATCAAATTTCTAAACAAAAAGCAAAAATAATTTTCTGAACTGAGGCTTCATTGTTCACTGTATTGGTCTTCTGTTTGGGGACTGCTTAATAAAACTAGTGCGTCAGTGAGCAAAGCGCATGCATTTTTTTGCAATCTCATGATTTCAAAATGTTGTCCTGTGCACCTGAGTGGAAAAATCAATTATTTAAGAGTCAAGAGCTAGGAGAAGCTCTTCTGAGAGTGGATGGGGAAGTAGGAGAATCAATAATGGGAGGAAAAAACTACACCTATGTCCCTTGCTGCCAGCTGAAAGGCTAACCAAAATGAATAACTGAAATGATTATCTAGAAGACAGTAGTTTGGGAAATATTTAGTTACGTCTCAAACCATTTACATCAGGAAATGTCACATTTGCAGACACGCTCAGTGATTCCTGTTACATATATTTACCAAATTTGTTAGGATAATATGGCTGCAGCGTGAGTATTAATTACCATAATTCCTTGTTTGGAATATCTGTAAAATTAACTAATGAAAAATATGGTTTCAATGAATCTAGGACAGCCTTGTTTAGAAATGACTTTTGGCAGTGTTCTTAGAAACAAATGTATAAATGTGATTTTGCTTCTCTTTCTCATAAAATATGTACCATCTGGCAAGCAAATATCAAGAATACTTGTTCCAGAAGTTTATGTTAAAATGATTTTAGTTTAATGAAATGGAACAGCTTAAGGTGGTGTGTTCTTTTCCTCCATGTGCAAAGTAGAACAAAATAAAAACAGATCAAGCACTTTCTGTTTTTATGCTATACAAAAACAAGTGTCTTCTTACTATGCAATGCATGTTATTCCACTACATAGTGCAAATACATTGCCAAACATATTTTGAGCAACAGAAGGCTAATGCGATTACAAAGTTAAGACTAATTTGTGTCTTTTATAATCTAATTTATGCCTCTTTGAGGAGTCTTATTTGACCCCCATTCCCCTGACTGACTGATGCCAGGCGAATTGCCTGGTTTTCAATAAAAGTATTTGGTATCAATAAGCCAAACATATGTGGCCAGAGGGGTCTGAGCAAGGGCCTTATTTTATTTCATAACCTTGACATGGATAAAGCTATATATTTGTAAAAGGAAAGCCATAGTCTATTCAGCAACATTGTGTCAGCATTACTCACCAAGTGGAATTAAAAACTGCACTACAGTTACCATGACAACCAGCTGTCTCCTACATACAGCATCAGTTTGGATTTGTGCAGGCCATTTCCAACAAAGATTTAAGTCAACAAATTCAGTCTTACCCTGAGGTAAAACCTGGTTTAAGAACAAACAAATAAAATTATGGTGCTGAACGTATTTCGGCTCTAGATGTTTACCTTTCCTAAATCATTATTATGCCTTTACCCTTCAGCTTTCTGCAGTGACTTTGACCAGAAACTTATCGGGGAGAGTGGGCAAGATGGACCCGTTCAAACAAATAATGGGATAGACAGAATTCCTGCCCCAGTATTTAGTCATTATTAAGTAGAGCCACCGTTCTATAGGATAACTAATCCCTACCACCACCACCATACACGCTGAGTTTTAAAATCAGGTATTGTTTTGAAAGCCACACAGTAAGAGAAAATACGTGTGAATTATCAATATTGACAGCCGTCTTTTAGGTCCCATGATTTGTAATGTATTACAGTTCCAAAGTAAGGGACTTTCTGATTCCCCTTTGCTTTAACAATTCTGCAAATTAGCTTCTGAGCTGAGGAGTAAAGCTTGCATAACTAAATAAATAATTTAGGGCAAGCTGGTTAGAAGAGAAAGCACTGTCCCCAATAGTCCAATATATTATACGCTAATATTTATCACCATCTAATTATGTTCTAAAGCATGGCATGGATTTTCTTGTACAAAGACAATGTATCATTATTATCCACTAGGGGAAATGCTTACGCTATTGCTTCCAAAAATCCTTCAAGGGAGAAAGGGAGAGAGACCAGAAAAATGAATGCAAAGGGCAATACTTATATATATAAGTAACTGCTGGTATCTAAAGCTCTGTGAGCCTCTGGTGCACATGGAGAGCTCTTGATGAGCAGAGGTGGCATAATTCACTAATGAAGTAAGGGTTGCTACAGGGCTGGGGAACCTGCGGCCCTCCCATCCCACTTAACCACTGGCCAACCACATCTGGAGGACCACAGGTACCCTGCCCATGATTTAATTAGTACAGTGCTACCTTGGTTCTCAAACATAATCCGTTCCAAAAGTCCGTTCCAAAATCAAAGTGTTCCAAAACCAAGGCACACTTCCCCATAGAAAGTAATGCAAAATGGATTAATCCATTCTAGACTTTTAAAAACAACCCCTAAAACAGCAAGTTAACATGCATTTTACTATCTAACGAGACCACTGATCCATAAAATGAAAGCAATAAACAGCATACTGCAGTCACACAATAAATCTATCAGTAGCTGAACTGGGTTCCACACAGTCAGAAAAACAAAACAAAAAAGAGTCGCAAAAACGCAAAATAAACAGCAAAAACAAACAGAACTCAGCGTAACACTTAGAACAGTAGTGTAGCACGCAAAATGGGGCACGTTCAGCTTTCAAAAAAGGTTTGCAAAGCAGAACACTTACTTCTGGGTTTGCAGGGTTTGGGTTCTAAGTTGTTTGAGTACCAAGGTGTTTGAGAACCAAGGTACCACTGCACATGTGGCTAATTCCATAACAATGAAATCAATGTACAACTCATGGAGTATATGCCACATACACCAAGCCCTCCATGTGCACTACAACCCTTCCAACACAGCTGACATTATGAAGGAAGTTCACACTTAACCCGGAAGTATAAATGATTCATATAATCTCTGAAAATAGTGTGACATACAACTATTAAGCTGTACTAACTACTAGCAACTCTCCGGCTTTAATTTGGAAAATTCTTGTCGTTTGCATTTTTGTTGATAAATGTAATGTTGTCCAAAAGCGAGCTAACTTTGATTTTAAAAGCAGATAAATTATGGGGATTTTTGAAAGAAAGGTAATCAAATTTTGTTTATCACAAGTGAAATAGATACGTTTGTATTGTATCCTCTTTCCTTTCAAGTTAAATAAGTATTATTCATTTAAAAAGGGGGGGGCAAGCAAAACATAAATAATATTCTAGCAGTATTTAGTTCGTACAACCTATTAACAAACCTCTCCATCCGGAAAAAAGGAAAACAAAATGCACAATAATATTCCTATAAATCGTCATGATGGAACAGTGTTATATGTTTAATATGCAAAACATAACCCTTCCATTCGAAGAAGAATCAACTCTGCACCTTTCCCGAAGTGAGTCCTGTATGGTTTACACTGCTCTTACTCAGAATTGGTAAGGTTGGACTGCCAATGGTACTGTTACCTCTAGCTACTTCCCTACTTAAATAAATTAGTAGGTGCATCACATGCAGACATCAGAGGCTAGATGTCGGGAGTCCTGATTTGAAATTAACCCAGAAAAGAATTAATTAATTTTTTATGAATCTGTACTTTTTGGATTAATTATGAATCAGGTTATGGAAGAGAGGGGTCACACATTTTAAAATGATGTTTATCTGAAAGCGTTTAGGCAAAAAAAAAAAAACGAGCCTTAAAATGGAACCTGTTCTGTGGCATTTAAAATCTGTGAAAACAAAATGAAAGAAGAGATGGCAGGCATAATTTCAATCCCATAAATGACTAGAACATTTCGCAAAGGCTATAGCAGGTAAAGTGCATTTCACAACTGACACCGCATTGTGAAGACCTACACAGCAAAGCGATAACAAGATCTGTGTTGTCCTGACCAAAAAACTGACACTCTGCCACATATGCTTGACTTGTTTGATGCTGGTGAGTGAGGAACCAGGACAAGGTGATATGGGGGGAGGGGAAGAGATGTTTACTTTGAGTTTCTGTGATCTAACTCTGCTTCTTTACACTACTGCAATTTCTGTCAACCTTTATCTTTAGCAAAGCTGCTCAAAGGTAATTATTTTCCGTAATTAATTCTTAATAGTACAGAAATGCATATGATCTCAGTGATCACTACTTTAACCAAAATTATCCCTGACAGACTTTGCAGAGGGGCAACACGGCAGGTATGAAGAGATGAATTGACTGTTGTCTCAATAAAGCTTGACGTAATTGAGGAAGGATGTTTGTATGGATGCAAGATACTTGAGGCAAAACCTTCATTCCATTTTCTTTGTGGACACAGGTTTCCCACCTGGGATTGGGATTTACTCCTAAGTGGGCTGAACCCAACGTAACTACAGTAGCTCAAAGTCCCAAAACATCTGGAAAAGCCGTATCTCTCTCCCCCCCCCCCACCCCCCGGCAAGCTCTAGCAACATGCAGTGCTGTTCTCCACCGTGGCTGTACTAAGCTGGCACTCTTCCAGTTGCAGCTGGCTGACTACTTCATAAAGACAATCTAGGTCAGCTGCTGCTGCATATTCATCTTGCTTTGCTCCTACTACCATTCTCGACATATTCCATTTCATGTCTAGGATGCTCTCTGTGTAAAGGGTCACAAGATCAGCGGAAGACAAACATTACCAGGCACGAGTGCATACCAACAGATGCGAACAGATGCAAAATTTTAGAGCCTTTTCACCGCAGTTTCAAGCCACAGTAATATAAGGTACTGGTTATCTTACAAATCGGATGGATAATGATGGACTGTGAAATATAGGGGTGGTCAATGTGTTGTCCTCCAGATGTTGTTGGTTTGCCAATGCCCATCAACCCCAGCCTACATGACCAGTGGTGAGGGATGATAGGCAGCGTCAGCAACACCTGGAGAGTAGCACATCGGTTGCCCCTGGCTAAATATTACTGTGGCATCTATTAAATGTAGGTTTGTTTATCTTGTTGGCTACCTGAATTCACAATATAATAATGTTCCGCTTTGCCGGCAGTGGGAAAGTCAAAGCTGGAATGATAGGAGTTAAGCCATGCAGGAGAGAGTATTGCCTAATAATATCGCTGTAATGGCAAATAACAGCAACATCCAGAAGATTTCTCCTTTTCTTAGATTAATGCTGCAGCACAAAGGTTATCCAGGAAGGGGCGATTATATCCAAGCTTGACAACACATATAGCTCCTTATTAGACATCTTGATAGGCAGGGGACTAGAATGGATCAAAGCCATGAGGCAGTTTGTCAGGAGCACTGATGTTAAGAAGATATCCTTTATTAACGTTAAATAAGTTAATTAGGGTTATGCCTCGCTGATTGCCCTCAGCTGTTGAATGCAGTCTTTGGAATGCAAGCAGCAAGAATGGCCTGGGGTCCTTAGTCATATGCTTAGAGGGAAAGAGATTGGCTAGTTATTGGAGAAAGCCTTCTCTAGATTTGTAGTTAAGAGACAAGGCAGAGGAGGAAGCACATGTACCCCAACAAAAGTCACACTGCAATGTGCCTTGCATGCAGGTTAGTTACACCCTAATATCAACATACCAAATTGTTTCTGAAAATAAAAAGCAAATGAGAAAATGCAGTGATTTAGAATAATTATTGCCACATAAATTTCTTTTTTCAAGGGAAGTTGTAGAGAATATAAACTCTGCTGTGATTATCGTTCTTCGATCCCATGGGGGTAATTCTCATCTTCTGTTCCTTTCAATAAGGATGGCAAATTAAAAAATAGGAAAGTGGTTTCTTCCCAAGGGTAGCATGGCAAATGAAGACATGGTTAAGGAAATGAGAGAGATTTCTGTAAGCAGCCCTGGCAAAAGGATGATTTGTTACTTGTCTTTATTTTCCTATTGACTCTGATGCTACTGACTGAAGTACTGCATACAGAATAATATTAATTTGTGCTCTGTGCAATATCCTGTTCCTGCAAAGAATACTGTGCCGTGGATAATTTAAGGAATTTCATGGAAGAAAAGTTACCTCTTCCCCACTGTAGCACCTCCTGAAAAGTCTTTCTGGTGAGTTACGGGGACACTCTGGAACAATGTGAGATGGGAACGGAGGCTGCTAGGGTGGGGGAATTGCCCCATTGGATGCTAAGAAAGAAAATTTCTGGTCTCCTGTCACCCCCTGCAGGAATCCCCATCCCACATTGTTCAGGAGGGCCAACCCTCCATGGAAGGTTTTAGGTAAGCAGAGGCAGAAGCAGGAGGGATAGGAAACTTCCCTTTCACTGACTACATTTAAGATTCAAACCTATACATTTATTTCTCACACAACTGTTGATATGAAAGCATTTTGTGTGTGCGCTCTTGCCACAAAATGAGGGGGGGCACTATGTTTTGTGCCAGCTGCCATTTCCCCCTACTATGTCCCATAATGATACTATATCTGAGGTAGCCGTGCATTTTTTCAGCTACACGTGTGCTCTGAAGATAAAAGGACTAGCTCATGGTTAGCCTGAGAGAAGGATCATGGAGTGTTAGGTGAAACCTATGATGTTTATGATCTGGGAGCCCAAATTCTGCCACTGATCATGACAATGATACCACTGTCAGATGTGTTAGCAGACCCTCTCCTGCCTAGGTGGACCACTCTGACTGCACATAATTTGCAGGATTATTAACAAATAAAATCCCCTTCTCCACCCCACCCCCCACCTTGCGCTGTATGCTCATCTAATAATTCACAAGTAACTAATAATACATTTCCCCCCAATTATTCCTAATATCAAGACTTTCTCCTCACTAGTAAATATAGTGCCAATTGGTTCCATCATTTTGGATCATGGCTGTTGTCACATATGGCTGGCTGTATGACAAAACTAGATTTCTGTCACGGGCAGAAGTTCACCAGCAAGACATTTGTTAAAATGTGTGAGAGTTGCATTTGAGGTGAACATATTTGTTTTGCTTTCCCTAGTATCTATTGCATCAAAGACCTTAGCAATGGAAGAAGAGAAGAAAAGCCCCAGAATGCTATCACTATGTCAAACAAGTAATGCAGCAAATACAGAAATATATTAAGAAATATTGTTTTTGAGCCATTTTTATCTCTGTCTGAGGGCTATGAAATCCCAACCCTTCAGCAGGATCTAAATTGGATTCCAGCTAAAGGTTTTGACTATGGCATATTCTGGTTGTGGTTTCCAATTATTTTTATTTGCTTACAGCACTTGCTAGAGGACAAGAGTTAGAAACAAAAAAACAAAAACAAAATCAAGAATGAATCAGTAAGGAAGTAGCAAGAAGAAAGCATTTAGTCCCGGGCCACTCTGGACACATTTGTTATTAGTGACAGGTACTGTGAAATGAAGCATAAACTGAAATCAAACCCATCTTTAAAGTTACATTAAACTGAACTGACAAGAACACTACATGCAAGGGAGAAAGAGAAATGAATTGTTATATAGTGCTTTGATCTCAAAAAATGGGACCAGCACAGTACTTAATTTTAAAAACATAGTGGAATTCAGGCTAGGAGAAAGACTGTCTGCTGGCACTTTTAATCTGAAATACATTGTATCCCAAAGGTGCCAAAATATGTTCTTCTTCTTCTTTGTCTACTGAAAGGCAGTGCTTCCTTCCTGGGGGGTCCGCAGGGGTCCGCACACCCCTAAACATTTTGAGAATCTTTGTACTTTTGCCTATTTACTGTATTTGTTTTTCCTGATTTGAACCATAAAATGGCAATTTTCTTGAGTCAAAATGGGAGTACCCCTAAACATTTTTAAAAGAAAAGCACTGCTGAAAGGTATCTAGAGATGATTAATAATAAATAAATAATACTGCTGAGAAGGCATTAATGAATGTTACCTGGTTAAGGGCACCGAAGTTTCTAACATGTTGCATCTTATGCCTTATGTTTATAGGCATTTAGGTTTCGTCTAATACTGAACTTGGTCCCAATCTCAGTGATCATGAAGGCTCTGGCATTATTCAAGTATGGTAGCCCAGACATGACTCCCACTTACACCGCATAAACAGAATTATCCAGACCTTGGCTTTGTGCATCTTTTGAGTGCCCATCACTATCAACCACAGATTTGGATCAATATAGCAAGCAAGCAAGCAAGCAAGCAAACAAACAAACAAACAAACAAACAAACAAACCAGTTATTTAATATTTACTCATGCTTTTTATTCTTTAAATGCCAGCTGTGCTGCTTGGACCATGAAGGTTGTGAGAGATATAGGAGTGATAAGAAGCATCTTCAGCCACATGGGGGATGGCCTAAATTTGCTTGTAATGAAAGCAATCACCCCTTGCAAAACGGGAAGCAGGTTTGTCATAAGATACAAAGCAGTATGATATGGCAGAGACTCTTGAGAGTCCCATGGATTGCAAGAAGATCAAACCTATCCATTCTTAAGGAAATCAGCCCTGAGTGCTCACTGGAAGGACAGATCGTGAAGCTGAGGCTCCAATACTTTGGCCACCTCATGAGAAGAGAAGACTCCCTGGAAAAGACCCTGATGTTGAGAAAGGAGAAGGGGACGACAGAGGACGAGATGGTTGGACAGTGTTGTTGAAGCTGCCAGCATGAGTTTGACCAAACTGCGGGAGGCAGTGGAGACAGGAGTGCCTGGCGTGCTCTGGTCCATGGGGTCACGAAGAGTTGGACACGACTAAATGACTAAACAACAACATGATGTGGAGGGGTTGGGCATGATGAGCTACACATGACTACTATGGGAACTACCATGCACCCTGATAGCATGCTAATCAGCCTAAACTCCCTTTTCTTGCCAGAAACCAAACCTCAAATCATTGCTGTTTCTAACACTGACTGCTTATACGTCCATACAAGCAAGGTTTATTCTTGGACTGGGGTCCCTTATTCATTCTTAGCCGAAGGGTGCAAAACATTTGCTTGTAAATTTATAAACTGCACTTGAGCAGTAAACATAGCAAATTGGTGTACAAGATAAAAACATAATCGTAATAGTAACATTGGTTTAAAAACATGGGTAATATGTGAAATAAAAACTAGCTGGTTAAAAAAATTCCAATTCCAATAAGGTTACTGAATGTAATGCCTAACACAGGGATGGGAAACCGACATTTCTACTAAAGTTGAACTCCATCTCCTAACAGCTCCAGTAACCATGGCCAATGGTCAAGGATGATAGGAGCGTTGGTACATCAATACCCAGAGGGCCATAGGTTCCCTATCCCTTGTATAATGTACCCATTTAATGAGGTGCTTGCGGCATCAAATAGGCAGCTGGTTGGCCACTGTGAGAACAGAACGCTAGACTAGAAGGATCTTTGATCTGACCAGCAGGGCTCTTCTTATGATCTTAGGTGCCTGCTATTTCCACAATGAGTGCGAGGAAACATGTGAGTTGCAGATGAGAGGAGGGCTGGGGAGAACTCTTCAGCCAAGGTCAAAAGGAGTTCTGTACATTTATGCATCCCCCCCCACCCCGGTGTATTCTCTACGTACTTCAAAGCAATCGCACACTTCTATATTAAACAGCAGCTCAATTTATAACAATTTAAAAGCCAGCTCAGCAGTTTGGTGAAGGGAGATGCCAGCTGGAAAAGTTGAAAAATAATTACGGTGTACTGATATTTCTCTGGATTGTGGCCAGTGCTGCTCTCTCCCCAGTAGGCTACTTTACTTAAAACTGGCATTCTGCCCAAACATGTGAAGACATACTTCACAAATGCACCCTTCAGCTGTGATCCCTGCATTGCAGGAGGTTGAACTAGACCTCCCTTGGGATCCCTTCCAACTGTACAATTTTATGATAGCTTCTCCCTTCTCTCTCTCTCTCTCTATACACACATATATTGTAAAGATATAAATATATATAAATGCTTCCTGTGAAGCACTATCAACTCAATATTTTTGAAAAGTGCCTAATCCACTTTTAATTTTTTTAATTAAAGATTTTTCCGGTTTATTTGCTTTTAATCTAATTCAAGTGGCACACAGAATAACCCAAACCATTATTTAATTCCAGGAAATGTAATGTCAGTAAACCATACGAATTGTCCAAAATGCGAAAGCTGAGAGGAGTTTCAATGGCTGATTTATTTTAGGATCAAATGAATGAATGGAGGAAGTCAAGAATGCTTATTTGGTTCTGAGCAATTTAACCTCTTCTTAGATACACACAAAAAGAATATTGGAGAGGGACTCATTTGCTATTTCGGCTCACAAAGAAGAGAGAACATTTTCAGTTATGCAGATAATCAAATGAAAGATTTTAAAGACATGACTGACTGAACCAATTATGGCAGCCCAAGCTTTGTGTTTCAGATAAGCAAATTAGCCCATAATGAACAACTGTGTTCCTAAGAGAAGTTTTAATTATCTACTGGAGAGAGTAGTGGGCAGTAAAATTAAATCTGCAAGATCCATTGAATTATTCCCACATCAATTTATCTGGAGCAGAAACAGGTACATGCAGCTAGATACAGCTACATACAGACCAGGGTTGGGTGGCCTTCATCCCTCCAGATCTTATCAACCCAACATGGCCAGCAATCAAGCATGATGGGAGTTGTAGTCCATTTGGAGGCAAACAGCTTCCTCATCCCTAATATACAAGCATGAGCAAAATTTATTTATGATTGTAGGGCAGATTCTCCTGAATAGTTCCCAACAATGAAAATCCTAACAAAAATAGAATTTCAAGAAATAAATGCCTTCATTAGTTAAATGAACAAACGTGACAGAATGTTCAAAATTATAACCATCCAGCACACCCATAGATTCAATTTTGTCTCCCTAACATTGTTACAGATATTGGGACACAGTTCGTGGGGTGTTCCTTCTGCACACTCTCAGAGTTAATTAATGGGAGTGCTCAATAACAATGCTGGGAACTTGCACTTTGCTACAAGGTTTTTTGGAGCGTGAGATTTTCCAGCTGGAATGTTCACTGCCCAAACCAGTTACTCCCATAGCAGAAAAACAGCCAAGTTCCTTCTGCAAAAATCATCTTTCAAATCAAGCTTAAATGGCTTTAAGCCCCTTTGCATTGCAGTTATCTTCACCAGAGAAGAATTCTGAGAATAATATTGGGTCTTGAGCCATGGGAATATTTTAGCCAACAGGGGGTGGGGGGTTAGAGGTGCAAGAGCCAAACCACCACCACCAGTGAATAGGATCAAAACCCTTTTGTGAAAACCAGCCAGCCTAAATACAAAGTCGTACTTAATATTTTAAAATAAGTCTGATATAATTAGCAAGCAGTCTCCTCAATGGCAGGTATCGTTAATTAAACTGATTATAGGTTGACTGAAGTTTTGTAGTGATTAA
Source organism: Podarcis muralis (assembly GCF_964188315.1). Lineage (NCBI taxonomy): Eukaryota > Metazoa > Chordata > Lepidosauria > Squamata > Lacertidae > Podarcis > Podarcis muralis. Next base: position 61,609,781 of record NC_135660.1, on the reverse strand, counting down.
TAAGAAAATATAATAGTCTGCTGTGGAGATGCATCCTACATGTTAACATTCTTGAATAGCAGTCCTAGAAAAGCAGTAATTTTCTTCGTTATTGCTACTACCACTAGTATTGTTTCCATAAATAGAGCCTGTATAGATTCTGCTCAGTGGAACTATTTCAGCATAGTTGAACATTATCCAGCTATATTCGCTGAAGTGAGTGTAATGAGCATGAGTTCTGCAGCACTGAGTGGGGCAAGGGCGGGGGTCTGGTTACACTGACCCGTCAGTTAGTGCCATTGACTCAGGAGATGATTACTCTGAACTAACCAACTGAGCTATCCAGTTTAGCTGTGCTTAATCTAAAAAATGCACCACAGCTCAATCAGAAGGTACTCTCTGACATTTCAGGCCTAATAAATAAGGAGTAGAGAAAAGAACCCAAATACTGATTAAGCATCTCATGTTAAAGAATAAAGGCAAAATAAAACCCATTGTTCTGTGACTGTAAGATCTGCTGCAAAGGTGCACTTTGAAATACCTTTTAAAACATCCACCACAGGTTATAGTTGAATTGTACAAGTTGCGGTTTTTGCCAGGCTTGAGTTTTAAATATAGATAACTCTTACATATTACACGGCAAGGGACTCCAGTCTTTCTGCCGGTGTGAAAAAGAATGTAGGGCTTCCAATGAGCATTGTTGACATTAATTATCACTTACTTTCACAGTGAAGAAAAAAAATTCTACAAAACTGTGCAATCTTTAAATGGAAAAAAGGGCCAACCCCACATGTTTTGTTACTTCAGTTTTTGTGTGTGTGTGTGTGTGTGTGTGTGTGTGATGTTGGTGAATGTTTGCATTGTTAATGTTGCACAGTTTGCATAGTTATTTGCACAGAATGTTTTCTTAGTGAATTTGTTGATTCCATATATTTCCATATATATTTATATACTGCCTATATAAAATAACATCCTATAAAATAAATCCTTGAGGTAAAAACATAGCAACACACTTTAAAATATATTTTAAGCAGGAAAAATCTGTTAGAACAAACGGATCTTCAATTGTCATTTGAAATTTGTCACTTCCTGTGCTGCGAGAGGGAAGGCATTCCAGAGGTGGTCAGTGCTACCAGAGAAGGCCCACTTCTGAGAAATCATTAGATGACAATGATGATGATGACCATTAGCATTTCTATACTGCTTTTCCTCTCATAGAAGTCCAGAGAATAATTAAAGTATCATGCAACAAGTACCTAGGTGGGCAAAACTGGATCGGACACACTCCACCCAGCTCACTGACCCAGGTCTCAGTAAAGCAGGCAAGCTTGGCTCCCTCAACTGCAATAAAATCATAGATGAGTGCTGTTTCGCTGTGAACTGACTTGTCATTTAATTACACCAGCCTACAGGGTTCCAGTAGCTGGGCCATCAGGTATCTGCAAGGTGGATGAAGGATCTGAGAGAGGTATGGTCTGTAGCCATTTAGACCCCACTCCCTTCTAACCATACCTGCCCATAAGAACAGCCTACTGGATCAGGCCAATGACCCATCTAGTCCAGCATTCTGTTCTCACAATGGACAACAAGCAAGCAGGATTCGAATGCTAGAACACTCTCCCCTCCTGTGCTTTCCAGCAACTGTGGAAGCGTTACTGCCTTCAACTGTATCGCACACAGCATGTATAGAGAAACTAATGGGCTGTACCCAATGCTGTGCAAGCAGGTCTGCTTACAGAATAGGCTTCCCTGGCCCTTCTTCTAAGTGCCACTCCCTGAAAAGCTTCCATGGAGGGTCAGGAACTGTAGCAGAGCTGCAGCAGCAGGAGAAAGCAGTTCGATGTTGCCTGTTTTTGGAAATATCCCCTTCCCAGTGCAACTCCCTATGCCACATGTTTTGGTTAACCCATGCCCCTTCTCTGCTGTATCTATCTACCTGAACTGCCTTTCTGCAACTGGCGTCAGTTTGTCTCTCCAGCCTAAGAGTTTATCTTCTTTTCTGAGTCAGATCTTACAATAGTCAAGATATTTCTCTGTGTGTAAGAGACCCTGACCTATTGGGAAGGCACAGCGTCCTTCCAATACTTGACACCTGACTGTGAGCTAGAGCACCTGACAAGGAGCATGGAAAGATATGATACGATACAATACAATAATCTTTATTGTCATTGTCCCATACAAAACAATGAAATTGAAAAAAAATCTACATCAGACATTCAAAAACCAACAAGCCTGCTATCCCAGCTATCCCAGCCTGGTTAACCCCCTAAAAACTCTGACACTCCATAATTAAATACAATGTTGAGACTACCTTACACTGCGTTTAAAAACAAAATCGCATTTGGATAGAAGCTGTTTCTCAGGTGGCTAGTCCTAGTCTTTATAACCCTGTACCTTCTTCCAGAAGGCAGAAGCTGAAAGAGATCATATCTGGGGTGCGCACTATCCTGCACTATCTCTGCAGCTTTCTTATGACACCTGGAAGCATAGATCTTATCCAAGGCAGGAAGAGTGCACCCAATTATTCTCTCCGCAGTCTTTACAACCCTGGACAGCATTGTTTTTCCCCTGACCGTGCAGCTCCCAAACCACACACACATGGTGTGTGCCCTAAATTGCTTGTTTGATTCAAAGCATGTATTCTCATCAATATGGATACGGGTGACAAGCAGCACGCTTTCCTGTTCTATAGTGTGACATTATTAAGACCATCAATTACTTGACTGACGAGAAGTCAATATTGACTAATATTTGTTAGTGTTCTAATTCAACAGAGCCAAAGTAACCTGTGCTAAATATCTTTCTTTGGAGCCAAAATTCAACCGGAGGCGTTGGTCCTACAAGCTTGTTCCAGCATGAAAAGAATCTGGGCCTCATCAATAGGGGTATAGCATCTAGATCAAGGGAAGTAATAGTGCCACTGTATTCTGCTCTGGTCAGACCTCACCTGGAGTACTGTGTCCAGTTCTGGGCACCACAGTTCAAGAAGGACACTGACAAACTGGAACGTGTCCAGAGGAGGGCAACCAAAATGGTCAAAGGCCTGGAAATGATGCCTTATGAGGAACGGCTAAGGGAGCTGGGCATGTTTAGCCTGGAGAAGAGGAGGTTAAGGGGTGATATGATAGCCATGTTCAAATATATAAAAGGATGTCACATAGAGGAGGGAGAAAGGTTGTTTTCTGCTGCTCCAGAGAAGCGGACACGGAGCAATGGATCCAAACTACAAGAAAGAAGATTCCACCTAAACATTAGGAAGAACTTCCTGACAGTAAGAGCTGTTAGACAGTGGAATTTGCTGCCAAGGAGTGTGGTGGAGTCTCCTTCTTTGGAGGTCTTTAAGCAGAGGCTTGACAACCATATGTCAGGAGTGCTCTGATGGTGTTTCCTGCTTGGCAGGGGGTTGGACTCGATGGCCCTTGTGGTCTCTTCCAACTCTATGATTCTATGATTCTATGATTCTATGAATCTGAGATAAAAATGTGAGAATCCGACAAAACTGATATATGAACAGAAGTCCAGTGACCAGAGTTATGCTTTTAGCAAAGCTGACTTTCTTTAATATGATGGAAATGGAAGGGAACAATGGAACATTACAAGTCCAGTCTATCCATATTTTGGTCTGTGTTTATAAACTCAAGAAAAGTCATAGGTTCTACATTGGTTTTCGCTGATTGACTTCAGCCCTTTCACCTGCTCCATATTTCTAAACAACAGTATGGATTAGACCGAGGTGTCACTGCCGTAACTCATACTGAAAACCAAATGCTTTCAACCCATGCTGAAAAACAGAGTAGCAATGAGAGATAAACAGCATAGCAGTATCTGGGGACTTCTCTTCAGCACCTCTTTTTAAAGCTGTCAAGAAGAGTTTGCTGATTGTCCATATCAAGGGCTAGACTTTCTAGCCAATTTCCACCCATGTATATCTTTCATCGCCTAGTAGACTTGGATTATTTACAGATGATTCCACAGGCCCCTGCCCAGCACTATCATTCCTCAACATCAGTAGCAGTTAAAAATCTAAGTACGTCGCAGCTAAGGCTGCAGTCACAAAATACACCCTTACTTACAAGGCTCTGCTCATAATCGCTTCACATTTGTGTCAGCGTACATTGTTTTATGAAAACCATCTTCCTCACCCTTTCTGCTTGAACATGAATCAGAGGACTGCATTTATCTGGAACCAGGACCGTTGCATATGTAACCCGAGGTACCACTGTACTAATACGCTGAACTGATGCTAAAGTAAATTTGTTACAATTATTTAAACATCTAAATAAGCTGTGTTTGAGAGAGTGGCTGGGATGCAGACTGCGTATCTACTCTATTATTATTATTATTATTATTATTTATTATTTATTGAATTTGTATACATTAGTATGCAGCATAAAGTACAATGTAAAAAAGTACAAAATACATAACAATTAAAACAGTTAACAATACTAATGTATACAAACTAATAAAAAATACATTCCTCAACAAAAAACCCTAAACCCACAAATACAGATACAGAATCCAAATTAACACCTATCATTTAAAAAACAATTTAATACGCTCTCGCCCCTCCAAAACAACAACAGCACCCACCCAAGTTAAAACCTTATTCCTCTAAGCATGATCACATCCAACCTAATAGGCATCTTGTGGCTACAACTCCAACTTAATCAGCCACAATGGAGAAACAGGAACACGGGGCACTAATGAAACATGGTACTTGTGACTTACTTATCCCTTATTGAAAAGGTTCCAGTCCTCCCTTCCTGTTGCTAAGCAACAGCATAATGGAGAAACACTCAGGAGAATCTTTCCACTTTCTGAGTAGTATGGTTGCCATTTTCATGTGGTTGCACCCCACAAGTAATGTCAGAGAAACAGAAAGCACCTGGGAAGTGTGCATAACCTGATTACTCCCCTCACTTCTATAATTGGACCCTGGGGAAGGGTAATCATGATATGCCAGCAATGTTTGCAAATGAAAATAGAGTAATTCAGCCAGCGTCACAAAGAAATGCGTAGCTGGATTTTTAATACGAACCTTAAAGGATGCAACATTTGATATCGCCAAATAGGATTTCATATGAGCCAAAGGAGACCTTGCTGGATGAGGCCAAAGGTCCATTTAGTCCAGCGCTCTGTTCTCACAGTAGCTAAACGGATGCCCATTGGAAGCTCGCAAGCAAAATCTGAATTCAAGAGATTTCTTCCTACCTGCAATTTCTAGCAACTGGTATTCAAAAGCATATTGCCTCCGACAGTGGAAATAAAACAAAGTTCCCTAAGGCAACTTTGCTGAATAAATGACTGACTGACAGGCAGACAGGCAGGGATAGCTGGTGACCTTTTATTAACTAGATCATGTGCAATTAAAAGCATGATGGAGCTGTTGTTACTCCTTGAGGGGATTATTGGTTTGTTTTAGCTTTATTGTGTACTTTTTGTTCTCATTTTGTATTTTTATGTTGTGAACCACCCTGTGATCTTCGGATGAAGGGTGGTATACAAATTTAATAAAAGAAAATACTACCGAAGCACAACTAGTTCAGATAAAAGGAGGAGTTAATTGGGGCATTTCTGTGGATGGTATTTATGCTTCTGTCCCATTGCACTTGTTCATTCTGCAACAGGGTGTTTAAGTAGTGATTTGAGAGATGATTTTAAAATAAAATCAGAAGTGTGGGCCTCCTTAGCCACCTATGGTTTCTTTTATGTACCTGGATGACTTGCACAGTCAATGAAGGGCAAGACCTTCACTTCAAAGGCACTGTGGAATGTAAAGTCACAACTGTACCATAGACAGCAGTTGCTATCCCTGCCGGTGATTGTAGGAAATTATTTCCCCCCATAAAATTCATTCCCCATGTCTGAAACTTTTTTAAAATTAAAAAAATTCCTTCTAGTAGCACCTTAGAGACCAACTAAGTTTGTTATCAAGTTTGTTAACAAACTTAGTTGGTCTCTAAGGTGCTACTGGAAGGAATTTTTTGATTTTGTTATGACTACAGCAGACCAACATGGCTACCTTTTTAAAAATTGGCATTGATCATGCAAAAAAGGCACTGTAGTTACCCAGGAATATATTTGCTTTCAAAATATCCACCTCCCCTCTGCAACCAGCAAATCAGAAGCAATTTCTGTCACCCTACCCATAACTCTTAAAAGTGTGGTTCTTGGCACTTTAAAATGACTAATATTTTATGATATTGTAAAAACAAAACAAACATTGAGGCAGAAATTGGAAATCTGATCTCCCCTATGAAGGAAGTTTAAACCGGATAACAGTGCTCAGATGAAAGTACCCACAAGTCCTACATTTCCTTGTCAGCTGTCTGAACAAGTACTGAGATCTAAAATCCATTGGTTCAAATGTCAGTTTCACAAGTGAGTTTTAAATGTTGTCAGAGAAGATTCCTTCTACCATTTAATGGTTTGGACTGGAAATGTGCCCAAATCAATAGTGTGTAAGAGGATAGGAAACTTCCAGGCCTTCCAAGCTGTCACTGTAAATTATGTTGGGTTCCTGCTTTCTTTTGGGTTCACAGTGGAAAAGATAAACAACATGCCATTATCAATTTTGGTGCAGTGATGAAAAAGTGGGGTTAATTTTTTTTAAAAAAACAACAACAAAATCTTACAGTCACGCTAACATCTGCATAAATACTTTCCAATAAGTGAAAAGACAGGCATTCTTCTGAATGCTGATTAGCTTCATAAAACTTACTTGTATGTTTCATTTTGTATTCAATGTCACTGCTGGAAGACTAGTGGAGTTAATATAACAGGATATTATAATAGGACGCAATTTATCAGAGGTTTCTTTCTTTTCTTTTCTTTTTGCCCAACTCTTTATTCTGGCAGGAAAGGTATTGTCCTAAACAACAAAATGCTGCATTATTTGAACTGCCCTGCATTAGCACTTGGTTGACTTTGTTTTGCTATTTTGAATGAAGGAAATGGTGTACCCAATTATTTCCATAGCAGTGATTAAGCACATGGGTATCAATGCACCTTAAGGAACATGCTATTTTTGTATGACACATACACATTACACTTGCTGTGTAATGAATGAACAACAATGACATAAATTCTTTATTGGAAGTTGAGTTTAAAAGGGAAGGGGAAGTCATTAGACTCTGAATATTATTCCTGAGCTTTTGTTTCACAGTCCTTTGGGGGAAGCACATTACCTACGGCATCCCCTCCACTATTTCTCAGGTGAAAATAGGGACATCTTATTCCATCCCCTCCAACATTTCTCCACTGAAAAGAGGGACAACCTATTTACCCACTTCAACTTTTCTCCAATGAAAAGAGGGGTGTCCAAAGGGAAAGCAACACATTCAAGGATCAAATCAGAAACCAGGACAGCTTCTGTAACTCCAGTACTATCCCTGGAAAATCAGGACACTTGGAGGATCGGCTACGACAGAGCACAAGATTTGCATGTAAGAGGTACTTAAGGTTGGACTGATTACAACCCACCCCCCATCCCTGTCTGAAATTCTGGAGAAAACTCTCTACAGTGATAGCACGGTAGCTGAACTAGATGTGACAATGGCCTGATTAGTTTTATGATCCTGATGAACATAGCTTCAAGCTGAAGATACCCCAGCTGTCCTGATTTACCTGGGCCAGCTATTATTTGTAGCTGGTTATAGTTTTGGGATGTCTTTAAAAATGTTAGTCAGCCAGTGTGCTGTGGCACCATAGGGTGCCTTGAATGATGGTCAGAGGTGCCACGGGCAACACTTGCCTCTGTCCCTCTTTCCTTCCCTCTTTCCTCTGATGCCCTGTTGCATCTCTGCCTCCCCAAGGCTTGCATGGCTGTTTGGTGGCAGCAGTCCTGGTTATAAGCTCCACAGGCGAATGGTGCCTCTGGGGCTGGCTGGGGGGTGCTGGTTGCCAACAGTTGAGGTGGCCTCAGAGTAAGCAAGCAACTGGGCCAGGGAGCCCAGCCAGCCAGTCTGCCAACCCTTGCTGATGGGAATGGAGAGAGAAATGGGAGGTTGGGCAGGCAGGCAGGCAGGCAGGCAGGCAGGCACTGTGCTGGCTGTGTGCAAGGCTTGCCTAGGAGCTGAGTGCCTGGGGCTGAAGGGGAGCCTTTCTGCCATGCAGGCCTGGCAGCGCCCACTAATGTCCCCTCACGTTCGCCATTCTCTATTGGGCCACTAAGGCTGGGTTATTCTCTTTGCAGGCCCTTGTGGGGCAGCTCAGAGACCGAGGGTGGCAGTAGCAGCTGCCCAGATGAATCCCAAGGAGAGGGGAGGGCAGACGAAAAGAGGCTGAAGGAACACTCCACAAGGGAGGGTGTTCAAAAAAGGGTGAGAGGCTGCCAGCTCTGCAGGCAAGGGGTGACATAACTGGGCTCCTGAGTGTCACAGAAATAATGCAGTTGATCACAGGAGCCCTGGACTCAAAAAGGTTGAAAGCCTCTGCGTTAGTCTATGCACATATGCACTACTGTGTACATTTTGTAGTTTCTCGGCCCACAACTGCCTGTCCAGATTCAGACAGTAAATGTTGCTGACTTCCTGGAGCTGTGATAAAATTCTATAAAATGTTCAACCAGATTCCTAGCGAGATGCATTGGTCTATCTACCATCCTTTCATTGCTGCCTTTTAAAGCAAACTGTTATGGTCAGTATATGAACATCTTCTGTTAGAAGCCATTGAAGGCCAATGCATTGCAAAGTAAGTACATACAACATACATCTTTGCGTGGCCTTCAGAAATAAGCAGTAGTTGTGAGTGCGTGTTTATACTTTAGTGCCTGGTGTCAGAAACTGAGATACAACAAGTACATGAAACTCAACCTATTTTTTTGCATTTGAAATGGGATTTTGCGTTATTGTAAGATGCTAGTCTGAACCTCTTTCTTCTTTGCTGATATGATAAAACTTGAGACATACAAAGCACTGGAAAAGTACACTGAATTGAATGGTCCAGGGCGCCATAATTTCTCAGCATTTAGCCTAACATATCATTTCTTTTGGAAACGTTGCTCAGCAATCTAAGTTTCAGGTTTGGATTATTTCTGACCTGCAATCAAACAGAATTGGGATCAAGCAACCTCTTTAGGTTCAGTTCTGGAGATAACTGGTGGTTATGTGACCTGGTACACTGCTCCTTTATTTTATTTTTATATTTGTACACTGCTTTTTAAGGGGTATTTAAAAAGCTGCCTCTGAAAATAATAACCATAATAACGCAATACTAAAATGAACAAAACAGTGCAATAAATGCAAATGAATCAGCAGCATATATAATAAAGCTAATCATAAATGGCCTTTATGAATAAAAATGTTTCCAAAGCACATTTATAGGTGATGAATGAAATGTTGCTTAACATTTTGGTATCAGAAGAAGTTGCAGCCCAGTGTGGCCATGAGTGAGGGGGGGTGTACAAAAATTCCTCCCCCTGGCACCCTAGAGCCATTTCAGTAGCAGGCAGGTGCTGCCGCTGCTGCTGCTATTGAACAGGAGCCAAATGCACCTTCCATTCAAAGAAACAGCCCATGATGTTTAATTACTCAAAATGCATGGTCACAACCTATAGATATGCTGTGTGACATGAGAAACTGACTATTGTCTGCAACCAGCGCAAGTCTGGAAAAAGAAAATTCTAGCCAAGAAGAAGAGAAGAAGAAGAGTTTGGATTTGATATCCCGCCTTTCACTCCCTTTAAGGAGTCTCAAAGCGGCTAACATTCTCCTTTCCCTTCCTCCCCCACAACAAACACTCTGTGAGGTGAGTGGGGCTGAGAGACTTCAAAGAAGTGTGACTGGCCCAAGGTCACCCAGCAGCTGCATGTGGAGGAGCGGAGACGCAAACCCGGTTCCCCAGATTACGAGACTACCGCTCTTAACCACTACACCACACTGGCTCATTCATATCCCAGCAGATTAGCAATCCTTTCCCTTAACCACCTTTTCCTCTACATTACAAGGAGGGGAGGGAAACTGCATTATGATTGAACTTCCTGGATCCTGTATTCTTAACTTCATTTCGTAACCAGTAGAAATGCCAACAAGTGCAGTCTTAAGGAAATAATTTCAATTCTGGGCACCTGGACATACATGTACATTTTATAAAAGTTACACATCCAATCATGCAACAGACTTCTTCACATTTGTGACTTTAATGAGCCACGAAGGAGGTACACAAAGGCAGCAAGAGCACCCTGTGCTATATTCTATTCCTCGTCTATTGCTGGAAAAGGAAAAGAGAGGAGCCACTGTATTTTATTTTTAAAATTGTAATGACTTGGGTTTAAAGTTTTCATTGGCTCATGAGATGAATCAATTAAAGGTAGATTATAAAATGGATTTTAATTGTAATGGTCTCCTATCAGGCATATTCAGTAATTATAGGATTTTTCTACTAGGGCTTTAATCTTACGATAAGTTTTGTCCCACCCACAGCCTCATAATGCAGAATTATGAGATAAAGTCCCATTTGACACTTTTGTCCTTAGTTTCCTGTCCCTTTGGGCTTCCTTCCAAGGACATCAGCTTAAGTGCACTGGTTAAAAGCCTTAACCATTAATCTACAGAATCTGTTATTAGATTACCTCAGTATACCAAATATATATTAAGATGCTATATTTTGTAATGGATCCATTAATTAATGTGGTTAGAAAAAAAGTCAGGAATTTACTGGGGAGAGGAAGGAATAGCCAGTTGAAACATCTGCACATTACCAAGTGTAAACACTGCAAAGTAAAACTTCACATTTCAGCTGGATATTATAAAAATAAACTGGTCTCTAAGGTGCTACTTTTTATTTTATATATATATATATTATTTTATATATTTATTTTCTCTCTCTCTATCTCTATCTCTATCTCTATCTATCTCTATCTCTATCTCTATCTCTTTCTACTGCGTCAGACCAACACAGCTACCTACCTGAATTCAGTTGGATATTATTAGGTAAGTATTCCTATTACTAGGAAAATATTATTGCTTGGTATTCCTAGTAAGCACTATTATCAGGAAAGGTAGATGAAAACATGTTTGACTTAGAAACAGATGCTTTAAAAATATTATCTTTTCATGGCGATGATGAAATACCTCTTCTGCACCTGAAGACTTGTATAGAGTATCAAAGAACAAAATGAAACACATCCTTTGGCTTTTGAATAAGCGAACGAGCTTGGTAACACTAATCATGGAAAGATTCTAAAAAAAAACCCTCCAAACCCAGGTTGCTGTAGTTAGCCTGAATAATCAGCAACCTTGATCCTAGCAAAGAAAAGCTACTCATCTTCACAATCAAATACTAGCAAAGCTTAAAGAGAATAAATCTCTTTTGTGGGTCCTTGCTAAAATATCCCAAAGAAAATCTTTATGAGAAATGATGGGTTAAGGGCAAGTGTCAAAAGGAAATATTAAAGAACCCTCATTAGAGATGGATATGTGAAATAAACCAAGTAACCTTGAATGCCCTCACAGTTCAAGCTGTACAAAGTTGTTCCCCTTCTTAAAGGATTTCAGTATATTTTCAGTTACCTTGAAGTCAGTCTCAGGGAACTACAAAAGGCTTACAACACAGCAACACTGCAGGCTTTCTGTTACTAAAAGTTAGTGAAAGCACGTAAAAGAGGATGGCGACATTGGAATCCTATATAGGCTTACCTGGAAGTAAGCCTCATCAAACACTATAAGGCTTACTTCGGAGTAGACATTTATAGGGTTGCTTTCTAAGACATTTCCACCCTCTCCAAGCACTCCAAAAAGACTTCCGAAACAAAACAACGCATTCAAACAAACATGTAGATCTGACAGATGGTAAGAATTGTTCCACAAAAGGAGAAGCAATTCATAAGGAGAAACTAGGGTGAGTGATGGGGCATTCTGACAAAACAAAAATAATATGTGGTTGCCTGATATATCATTCAAATAATAACATTTATGCACCAACCTTTCTAACGCAGTGAATGGCAACAATTTCCCTTGAAATGGTCTGAAGGCTTGAGAAATTAAGCTATATGTGTTTAGAGTGGGGATGTCCTTTGAAGCACTGTTTCTGCCAATCTATACGGGAACTTGCAAGACTCGGAATCAGGATGAAATAAAATCATTTCGCCTTGAAATCTAGCATGCGGGAAGTCACACAAAATGTATAATTGGCTTTATAATTGATATATATTGTAATTGTAATTTGACATTGAAAAAATGTTGTTTATATTGGATTTTAATAATTGAAAATTAATAAATAATTATTTAAAAATCTATATGGGAACTTGCATCTCGTGGTAACAATGTTATGAAATCTATGACACTGAGGTCCAGTTCCAAGGGCCTTCTGGCAGGTCTCTGAATGTGAGAAGTGAAGTTACAGGGAATCAGGCAGAGGGCCTTCTTGGTAGCAGCGCCCACCCTGTGGAACACCCTCCTATCAGATGTCAAGGAAATAAACAACTATACAACTTCAGGACATCTGAAGGCAGCCCGGTTTAGGGAAGTTTTTAATGTTTGATGTTTTATTGTGTTTTTAATATTTTGTGGCTGGGGCAACCCAGTCAAATGGGTGGAATAACAACAACAACAACAACAACAATGTGACAGGGTGTCAGGGGATCTCATTGACCCACTGACTTGGCAAGGGACATTGCTTTGGGACCCAGCTGAGAATATATATATATATATATATATATATATATATATATATATATATATATATTTGCAAGTATAGTGTGCATTGACGTTTAAGGATTCAGCCACAGAGCTGCAAATAAAATGTTTTAAGTATGTTCGACGTGCAATACACAATGAGACACTGAATGGCGATGGCGAGCCTTATGGAAAATTCAATGTATTTTTAAAAAGCGTTTTCAGAACTTTTTGTTAATATGGGTGTAGACTCCACCTAAGTGCCATTTCTGCACCAAAAGTTGCTTTAAGTCAGTTTTATGCTATTATGTTGGGTGGGGGCACTCAAGAGGCAAAGTGAATTTCCAAGGGGATGTGCTTTGTCTCGCATTTTTGATTTCTGAAAGAAAAAGTCACTGAGGGGCACAGATGCACACACCATGACTGCCCTGAAGTTAAATACAAATGCACAGAGGGTATTGACACTGCAGTCTTCTTTTCAAAGCTGGTTCATCTTTCACAATACATTGCAGTTGAGAATGCTAAAAAGTGACAGCTTTTTTTATTTTAATGACCCATAGCAAGAGTTAAATGATTGTAAATGCCACTAAAATAAATGGGGCTTTCTCAGTTTGCAGGACTGCAGCCCAAGCTTATATTTCATGTGAAACTTGAGCTGAAGCAGTTCTTCAAAATATTTCAAGACGGCAATATAAATTAGGGTAGTTTTCCAGTATTAATCTTTGCATTTCAGCTGACTGGTTTTTGGTGTTTTACTGAATCATCTTGCAATATATCTTACAGCCCAGAGAGAGTCAGGGGTTAACACATCCACAAGCACAACACAGACATACTCTACTGCTAAAGATTTGAAATTTTAGAGCATGCCCTCCCCAAGCAGAAGTTTTATATATTTTCTTCCTGGGAAGTTCTTTGTGACTGAGGTAGACCTTTTTAACATGCTGATGGTGATGAAAAAAAGATAGTTATGGTCGAATCAGAGTAAAGCGCAGTATTTTGTAATGATAATACATATGTCAAAATACAAAATTCCTATGGTCCGTTTCTAAGAAAAGAAAGTATATTTCATTCTAAGCTGAAATACTCTGTGTGTGCGCGCACTCACACAAACACACAGTTCCCAAACATTTCATTTTTGAAAATTAAGTGAAGTGGGGGAAATAGGCATCCCCCCCCCCACAATGTTCATCCCCTTCTCATTTAAGGCTATCCTTCCAAGCACATTTACTAGGGAAATCCCTTTCCATTTTAACCTAGTGAGACTTATTCCTGTCTGAGCATGCTTAGGATTGCACTGAATCATGTACAAAGCAAGCACAACAAAAATTGATACAGTTCTGGAGCCCTTGTTAAAAAGTTCATTTGGCTAAGTCAAAGATTTGCATTAAAAAGAAATAGAGCAACATATGTTTGTTTGTTCCTGCCTCCCCTAGTTGGTATATATACATACAGTGGGGCAATGGTTGATCGGTTAATCAGATAGCAGCGCCTCTACTGTTCAAAGGCCTCTTCCAAACAATTCATCCAAGGGTGGCCCTGGACCAACAGGGAGAGACGTTTTAGGGGAAACACAATGTCAGGGAACTGCCATCGGAGCTAGAGGCGGAGGGAGGGCTCCAGATGGATGTCGGAGAGGGTCCTAGTAAGGAGAGAGGCAGCCCACCTACGGGGGAAGAAAATCAGCATAACACCAGTGGAGAAGGGGGGCAGATGGGGGAATGGAGGGGAGGCTCCAGGACTCCTCACCGGAGACCAGCGGAGAGAGTACGGGTACTCCGCTGCCCACACCCTCCCTGCGCAGGAGACTTCCGCGCAGGGAGAGTGGGAGGAGACTTGGCGTCAAACAGCTTTTATGCTGGAAAAGGTTCAAGAGACGCCCACTGACGGATTCTGCCAGTGACTGAGACAGCCACGAAACTTGAGGCTGTCCAGACAGAGAGGGTTCAACCAGGCAACCTAGCCAGGAGTGGCAGCAACTTACGCACGAGCAACCCCTAGAACCATTACACACCACAAAGATTTGCTACAGAAGTTGCCTTCTGCTTGTGTAGCCATTGTACACAACCCATTTTGAACTAGAAGCTTTCTTTCCTAGGTAAAAGAAAATTGTATGTTCTTTTTCTAATAAGGTATGTGCTGTGATGAATTAGTCAGGGCTTGCCCAAAACGTTTTGGCACTTGAGGCGAACTACAGAATGGTGCCACCCTCCACTGGCCAGGGAAGAAGGGGCAGGTGACATCAGGAACAAGGAGGGAATAAAAATATACATTGGGAACAAGGGTGGGAAGAGACCAGCAGTGCCCAGAGGCTATGGTACAGGTGGCAGGGGTGGGTTGCTGCGGCTGAGAAGGAAGCAGATCTGGAGTCCAAGGAACATGCCACAGCTGTTGCTGCCACTGTGGCAGTAGTGCATTATGCATTCCTTGGCTCTTCCGCCCTTGTGGACCCTGGAGCCTCATGGGTAGGCCACCCATGGGATTGGTGAATCTTCAACAACAAAGGACGCATGCTTTCCCCCCATTGAAATGTACGGAGATTTATTTGATTAATTATTTGGTCAATTAAAACTGTTATGTCAACAAAGCTTTTTAACCACATGACACCTCTAATGTTCAAATTAAGTCTAATTTAGATAATATATGCTGTTTTATTTCTTTCCTAGTCTTTTGCTTCTGGCAAAATTATAAATTCAGGGGTTTTTTATTAAAAATATTACATTTCTGGAATCATGTCTGTTCTTTATCTTTTCACATTGCGCAGAGTAATGCAGCACAATAACTAAGAATTACGCAACCTTTCTTCTGGTGTGTTTAAGCTCAACAGAAATAACTGGTGCAGGAAGGTGATGGCAGGAGGCTGTGAAATACAGTGCAAAGTGCCAACTTATTTTGCTTACTATAAATACAGCTTGAAGTTTTAACGTGTCCCACAGAACGATCCCTGGTGTCCTTTGTGCTCAAACTGACTGTTTGATAAACCAATGTATGCTCATAGCTGAAATGGCACAAACCAGGCAGTAAACATCACCTACAGGGTTTTTGTCTAACTCAGCAATTCCTGCAACTTGGCAATGCATATAGAAAAAGCTGGGAGCATAAAGAAGAAGTATGTTCAAAGTACAGACTTGCCATTATGTTAATGTGCAAGAGAGGAAGGAAAAACACTGGAGAAGCAAGTAAACAAAAACAAACAACAAACCCCACACAGGTAAGGAAACAAATGAGAAACAAAAATGATGACCTTCCACCCGACTTCATTTCCTGAGTATATGATTACTTGGAAATGTCCATTGCAGGCCTAGGCACATTAAGCCTGTGGTCATTGGGGTCGAAGTATGGGAAGAAGTACCAAAGGCAGGACAAGCTTCTTGGGATCAAAACAGGCCACAACTTTATTGACTACAGACATCAGGAGGCTTTGGCATAGGCACTGGGTTTGCATCCTGAATCAACCCACCTGTTTGCTGGTTGATCAGGGTCAATCCTGGGTTAAGGATCACCCTAGGACATACATCAAATCTGGGCAATGCCTCCAGAAGCCCACTTAGTGGGGTTCAATGTCTTTTTAGCCCCCGTCTGGGCATTTGGACAGAAGCCTTCCCCTTGGACCCCTTTACTGGGGTACCTTTAATCCTTGGAGTAAGAAGGAGAGGAGCTCATGAACTCACCAGAGATTGGCTAATTCGTGGACAAGTCCCAGCAGCCCCTGCAGTCAATGGTGTAGGAAGGTGGAGGCGGTGAGGGCAGACTCACGGTGCCCTCACTGAGGGGCGTGACATTCAGCACTCCGCCTGCCCATGATTCCCAATCCTACCCCGAGCCATCGGGGTAAGGGGGGAAGCTGTTCCTCTTTGCCAGTGGCATTCCCCCATGCCTCCTTCATTTTGACAGCTTGGGGGAGGCTTGGGAGCCACAGGCAGGCGGCACGCCGAATGTCCGCCATGGGCAGTTCGCTCCACCCCTGTGGGCAGCTTGTTCCGACCCCTTGCGACAGCGCCCGCCCTGGGCAGCATGGGCATATGCTCTGCCGCTGCCTGCAGTCAGAGGAGATGGTGACATTTGCCGGCTGTACAGGAGCCAGGCGTTCCCCACCTCCTAGCCCGACTCACTTGTGGCTCTTCGGCACGCCGAATGTCCGCCATGGGCAGTTCGCTCCACCCCTGTGGGCAGCTTGTTCCGACCCCTTGGGACAGCACCCGCCCTGGGCAGCACGGGCATATGCTCTGCCACTGCCTGCAGTCAGAGGAGATGGTGACATATGCCGGCTGTACAGGAGCCAGGTGTTCCCCACCTCCTAGCCCGACTCACTTGTGGCTCTTCCAGGCTGCAAACTGCCACTTGTCACCAGATGCCAGCAAGCTGCCTTTCTCAGTTTCTGGCATAAGATTTGAAAAGTTCTTTCAAGAGGGCACAGATATCTGCCACAAACTCACAGAGTTCACATTTTGTATTGTTACCAGAAGGCCTTAATGTACCTAAAATATATTTTTTATTATTAAGCTGCATTAAAATGATACCTCTTCAAAACACTACAGTGATACCTTGGGTTACAGATGCTTCAGGTTACAGACACCACTAATCCAGAAATAGTACCTCTGGTTAAGAACTTTGCTTCAGGATGAGAACAGAAATCGGGCTCTGGCGGCGCGGCAGCAGCAGGAGGCCCCATTAGCTAAAGTGGTGCTTCAGGTTAAGAACAGTTTCAGGTTAAGAATGGACCTCCGGAATGAATTAAGTTTTTAACCCAAGGTACCACTGTACTTGTATCAAAACCTTCTGATGTAATTAAGGAAAATTTGGTTTTCATTTGAGATATGGTGTCTGCCTGGGCTTTGCCCAGGCAGCACTTTTGTGAGAGGAATATTTCATTGTCTGTGAAGTTATAGTACTTCGTTCTACTCAGGGGAATGCATACATTTCCTAGATAATGCCTTTTCTCACTGCAGTGGCTTGTGGTTGTACATTTTACTATGATCCTAGAGCACAGCTTGTAATGTTTGTTACTGAGAGCATCATAACTCCTCTTTCCTGATCTATCACATATTTGTCAACCATGCTATGTCACTCATTTTATGAGTTCATAAAGATTGTTCAGAAGCTGTTCGCTTTCCCAGTTTTTATACAGTACATGGTTATGTGCTAAACTGAGTAGCACTACACCTTTTCCCAGCCTCTTGGCCACTGCACATTCAGGTATACTTCACTTTCAAATGGCACCCCTCTCAACCCTATTTTCCTCTGTTCTCTCTTCTGAACATCCAACTGTGAGCTGGTGTGCTCAAACAGCTAAGCACCCCAATATTCAAATATCACTTGGACATGATTCTGTGGCCTACAGTTAGGATAGGCATAGGCAAACTTGGCCCTCCAGATGTTTTGGGACTACCACTCCCATCATCCCTAGCTAACAGGACCAGTGGTCAGGGATGATGGGAGTTGTAGTCCCAAAACATCTGGAGGGCTGAGTTTGCCTATGCCTGAGTTAGGATCTTCATGTGCATCCATAAACACCTCAGTTCAGTTCAGTATTTCCTCTCTCCCACAACCAGATTCTTTCAAATGAATGGCTCTATTTATCTCACCAGGTATCATTGCCGAGAATCAGCTTTTAGTTGTACTCAGTTTATATATATATTTCACTTTCTTTAGTCATTCTTTCGGTTTTTCAACCAGGTGATCCAAGTATTCACTGAATAGAGTCAAGGTCAAGCTTATTAGACTCACTACAGCTCACATCAATTACACCCATCAGTGAAGGTGATGTTAACTATAATTCCAGCTAATTGGGTTTGCTCTATTGAGATGAAGTGCTTAATAAGGCTTAGCATGGGAGAATCAAGTTAACGCCACCAGTTTCTATTGTAATAATACATTTTGCATTAAAGGAGTCGAAATGGTTGCTAGATGATATGGGATGTTTCTGTACCAACTTTCAGCCCAATCCCCAATTCACACGATCCCAATTTTATTCTCAGCTTCCACTGACCTTCTGGAAGGTGAACATAATCAGGCTATTGCTCCTGCTATTTGTTTTAAAAGCACAAGCTGTATTGTTTTATTCTAGGGCCAATCAGTGATGGAGAGGAGCAAGAATGGGGAGGGACAAAGCCCTGCCCGCCACTTATTTCACAGCAGAGATGACGATATCTTCCCATATGACACACTACTTATCTATTTCATGCATGCAAATAAGTCAGCTTTTCTCAGAGAGAAATCAGCCAGACAAATTCAGGAGAGGAAGAGGAAGGTTCCCTTAGCATGCATGGCTATGAGTTAAGTTACCACTTCAATTTTGAAAATTCCTGAAGTCCCTTTATTATGGCCATCTAAAACTTCACGAAATAGTGAACAAGCTTTTCGAGACCACCCTTAATCTGGCTAGATTAAGTAAAGCAGGGGTGGGGGAGTGAGACAAAATAGGCTTGGTATTGAAGCTACCCAAGCGATGTCCCCACTGGCGGTTTTCCTGAAGAGCGTTTTTTAATTCACAACTGACCACTATGCTACTGGTGGCAATAATGCATTTATCAGCAGCCATTTCTGTATATGCAAGATGTCAGAACTCTTCCTCCTGGAATTTGGTAGGCAATAGTTCTTTCAAGTTGCACACATACAGTTTGGGAATAATTTCTGACAGGTCTCCATGATCACCGAATACTTGTGATGGAATATGTGGCAGAAAGTGTGGTTCAGTGTATAGTCTAATAAAAGCTCACAGTTACCTGCAGCTGAATGTTTTCATTCCAGGAAATGTACAACACACTACGCCAAGAGTAATAGCAAAATAGTAGTAAACTTGTACATCTGTCACAGCAGAAACCTGTATTTGTGTAGCTTTTCCTTTGTGAAACAGCTACAGTAACCAAGTGTAACATCAAATAAAGGAGATCACTTTTTGTACCAGAGATTTGAAGTCAGAAAGTCATGGCACCTACTTCAGCAAGGCAACCTTAGAAACTGCTATTTGCAAACTGTACTTATGTAATCCAAACCAGGGAAATCAGGCTTAATTCAGTTAAGAAGCCAAGAAAATAAGCCAAGATCCCAGCTTCCTGTCATTACTTTGCTGCATCAAATGTTAGGGTAAACGCATATCTGACTTTTGTTATATGCGCTCTCTCTCTCTCCCCCCTGTGACTGTGTGTTAATTCTTCTTAGGAAATTGTCTTAATGGGGGCTGTGAGTTCATAAAAGTCCTATACACACAAACTGCTTGATTATTATTATATCACTATTATTATTATTATTTGAGTTTTCATTCAGTGTTAGTTCCTACAATTTTCTGCCACTACGTGACAAAGTCAGATACAGCTGTTCCCATTTAATGTTGACATATGTTTAATATGCATGAATAATTATACCTTTTGAGCACAAATGTAGTTCCATTATCACATTTTGTTTAAAATACATGGGGTACCGAGCTTTCCATCAAGCATTAGATGACAAATTAACATTCAACCCATGTCACCAACAGAGTGTCATTAATTATGCCTAGACAGGCACAACAGATATAACAGGTGTTTCTGGTAAGGTCATATAGAGGGCTTTATATTCAGCTTGAATTGAAGAATTGCCTGTTTAACACACTGCATGCATCATTTCTGGAAATGCTATGTTATCTTGAAAATGACTAAGGTTCCAAAGCAATAAAACTTTCTTTGTTTGATAGCTGTAAGAACCATGCTAATCTATGAAAACATGTTTAGTAAAACTCAAGAATCCTGTGACAGATTGTTCTTTTCCTCCCGCAGGCATCCCACAGCACACTTCCATTATCCTACTGCACTCTCAACAAAGAGGGACTCTGTGGGTGGATTGAGTGAAGGGCAGGTTCTAATGGGTTCCTGGGAGACTGATGTCTCTGCCCCTGCCATGCAAAAGCAGCAGGCAGCCTTGCTACAAAGGTGATGCAAGAAACTATAACAACCTGTGAGTAAGGGGAAATTATTATTATTAACAGGCTATATGACTGCACCTATGAACATTTAACGGGCAAGTATGCACGAGAAAGAGAGAGAGAACCAAGAAATAAAGCAGTGTGAAAATCTTCAGAGGGGTAATAGGGTCATAGTTTCTTGCAGGAAAAAATGCAAAGAGTCGTGTGGCACCTTAAATATGAACACATTTGTTATGGCATTCTTAAAGACTAACCAAGGTGCCACAAGACGTCTTTGCTGTTTTGGAAAATATGCAGACACTAAGATTTTCTGAACCCTGGGAAGAAGAAAAAGGTCTTTCAGCTAAGAAATCCATTACTCTTCTCTTCTGCCCCTCTTTTCAGACAACAATCAGCCTTTCTATCATGATACTTAAGATCAATAAAGATTCAAGTCTTGACTATAAAGCTGCTATCTGTGAAACAAATTCAAGGGTAAGTTGAGCTTTGATCTCAGGAGCTCTTCTCTGGATCTCATTATAAAACCACCTTGTTTGTGCTTTCTTCTAATGACCACTTGTTAAGTAGATACGTATAGATAAACTTGGAGTGTACAATAATGATTATTTTTTAAAAAAATACAGTACTTTATATTTTGCTCTTCTTTTTTTGCACAGATAACCAACATGGTGCCCTCCAGATGTTGTTGGTCTCCAGCTCCCATCAGCCCAAACAAACAATGGACAGGGGTAATGGGACTTGGAGTCTCATAACACATGTAGGGCACCATGTTTGCTACTCCTGTTTTATTTCATTTGGTTTATTGAGCTGCTTTGATAACAATTTACCTACCTACAATTGGATCCAGTCTCTCCCATTCATAGAAGAAATAGCGATCCTGCAGAAACTCCCAATTAAGAGTTAATTTTAGGTGTAAGCTTCAGGAAGTAGAGGACACATGCTGTCGCTGCCCATGTGCTTTACTGGTTGTGTTTTGCATGCATAATAGTTTTCGCTAGTACTTTAAATCAAAGGAAATCTGCTCTACTTAAGGAGCAGCAACAGAAAATGAAATGTTTTGTCTCTCCTTTCTTGCTTAAACGATAAATATACAGTGGGTAACTCCATATAACCAGCGCTTTTGGTGTGAGTGCTTTCAGGTAAATGCAGATTCATGTGGACTCCCATAATTAGGTGAATGATTCTCCATTTGTAGCTATGCTGGCGTGCATTTTGCATTCCTAAAAATGCTACATGTTCACCCCTTATGTAGGAGTACTAGTTCATACTATCAGTACCTTAGAGTACTCTAGAAGGGCTCAGAGCACAGTGGTGGCTCCAAACACCCATGTGTCATAGTGTGAACATCACTGGCTGTATCACTAATCTGAAGGTTTCATCCACTTCTTCCATTGCCAGTGAAATGCCCACTTTTCTATACCGTATGTGTTTGAATATTAAAGGCTAGAAAACACGAGCTCTTCCTTAAGTAAACCATGCACCAACAAATCCAACTAATGTAAAATCCTGGCTACAATACATATAAGTGATCAGGTTCATATTAATAGCGCAATTAGCCCATTAATAGCTCAATTAGCTCATTTGAAACAATCACCCCGTAAATTTGCCCTAAAAATCTCAAGAAATGCATAGATTTCATAAAGATCAGTTCAGAGATATCTGCTTATCTGCATTGATCTCTTCATTACACATATACCCCTGCTCTTCTATGAAGAGATCAAATGAGTCTCTATTCCATACAGGTCCCATCTTACAGGTCGGCGGTTCGAATCCCCATGACGGGGTGAGCTCCTGTTGCTCAGTCCCTGCTCCTGCCAACCTAGCAGTTCGAAAGCACGTCAAAGTGCAAGTAGATAAATAGGTACCGCTCCGGTGGGAAGGTAAACAGTGTTTCTGTGCGCTGCTCTGGTTCACCAGAAGCAGCTTAGTCATGCTGGCCACATGACCCGGAAGCTGTACGCCGGCTCCCTCGGCCAATAAAGCAAGATGAGCGCCGCAAACCCAGAGTCGGTCACGACTGGACCTAATGGTCAAGGGTCCCTTTACCTTTACCCATCTTACAGGGCAAGATTACTGCTTACCTGAAGCAGTAAAACATACACAGCAGTGTGCTGCTTGCACTCACTGAGCTGCCCAACAAATGGTCCTGTCAGGAGGGGCTGCAGCTCACTAGTGCAGTGAAAGGTTCCAAATTCAATCCTTGGCATTTTCAAACAGAGCTGGAAAAACCTTGTGTTGGAAAGTCTGGATCGCCACTGCTGAGACAATGCTGAGCTAATGGCCCAATTCAGTGGAATGTGTGTTTTTTTGTGTTCCAGATCTTTTGGTTTTGATGGCACCACCTGCTTGGTAGAGCATAGATTGTTTCCAACAACTCACTGGAATGACATAGCCAGATCCAATAAAGATCCAGTCCCAGAAACTGCTGGGTGTATATTGGCTTCAGTGATCAAGGCAATAATCCGTATGTGAGGGGACAGAGACTTTGTGCTGGCCATCAGGCAATGGCTTTTCCCACCTTCCCCCACCTTCCAGCCTTAGGAGCATCCAGAATGGAGCTGCTGCCACAGGCATTATGTGTGTTTTGTATGAACTTAATACAGTAGAAGCTTATAAGTCACAGGGGTGGGGAGAGTTTGTGTATGAATTCAACACTGCTTCGCCTATTTTTTGGTTGCTGTTTTGATTGGTATTTGTTAATGTTGCTAATATTGTTTTATAGATTATGAATGTTGTGAATCCTAACTTTTGTTGTTAATCATGCTGATAATCATGTTGATAATCATGCTATTTAGTTTGTTTGTTTTAATTGTTTTGTTAATTGTGTTTTATAGATTGTAATTGTTTTACTGATAATTTTTAATTGCTTTACTGATGATTTGGTAATTATTCTATATGATTTTTGTGATTTATGTTGTGACGTTCTGTTAGGTTGTTGTTATTGATTGTTTGTAAGCAATTAATTTTAATAAAAAGCAGCAAAGAAATATAATTAATCAAAATCAAACCAGTATGACAGAATATGTGAAAAACCGATTACCAAAAGTAAGTATGCTTACTTTTGTTAATGAGTGATACCTCTTGAGGAAGAAAAAGAAGTTCAGGGGTGGAAGAAGATGAAACTGTTTCACCATGGTAGGATTAATCTTTGGAGAGCAAATAAAGAATGTGGGGGAGAAGTCTGTGTCTTATCTTTGTGGCAAAACTTTTATCCCCAATAATGGCACTGGGAGTGATTTTACATCATGATGTAATTCCTAGGGGCATCCTGTCCCAGAAACCCAGCAAAGCTATTGAGAGCAGTCAAGTTGCCATACGAAGGAGCAGTACAGCTTTCGTTTTTTGTTACAGAACAAATGAAACCCTCAACCATGTAGTATTAAAAGGCAAAACTACCTCCTTGCCACCTCTCCTCCAAATCATGGAATTTGTCCACCTCCTGAAAGCTGCTAACTATCCACCCTTGCCACTTTTCCAGAGGGAAAGTAGTCTTTCAAAAGTTGGGTGAAGCAAAGAACATAGCACCATTCATAATAACCCTAAAGCCAGGGGCAAAGCCAATAGCAACTCGACAGTACCCTATCCCAAGACAAGCAGCAGAGGGAATGCAGATGCACATAGACAAGTTTTTGCAATATGGACTTTTCGTAAAGTGCCAGTCCAGCTGGAATTCTCCACTTTTTCCAGTACGTAAGCCTAATTCTGATCAGTTTCGCCCAGTCCAAGATCTGAAAAGGATTAATAATTTAATCCAGACTCTGCATTTTGGAGATATTTGGTTCAGTTTTAAAGTAAACAAGAGCACTCAATGGAGTTTCTCATAGGACTACCACCATGACTGTAGCTGCAGAGATATACAGAACTTACTGTCATAATATCATACTAGTTTTATTGGTGTGACATCACACTACATGAATTTAATGTTCCAATGTAGACAAGGAAGGGGATGTAGCTTGCAGGTAGAACATCTGCTTTGCATGCAGAAGGTTCAGTTCTCAGCATCTTCAGTTAGGGCTGGGAAAGAGATTCCTGCCTGAAACCTTGGAAGCCTCCTCCTGGCTCAGTATAAGGCAAATTCCTCTGTTCCTACAATTAGCATTCTTAACCAAAGGTTAAGGACAACTATTACATTGCCAAAACTGCAATCAACACTGCCTGAAAAACTGTTTAATGCTTACTTTGGAGATTTCCTGAAGGATTACTCTTTTGATCTTTTAAATAATTGAGTTTATAATGATTTTCCTTTGGTGCTACTATAACACGTTTCAAGTCAATTGATTGAATAAGTTTTGTATTTTACTCCAGCATCTTTGATTTACACAGGCTAGTGAATGGATTTTAAACAAAGACATTACTCATTTTTCATACTTCTCAAAAAGAGTTAATTGCACAAAACCTTACCTATTGCACTTGTCACTTGGGCTCAAAATGTCACCTTTTGTTTGACACCGCAAAATAGGATACTATTTAAAACTGATGCTTCAGTGACAACTAAATTGATTTGTTTTTACCAACCAAATTACAGCTTCAATTTTAAAAAATCTGCTCGGCTAACATTAATATATGTATTGATATATGACACTGCTATCTGTACAAATGCTTCTGTCTTGTTTTCAGTTTTACACAATCCTCCAGCAACTTACTCTTACTGGTCCCAAATATTTTATTGGAACTACTCTCAAAAAACCAGACAGTCTTTCTATTATAATTATTTAAGAACAACAATAATGGTAGCAATAGTTTTTACTTCTCCTAGCCCAGTCCAAAATGAGCCCAAGGAGCTTTATTTAAATAAAATGCAATGAATACAGACATTGGACAGACTTGCTCAGGGACTAATGTATGTAATGAGAGTTGCAAGGATCAAGACTTCCTGCAGTTTATGCTCTGTTCTGTGGTTCTATTAGGACATAGCATTACTACACCCACACAGTGTTATCAGGCTCTTGAGGAATGCTTGATGAAGAATGGTAATTTGTAATACAGGAATGCGTGAGGAATATGGTGTTTGTAAACTCCAATGCAAACAGACCTGATCTACATCTCATAGTTTAATGTGCAGACTGGAATTTAGTTATCTACTGGCATTCACATTTCTGATGAAGTCCTTGGTTCAGAAAATGCGTAAAATACTATTTTGAAATAAAAATACGTACTGAAATGAAAAAGACTTGTGATTTTGTTTAAAATCAGATAAATATGAAAACAGAACAGAAAAGACTAATCGGTAAACAAAGGGAAAACATTCACAGATTCTCTCAGCTTGTGAAAGGGCAACTTCTAAGTCATTGCCAAATTAAAATTATTGCACCCATTGGCCATTTTCAGGATTGCCCAGCAACTGCAGAAAATGGATGCTGGAGACTATGGTTTTCATCAACACCATTGGCAATGGAAGCAAAGGTTCATTGAAGAACTTTCCTAATAAAATGAAGCTGAAGGGTGTTGTCAGTACAAAAGAATTCTGGAACATTACATGAGGGTGGGGGGAGTAGATGTTTGCAAAACATGACTATGTGCCCACACCATGAAATTCAATACAGCAACATAGAAGGTTATGCACTTTTGTGGTAATGAAATTGTACTTGTAAGTAAGGCAAACGATAAGTAAATTCATCTGGGTTCTATATTAGTTAATTACATTACTAGTAAATCAGAATGTCTGAGAGATGTCTTGCTTCAAATATTTCAGATATTCATAATGTATTTTACATCTTTCCTCCAGTTCACCTCTAGAAGACAAGGGTGAGGTTGAGCTAGTGTTTGACCTTCATGCAGAGATTTTAGAGCTTTATAGAATTATGTACTGTGTGAAGAAAGAGACTTTTCTGCCTTCTCATAATACTGGAGCTCAGACATCTCCATCAATGAAATTGCGAAATGTATTGAAGGTGTGAATCGTTGTTTTACCAATGACATTTACCAATGACATGACGCTTATGTGCCGCATTTTGCCTTGTAAGCACTGGTGGTTGCTGCCCATTGAGAATGGTAGGGTGGAAGCCAGAAAGGCAAACAGGGAGCCAGTGGCTGAGGGGCCTGAGAGACTGCCCTGTATAAAGATCTTACCAAAGGAAGGCTACACAAGCAGGTATTTAAAATTGGGTAAACTGTCCATTAAGGTGGGCAACCAAAGATGCTTTGGGGTACAGAGGCTGATTTTATCCAGTAGCTGGGCTGGGTTGTGGGAAGTTTAGGCTGAGGTAGAAATTTAGAGAACTTCAGAAACTGTCAACCAGCACATTTAAACCCCCAATTATAAGTACTGTATCTCTATTCTCTTGTGTACTTAGTGTTCCTTTCATAAACCAAAAGTTAATGCACTCTCTAGTATTGGGTGTTCATCTCATATCTAAGCCTACTACAGGAAAGCGGGGAAATTTTCAAAGAATTGTTGGCAGCACAAAATTAAAGAAGCAAGGATACCTTAATCTGTGTTTTTATACAAGTGAGGCAGACAGGCCACATAAATATTGTCGTTGTTGTTGTTGTTGTTTAGTCATGTCCGACGCTTCGTGATCCCATGGACCAGAGCATGCCAGACACTCCTGTTTCCACTGCCTCCCGCAGTTTGGTCAAACTCATGCTGGTACCTTCGAGAACACTGTCCAACCATCTCGTCCTCTGTCATCCCCTTCTCTTTGTGCCCTCCATCTTTCCCAACATCAGGATCTTTTCCAGGGAGTCTTCTCTTCTCATGAGGTGGCCAAAGTATTGGAGTCTCAGCTTCACGATCTGTCCTTCCAGTGAGCACTCAGGGCTGATTTCCTTAAGAATGGATAGGTTTGATCTTCTTGCAGTCCATGGGACTCTCAAGAGTCTCCTCTAGCACCATAATTCAAAAGCATCAATTCTTCAGGGGATCAGCCTTCTACTGGGAAAACCATAGCTTTATCTATACAGAACTTTGTTGGCAAGGTGATGTCTCTGCTTTTTAAGATGTGGTCTAGGTTAAAGTTATTAATTGCACAACAATGTAAGTGTGTGTGTGTGTGTGTGTAGTATAAAATCTGAGAATTTTCAAACAGCATTATTAGTTTACTTGGTAATATTTCAATGTTATACCATTACCTATTTCACAGTAACGTAACTTAAGCAAAAGGAAAGGGAAGCTTGTCAGCATTCATCTGAATATAGATATATAACAAAGTTATTTCTAGCATCACTTGGAATAATGTTACTATAATTTAATGTATAATCTTACTGAAGCTGTGTTTTCAGTGAGGGGAAATGATTTGGTGCCTATCTAGAAACCGAATTTAAATTATGGAATTAATTCAGGCCTTGAAGCTGAAGTTAGTATGCTCTCATGTATAGTTGAGGCACATATTAAAACACAGCACTCATTTATAACCACATGAGCAGCAATTTCTTGAATATCTACTATTGACCACACATGATTACAGCAATATTGTTGGCATCCATCTGTCTCAAGAGACATTGGAGTGTGCCTCCATGGGTGAAGTCAAACCGCTGTGTTAGCAGTACCGAAGGGACCTTTCTGGGGCGTAAGCCTGGGCAATGTGTAGAGAGGATGACAGGACCCCCTCTTGGCCTCGCTGATGTGGTCCAAAGGAAAGCAGAGCAATACCCTTGGCACCAGCTTGGCTGCAAGAGTTGCTGGAAGGAGCTATACAAGGCACCATCTAAACGCCTTAGGGACTCCACTCCAGATTTATGTAGGGTTTACTCCTTAGCCCTTTCTTGTGGAGGGTTTACTCCTTAGCAAGTTCCTGGGTTCTGAGAAGAAGTGTTAGCAGCTTCCATAATCTTTGGACACAACATTAGATTCCAACTGAGATATGTGTGTCCCCTCTTTCACCTTGTGAAGGATTTGCAACATTCTATTACTTGTTCGCACTTGGTAAAAAATAAACAAAAAAAACTAATGTAAAAGCCTGCTGAGAATTGGCTTTCACATGGAGATAAGTAACAGCCTTTTCACACCTTTAGTACAAAATCAATAAGGGATCATATACAACCAAAGTAAGTAAACATATTTTTTCACTTTCTCTATCTGTGTTGTTGTTGTTGAACAAAAAGGGGGGGAGAGATTGGAGAATCATTATAGTGATATTTACCAACACTTTCAGTAAATTCAGTATAGGCAGATAATTTTTGCTAAAAACAAAACAAATATAAAACAAATCACACTAATAATTCCTCCCTTTACACTCCAGATTTCCTTGAGTCCATTGTGTTTACTTCTGGGAGTAAAATATATTTCTTTCAAAGCAAGACAAACAATAGTAAAAGGAATTGTCAAGGGCCTTGTAGACTATTAGCCTTGAGAATACAGGAGTTCAGCTTTCAGAAGAGTAACAAAACCCTGTTTTAGAGTATGTGGGAAATGGGTTTTGCTAGAGTGTGTTAGACACAAGAATGGTATAATTTTTGTTTTTCTGCTTTGTCCAATAACTTGTCAGCAAGGTGCATTGGTTAGGCTTCACATTTTGACATAGTAGCAATGTTGCTAAAATCAATACAAAATGTAATGCCCTTGTCAGGTTTTGACATAAGAAGAATGGAACTACGACTGTCATGCTTTAAATGAAGCTGAGTCTCTACCTGAAAATTTGCTGCCTGGATGCGAATATTCTTTATACACTGTAATTTCCATGCAAAACACCAGTTATTTAAAAACAAAAGTATGACCTTGTATGCATCTGCAACATAGCACCTTAATAGTAGAAGCATAATTAGTGCCAAATGAAAGACAGAAATGCAGCTTTAAACGCTTTTCTGTCAGTCCCCCCCCCCCCCCACACACATTTGATTGATGGACATGCAGGAAGGTGGATTTAAATCTTGTTTCAACCTTCCTGGCTTTTTTTTTTTTGCCATCTGTGAACAGATATGATATACCTGAAAGGCATTTTTAGTCACCCCCTATTCCCTGCTGCACCGTGGAACACACAATTGGAAATGGCATATCAGTCGCTCATCCATTTGAATCACTCAGCACCCTTTATGGTGTGGAAATGTGTCTTTGGTCACTGTTAGCCAATTGCTCCTCCTTTTCCATGAGCACCAAAGGACCATCTCCTATTCTCGTCTCCCTCTGTGGTCTCCAGAGGAACTGGCCTCTAGCCCTAGGGCACTATGGGCAAAAGCGGCTGGCACAGTGGGATGAGGGCAATGGATCCCTCCTCCTGACAGCTGTGTTGTGGTCACGTACCAGGTAGTAGTGATGTTTGGGCTCCACAGGCACACCAGCACAGCCACTCCAGTGTCCCTCTGCAGCCCTGCCATGCTGCAGTGCAGGAGAGCAGATCTGCACCCGTGCTCCACAACACAAGCTCCACGAGTATGGGTGAGCATCCAGGGTCGGCAAGCAGGGCAGTGGCTTTCCACACTTTGCTGCCAGGAGTATGACATATAATGGAGCGCGGAAGCATAACCTGAGAATTGTGGTGGCAAGGTGCATTAACTGAAGGAGGGAAACATTCCAGAAGCACATGTGATTTTGGCCTCACACCTATGCAGAGTGAAATACAGTGGTACCTCGGGTTACATACGCTTCAGGTTACAGACTCCGCTAACCCAGAAATAGTGCTTCAGGTTAAGAACTTTGCTTCAGGATGATAACAGAAATCGTGCTCCGGCAGCCGTGGGAGGCCCCATTAGCTAAAGTGGTGTTTCAGGTTAAGAACAGTTTCAGGTTAAGAACGGACCTCCGGAACGAATTAAGTACTTAACCCGAGGTACCACTGTAATGCCATAATCCGACTATTATCCAGGCCTCATTTAATTCCAAATAAATAAAACAGGTTTATTTTAATTGCACAATCTGGATTAGCGATGTTATTCTGCAATTTGCAGCAGCATGTGTGCACACGTGCGTCTGATTCGCCCAGGTCCCTTCACCTTGAAACTCACTGCAACCGGGACTCACTGGGCAAGCCTCCAAAGGTTCCTGGTTGAGGAATATGGTTGGGGAAAGACGCAGCAGCTACAGCTGGAGGGAACTGAGAGAAGGAAACAGATGAACGAAAAGGAAAAGTGAGACGAAGGAGCTCAGAAGAGAAGAGGGTGCAGGACAGTGGCAGGACAGAGAGAAAGAAAGATGAAGGGTGGGAGAAAGATGTGAAATGGTAGACAGAGCTGGGCAAGAGGGAGATGAACAATGCATGGGAGGAAGGCAGAGAAAGAAAGAAATTTGGGGTAGTGGGGCACTAAATTAATTGATTGTCCCACATAACAGTTGTTTTTGGAGGTAGGCTGCTTGGCCTGCTCTTTACTTTACCTCTTAAAATGGCAGCATATGGTGGTCACTGAAGCGTATTCCAGACAGCTGCTACCCCAAATGTATGACCTGCACACATTGAGATTAGCCACTGTGTGTTTTTTTTCTAGTTCTGGTTCATCAAACTTTTGGTCTGAGGGGTTGTAATCTATTTATAGTAAAGGAACACAATTCATTGCTATCTTGTCTATCCATAATTCATAGCCTGCAGTCTGCTTTAGATTTAGAGCAAGTGGTAAATGCACCCTCCACTCGTGTTCTTGCTGCACAGGGAGGTCTTTTTAAAAATCCATTACAGGGATTAATGGTAGCAAACATCTAAGAATACTTTCTTTGATAGCAGGTTCGATTCATTAAAGACTGGTGATGATATAGATTTTCGCAGTTACACACAGACTCAGGGGTCTATATTTATCAACAACCAAAGCACCTTCATTTCTAGCACTTGGAAAGAAAGTACCATAAACACAGCATTAAATAAAAAAACCTAGTAAGTGCTCATTTTAAATTAATAGCATAAAAAGGGCAATATGGGCAAAGTACTTTATATTTCATTTCTAATTCTAGTCTAGTTAATTTTCTAGACAATGCACATCTCCAGCTCCAATACTGCAGTTTAGAGTTTTCAATCTCAATTTATTCAAAGTGCAGAAAATGCATTTTGCTGACACAATACATTTTAAGCCCCTTTCCCCATATCATACCTCCTCCTTCTAAAGATCTGAGGGTTTTAGGGAACGCTTAGAAATGTACATGCACAGAATCTGCTTAACCCTAGGATGTGTGACTCAAGTAATGGAATATTCCCCCATTACATTAGGAATGGGGACAGTGGTGGGATTATGTATAAGATAACAAGCTATAGCTTAGGGCCCCACTCTCTTGGGGGCCCAGAAAAAAATTAAAGGGGGAAAAACTGGATGTACATTTCCAAAATATAAGATAAAAAACAAATAAAATAAAACCTACATTCAGCAACAGTGTTTTTTGTTGTTCAGGTCCAAAAATTATCATATAGCATATATTCAACACAAGAAACAGTGACAAATTGTTGTTGACTAAGGACAGCTGGACGTATAAAGGGCCCCATTACCTTCAGTAGCTTAGGCCTTCATCAAACCTAAATCCAGCCCTGGATGGGGAATGTGTGGCCCTCCAGATGTTGTTGAACTGACTCCCTTCCTCTTGGACCATTGGCCATGCTGACTGGGGCTGACGAATGTTGAAGACTAACAACATTTGTAAGGCCACATGCCCCTTACCCCTGCCTTATAAAGACAGAGCTGGGGCAATTATTCTTGCATTAATGTGGGGCCTATCACAACCAATGTTACCCTTTCCACTGCAGAAGGCAAAATGCCTACATCAGCTTTAGCCAATGTGATGCCTTCCTGGTGTCTTGGACTATAATTCCTACCAGTCCCAATCAACACTGCTGCTGCAATGCAAAACATTGGGGGTGGCAGGGAGTGCGGAGCTTGTCAAAGGTTCATCTAGATTGCCTCTCTTCCCCCCACCAATTAGCAATCTTCTCTTCTTCACCACCTCCACACACCAAGATCTAGTCCCCATTAGTGCTGTACCATTTAACACTGCAGGCGAGGATGCGGGAGAGAGACTTCTCAGTGGCTGCCCCCAGGCTTTGGAACTCCCTCCCTAGAGAAGCTAGACTGGCTCCCTCTTTGCTGTACTTCTGCTGGGAGGTGAAGACTTTCTTGTTCCAACAAGCTGTTGGGAATTGACAGCTTCTAGTCAAAGGTCCAGTGCCGTGCTGTTTTATTGTGATGACTGGTATGTTTTAAAGAGATTTTATATTTGGATATGGCTTAAATTCTATTACTGTTCAATTGATTTCTTTAAACAAATTTGTATTGGTTTTTAAATACAAATACAATAACCATTAAACACTTACCCAGCAGTACAGCTAATGGTGTTTGTTTCATCCATTGTCTCTAGACATACTAATAATTGGTTTTTTCTGTTTTTACCAATTCTTGTTTTTATCTGTAAGTCGCCTTGTGTCCCATCAGGGAAAAAGGTGGGGTATGAATATAATAATAATAATAATAATAATAATAATAATAATAATAATAATAATTGCAGCTCCTCCATACAAAAACAACAACCAACCAACCAACCCTTCAC
The DNA here is from genome assembly GCF_964188315.1 of Podarcis muralis. Classification (NCBI taxonomy): domain Eukaryota; kingdom Metazoa; phylum Chordata; class Lepidosauria; order Squamata; family Lacertidae; genus Podarcis; species Podarcis muralis. Next base: position 61,576,900 of record NC_135660.1, on the reverse strand, counting down.
ATAGTAAACTAGATTCAGGGGGAAAGCCTAGCCTTTGTTTTACCTGCAGCAGTTGTTATAGGGTACCACTATTTTACATTTTCAGCATTAAGCAAAATAAAGAGATGCCCCCCTCCATTAAAAAGGAGCCCTTTCTCAATGTGTGGCGCAGATATCAAGGTGTGTGTGTGTGTGTGTGTGTGTGTGTGTGTGTGTGTGTGTGTGTAAGAGAGATTTGGTCTTCAGTCAATGGCCCAATCATTTCTTTCCATCAGCTCATCAGCATACAAAGGAGCTGAATGGCATCTAAAATTTGGTTGTGAACCTGCATATTCATTTTGCAACTTAAATCCTTGCCCTGGGAAAACTTTCAATCAGAGAGAGTTATCTGAAGACTCTTGCATTACTATTGATCCTGTTTGTGCAATATTACAATAGATACCATTAATTTTACTCGAAATGCATGTTCTAAAAGCTAATCTACTGCATTATTAACTGTTACAATGTCAGCATGTTTATTATCAAATTTTTCTTAATTAGAATATGGGCTATTATTTACCATCACATTGCACATGAAGGAGTTTTGCAATTTAGCTTTCTTGCCTCATGATAAATAAATCACCTGGATAATGCATTTGGGGAAATCTTGCAAGCAGCTTTTACATTAGCGCAAATGATACAAGTCTTAACACAATATTTTGAATTACGAAGAGACAGCAAAATCAATGGATTAAGAATATCGTAACAAGTTTTATGAAATCAATGTGGCGTTGTATATGAAAAGTACACTGCGACTTTTAAAGAGGTAAATCAGGGTGGTGTACATAAAAGCTGGGATTTCACAATCCTCTATTAAATTGTCAGATTCACTGGGTTGCATCTAACTAAGGCCTACTCAGAGTAGACCCATTGATATTAATAGATCTAAGTTACACACGTCCATAATCTTCAGTGGGTCTGGTCTGAGTGGAACTAGCACAGGATGCAAACCCTTAAATGGGTCGTTCCATATCAAGTGATCCAACTTCTTTACCTCATATCATCCAATTTTGTTTGATATGCATTTTGTTGTACTTCATGAAATGAAGTACTAACAAGAGTTCTTTCAAAGCATTAATTCTATCACGTGATAGCAAGCTATCACTCCTTTGGAACACATTTTTAAAAGAAAAGCCTGACTAGTTTCTCAGACACCTTTTAATTGAATACCTTTCTAAAGATATGCCCAAAGCAACTGATATTATAGTTGAAGTCTTGTTTATTCTGTTATATTTTACTCCAAGAAGACCCATTTATCCTAAATAGAATCCACTAAGGCAGACATGTATGTACACTGTGTGTGAGTGTATGTGTGTGATCCCATTGAGATCCCAAGAAGAAATTTTTCAGGTAGCTCTTAGAAATATTAAATAATCAATACATTTTAAAAAGATTTTTTAAAATTTCTAAAAAAAAACCCCTAAAATCACTTCCTAAAATTTAAAATTTTGTAACTTAACTTTAAAATTTAAAGTCCATCATGTGACATATCATATTAAAGCCCATGAAGTTCCGAAGATATTGGTGTTTTTAGTTTTGATGTATCTGGATACTGAGTTTCAAAATGTGCTTTATTGGTTGCTTATATTATGTTAAGAATTGCCCTGAGGCCTTTAACAGTGTGGAAGGATGTCAACTCCAAAATAAATAAATAAGGCTGAAATCCTATTCCTACTTACTTGGGAATAAGCCCCATTGAATAAAGTAGGGCTTGGTTTTGAGTAAACATGTATATGATTAACTGTACATTAAGTAGGAAGTCTGTCGTTCTTTTTCATTGACCAGCATGATTTGATAGTTACTAGAGGTCATGCTATTTTGCATTAAGTAGCTGGATGAGAATTGAAAGCAGAACTGAATACCCTCAATTACTCTTTGTACTAAGCAGCAGCCTTTTTAGAAGGCTGGGCTATGTTCTAACCCAGTGGTACCCAGCTGGTGGTCTGTGAATCCAAGGAGCTCTGCGTAACCCACCCAGGGAGTCCATAGCATAATTCACATAACAAAAACAACAGTAGAGGTATCAACAGAGGTATCAATATAACTGTTGATATATACAAAAGAGATATCAATTTTTTCAAAAGTAGGGGCTCCAAGGGTTGTGTTTTGAAAAACAGGGGGTCTGCAGCAGTTAGCCAATGGGGAACCACTCGTCTAACCTCAAGCAAACAGAGATATGAATGGAATTATTTGAAGGATGGTGTGGTTATAGTAATTACTCCAAGGAACTGTGCATGCCACAACAGAGTAATGCACTTTGCATCAAGTGAATCCCCTGACAGAGGCACAAAAAGTTCTGCTGCAGGGCTGAATATACTACCAATGAATAAAGCGAAAACTGATGAAAAGAGCTTTGCTTATTTAGAATGCAAAGCAATTTTGGAGTGCATTACATCATTTCAGTGAAGTGACTTCTTTAGGCAGATCATTGCCTATCCCGTGTGTGTGAATTTATAAATAAGATAGTTGCACACTACAGTGCAGAATACAAATATGACACAGCGGCCACAGTTTCTCCCGTATTTCCATAGGCTCATTACTTGACTGGGGGGGGGGGGGGGAACAACACACTCTGCAGTGAAATTTGAACACTAGTTCATCACTTTTAAAAATGTATTTAATTTTAAGAAGTGTGTTGGCTCCCATATGTTGACATCTCACTGACACTTCATAGTTCAACATGCCTCGTTTCATTAGGGTGGAAAAATAGTACTGCAGTTATCATTCATGCGTTATGGAGGTTTGTTAAATACAATGAGCTGCAAAAAGCCCTTTATTCTAGTTCATGCTTTCTGGCTCTTTCTTTGATAGTACAGCAGCTTTTATATCCACTAACAAATGTAAAGTAGGTGGAGAACGCCACCATTCTTGCTTAACTGCAAACTGTGCAGAGTTTGTAAAGCCATAGGTGACCATAACTAGGCACCAGAGAAAGAGATCACTATGGACATAAGCGGGATTACGGTACCCTTAGACCTTGTAAACATGATATATTTTGAAGCATTGCAGCAGTGCAGCACCTATGTGATTGACAAACATACTGTGGATCCTCAACATTAATAAGAATTTTGTCACTGATGCAAAGGCAGAGCTGGCCTTGATACCTCTATATTGTTTTGTATAATGTCATACAGTCACCCACGATAAGGTCTTATTTCAATATATAAAGCAAACATCTAAGCGGAGAGAGACAAATACAATGAAACGAGGCAAGGTGCCTGTGTCTCCACAAAATCTCTGTCTGTTATTATTAGACATGTGATTACTACTGAGAGATAAAATCAATACTAATATCATTTGCGTAGGTCAGCTCAATACTAAAAAACATTTGTGCGTGGCTACAAGCTTGCAGGAAATATATCAGCCTGAAAAGATTAAATAATTTTCCTTCAACGTAACACCGTACTGATATTTCTAAATTCAGCATATGTATGATATATACATGGCTTCTAACTAGGGATATATATATAAAAAATAGACAATAGTTCTGAGGTCTGAGGTAACGATATGTCAAAGAAAAGCAAGTGTACTAAAGGACAGAAGTCTACATATTTTTGCAGTGTCAATGTTATTACTGAGCTGTCCCTAAGTTAAACTTAATATGAACGAACAGCTGAATTGCAGCAAAACCATAGCCTACTAAAACTGGTTGAAAAGTTCCATAGCCAACCATCATGGAGGCTTCCTTGTGTCCCTAAAGAATGTTAAGCAAAGCCAGTGTGGGAGAAGATAGCAGACAATTGAATTGCATAACGTTTTGTTAACTTTATTAGAAGCAACCAAAATGTACTGTCCAGTTGGATTTTGGAACTTGAGAACTTTAAAAATGTACCCTTCCTGCTCATCACATTTATAGATGAAATATAAATTTAGCATCAGCATTTGAATATTTGTACTCTGCAGTTCAAAAGCACGCCAGTGCAAGTAGATAAATAGGTACCGCTGCGGCAGGAAGGTAAATGGTGTTTCCATGTGCTCTGGCACTCATCACGGTCCTCCTTGCACCAGTAGTGGCTTATTCATCCCAGCCGCATTGCATAATAATAATAATTTATTATTTATACCCCGCCCATCTGGCTGGGTTTCCCCAGCCACTCTGGGCAGCTTCCAACAAAACACTAAAATACAATAACCTATTAAAAATTAAAAGCTTCCCTAAACAGGGCTGCCTTTAGATGTCTTCTAAAAGTTTGGTAGTTATTTTTCTCTTTGACATCTGCATGAACGAGAAAGCTGTCTGGGGACACACACAAGCTCCCTCAGCCAGAAATGTGAGATGAGCGCCCCACCCCATAATTGCCTTTGACTGGACTTAACCATCCAGGGGTCCTTTACATTTACTGCTCTGGTATATGTAAGGAAATCTCTATGTGGGACAAGAAGCTACAGTTTGAACTGGATATGGAACAACTGATTGGTTCAAAATTGGGAAAGGAGTATGACAAGGCTGTATATTGTCTCCCTGCATATTTGACTTATATGCAAAATTCATCATGCAAAAGGCTGGGCTGGATGAATCCCAAGTTGGAATTAAGATTGTTGGAAGAAATATCAACAACCTCAGATATGCAGATGACACAACCTTGATGGCAGAAAGTGAGGAGGAATTAAAGAACCCTTTAATGAGGGTGAAAGAGGAGAGCGCAAAATATGGTTTGAAGCTCAACATAAAAAAAAACGAAGATCATGGCCACTGGTCCCATCACCTCCTGGCAAATAGAAGGGGAAGAAATGGAGGCAGTGAGAGATTTTACTTTCTTGGGCTCCATGATCACTGCAGATGGTGATAGCAGTCAAGAAATTAAAAGATGCCTGCTTCTTGGGAGAAAATAAATAACAAACCTAGATAGCATCTTAAAAATCAGAGACATCACCTTGCCAACAAAGGTCTGTATAGTTAAAGCTATGGTTTTCCCAGTAGTGATGTATGGAAGTGAGAGCTGGACCATAAAGAAGGCTGATCGCCGAAGAATTGATGCTTTTGAATTATGGTGCTGGAGGAGACTCTTGAGAGTCCCATGGACTGCAAGAAGATCAAACCTATCCATCCTTAAGGATATCAGCCCTGAGTGCTCACTGGAAGGACAGATCCTGAAGCTGAGGCTCCAATACTTTGGCTACCACATGAGAAGAAAAGACTCCCTGGAAAAGACCCTGATGTTGGGACAGATTGGGGGCACAAGGAGAAGGGGACAACAGAGGACGAGATGGTTAGATAGTGTTCACTATCCCTCCTTTGGCAATCCTTACAAAACTTTAGTTTATGGTTGCCATCAATTTGTATTTTAATTAATTTTTATAATGTTTTTATAATGTTGCACTGTTTTAGTGTTGTTAGCCGCCCTGAGCCCGGCTTCGGCTGGGGAGGGCGGGATATAAATAAAATTTATTATTTATTATTATTTATTATTCTCGAAGCTACCAGCATGAGTTCGACCAAACCACGGGAGGCAGTGGAAGACAGGAGTGCCTGGCGTGCTCTGTTCCATGGGGTCACAAAGAGTCAGACACGACTAAATGAGTAAACAACAATAAATATATAAGGAAGGAAATGCTGGACATAATTTCAGGCAGGTCTCAGTGAGTGGGAAAGGAAAAGTCTTACTTTTCTTTTGATAGGCCATATCAGACCAAGGTGAGTGAACCATCACATGAATTCTTTAAAAGCCAAGCATGGCCTATTCTTCCAGACCATGTATCTCACAGTAGTTAAAATTAAAGCCAAGAAATGCATACATTCCTTTTTTTGAGTTTTCAGTTCTATTGCTATTAATGGTTTCTTTTTCCACTGTGAAAATGTGCTTTTGATTTGTCAAGCTGCATTACAAGAGACGTCTTTATAGCGAATGTTTCAAGCTGAACTGGTTTTATAAATTTATGCAGAAAGCACAAAGCAGAACCCTACAGAAAATTGATGAGAATATGGCTGGGATCCAACAACATCTAGTGCAAGCAAAAAGGTGCTTCTGCTCGAGCAAGGGGGATCCACACTTTTCACTGATTTCCCTTTCACCTGCAATCTTGCAGCCATACCCCACAACTTTCCTGTGAGCCCACAACCTGGCGGTCAATATGAGCTTTTTAAAAAATACAGATTAAAAGAGACATTAGGAAGCCTAGTTTAGTCCTGGTTAGGGAAGTTTTTAATGTTTGATCTTTTGTCGTGTTTTTAATGTTCTGTTGGAAACTGCCCAGAGTGGCTGGGGAAACCTAGCCAGATGGGCGTGCTATTATTATTATTATTATTATTATTATTATTATTATTATTATTATTATTATTATTATTATTCCAGGGGAGGAGAAATGGTCTCATGATTATTAGGATCAAACCCTTTAAAAACAGTACTATGCATGCCTACATGTTTGTATTATTTTTGAATTTAATTTTATTGCTACTTGAATGTTTAAGGGCAAAAAAGGGGCATGACTTAATTAACGTGGCAGCTGAGAACCAGTGTTGCACTTTAATTTTGAATCATAAAAAGTCAATACACTGTTTTAAAGTTTGAATATCAAGCCAGCCTGAAAATAAGACTGTAAGTAAGGCCTTCTCTCTAATAGATACAGTCATAGAAATTCTAGGCCATAATCCAAAGATCCATATCTGCAATTGTGTAGAAATGAAAACTGCGCTGCACTCTGCTCTGTCTTACACATCCAATATTGGTACAGCCTACTACACTTGCAAGGTAAAATAAGTCTAGAATAAATAACTAAGTATGCCAGACAACTTAACCACGGATGCATTGTTTCTGTGCTTTATGTCTTCATATTATTAAGTAGGAAAGGTTTTCAAATGTACACTAGCTGTACCTGGAGCTTAAAAGAGGTTGAGAGTTAAGGATCCACCCTAACCAAAAAGAAGGATATCAAAACCTAAGCCTAGAAATCCCTTCTACCTTCAAGGAGCAGACTAGGTCACAGCACAGGCCCTGATCCTGCACACACAATGTTTACCGAATTACTCTGTGTGTATGTGTATGTGTATGTGTATGTGTGTGTGTTTGTCTTCACAGCAGTATTTTACCAATAGATTACACTATCCCATTGTTTCAATATTGCACAAGGGAGCTGTTACAGAGGCATAAGTAGAAAGATCTAAGGCTGCTGGCACAGGGAATGGCATGAAATAACTTGGGTTATACTGGTTTGCTCAGAAGTCACTAACAGTGCTAATATTTTAGAGTATAATAAAATACACTTCAGTCATTTCATTTTTTGCTCAGCTTCACTCATCTGTCAACTGTTATGATACCTGAGCATATAAAATACTGGTGCTAATTTAGCCTGCTGAATGTGTTCTCAGAAAACTCACGGGACATATATTTATGTCCCATAATGTGGCATAGTGTGGGTCTGATGGTAATGCTGCATATGCTGCTTTAAAAATGTGCTCTGGAACAAATATTTTCCCCTTTTAGCACTGTCCTGTGCCCAATAAGCATGGGGCGCTTTTGCCTGGTGGTGCTGGGGCCCATAGACTGCAGCAAAATAGTGGGCAAGGTTTTGCCCAGTATCTTCTCTGAGTGATGGGCTCATGAGAAAAAGCTGCCCCATGAGCCCTTTCTGCTGAGGGGAGGGGAAAGCCTATATAAGGTTGCTTCCTCTAGAGCTCACAGCCAGTTTGCTATGAAAGCTTCCTTCCCACCCACCCTCGGGTTAGAACCTTCACTGAGCAATGCTGGGTCGCTGGTTTACAGGGCTGGAAATGATTCCCCCTTCTTCTCAACCTGATTGGCACTTCATTGGGTTTTTTCTGCCTTTCCCTCAGTGAAATTATGGCTTTTCTTTGTTAGGCGGAAGAACATTGTTTGTATGAGATCAGAAATGAACATTGGTCAGGATCAACATAGTATTGGGGGGTGGCCCATAAGGAGCCTGAGGGGAGGATTGACCATGGCAAATCCAAGTGTCGGTTTGGTATTTACCTGGTTGGAATCTGCACCCTGATACCCCAGTGAGAACTTGCTTGCCAGTGTGGTGTAGTGGTTAAGAGGGGTGGACTTGTAATCTGGGGAACCGGGTTCGCATCTCCACTCCTCCACATGCAGCTGCTGGGTGACCTTGGGCTAGTCACACTTCTTTGAAGTCTCTCAGCCCCACTCACCTCACAGAGTGTTTGTTGTGGGGGAGGAAGGGGAAAGGAGAATGTTAGCTGCTTTGAGACTCCTTCGGGTAGTGATAAAGCGGGATATCAAATCCAAACTCTTCTTCTTCGCTTCTTGCTTGGCTTGCACCATGGCAAGGTTCAACACTAGCCAACTCCCATCATACAGGTTTGAAGAGATCCAAACCCAGCAGATCCATTCCATCAACATGGGCTTGTGGAATGATGAACTGATCCTTGGGACCCAAAGCCATGCCAACCCTTGCCTTGCCTGCTGCTGTCAATAAGATTTAGCCTGATTTTATCCCACCACCGTTGCACGGTCTGGTTATTTGGCTGCTCTCATGGGTCACATAATGTGCCTGCCTGAGCAAATTCCTTCATAGAGTACCTTGTAAGTAGAAAATTTGGCATACCATCTGTTTCCTGGCTTGGATAATCATTTGAGGCTTCATAAAACATGGCTTATAAAGTGGGAACAAGGTTTGGGGTTAAGCACGCTTTCCTCATGATGGCTTTAGGACTAAGGGTGGCAGTTCCCAGGGGGTTTTCCATCCGGACACTGCCCACCCCCACCCCTGCTTAGCTTCAGCAAAGTGGCAGCCTCATCATAAACCTATGGACCAGAGTGAAGAATTCCACACTCCAGACTGCTGCCCTGGCTCCGCCCACCTGCCTGCCCCTGATTGGGCAGTTCAAATTTTATGGTTTAGGCAGAATATCCCACCATCCATAGCAGCCGGCCAGGCATGGATCTAAAGGGCAGCTGCAAAAGAGACATTTTATCAGCTCTGGGGAAATCGGAGGAAGCCTGTGATGGGCCACAACTGCCACCCACCCTGGATCAGATAAGTAGCCATTGCCACTTGCAGGTATTTAGTTGAAGAAGTCTTCCAAGAAGCATATAACAATGTCAGAATCATCTCCCCCACAATGGGAAACTATTGTGTAAAAGTTTTTGTTTCTGTTTTTCAATAAATGCAGCTCAGAGCTTTCACACGGATCGCCAACAAAAGGAATACTTTGTTACTGAAACAAACATTTGCCCTTTCTGCCACTTTTCATTTTCTTTTTATGCAGCTTTAGTTTTCCTTTGGTTTTGGTTTTATGATAAGGAAATAATAAAGATTTTACTAATTCGGTATTTTGATAAAACTAATTTTGCATGTGTGGTGACTTTGAGATAAATGGATGCAGGCAACGGCCTTGTCGTCGTCGCCCCACCCCCCCACCCCAATGAGAACAGTTAGAAAATCAATGAATTATGAAATTATGCAAACATAACTGTTTCACGTACTTTAAGAAGACCTGCTATAGCAGCAAGGCATAACATGGATTCCAGTTTAACTGAATATTCTGAATTAAACTTTACCTTTTCAATTATGGAACCAAAAAAAGGGCTTTCTGTTGTACTTTTCTGAAAATTTCACCTGCAAAATATTTAGTTCACTGAAACAAGTCATGACAATCCAAGCCTGGCCAAAAATATTGGCTTGGACGTTTTCAACAAACATGGGCAAAAACACGGAAGAAAAGATTAAACTTTGCTAAAGCTCTTTATATAGCGATATACTGCCAAGTTTTTTTTCAAACAAAATGTTCTGCCATAGGTTAAGATAAGATGCCAGGCATGGTCTTGGGTAGGAAGGGAATCTAATCACTTGTTTTCCATTTTTGCTTTGTCATAAGAAAAAGAAAGAGGCATCAGTACTTGGCAAGCAAACATATTTGGAGAAAATGTTAATTTTCTGTACCTGAAAAATATGAACAAATGTTTTGCTCTGGTTACAACACACAACAGCACTTAGAAATGAGATGGCACAATTCCCTGGCTGGCTGGTTGGCATTGGCCTCTGTGGCTTGCTTGAAGAACAAGGTCGCAGCAGAGAGAAAAGTGGAAAGAACATCCAACACAGTGCTAGATCATCCCCACCTTCTCTCTGTTTTACTCCTATAGTCCCTGGCACCAGTGAAACCATTTAACGTGGCACATGGACAATCTCCTAAAATGGGAAGATTTCCTCCTGCAACAGCAACATGAGAATGAAGGATACTGGTATAATGGGGAAGAGACTGCAGTGCCACCTCCAAACTAGAGTGCTGTGTGCTCAGCCATGTTACTGGGCCTCCATCCTCACTGCCTTTGCCTAAAGCCAAGTAGGGCCTACAGCACCTGACATAAAATGTTTCCTTGTTTTTAACATGCATGGGGGTTGGCTTGCTTTTTAAATACATTTCCTCCCCCCCCCCTTTTTTCATTTGCATCCCACCTTTTTCTCAAGGTGATGTACATGGTTCCCCCCCCCCTTCATCTAATCCCCACAACAACCCTGGGAGGTATGGAGTGAATCACAGAATTGGAGAATTGGAAGGGACCCTGAGGGTCATCTAGTCCAACCCCTTGCAATGCACAAATCCTGCCCACAGCCATCTCTGTGTGGGCTCTAGCCTCCAACCTCCTGGTTAAACAGCCAGATGTATTGGCCCATTGTGCCACAGGGTTGATTAAAATAAAATCTTAATCCAAGATTGCATTCAACTGAACTAGCATGAAGAAACATCAGTAGGAAGGATAGGACAGAATCCATCCTCCTCAAAAACAGGACCATTTTGAATACTTTCTAAAAGATTACAGAAAATATATGCAGTATTTCACTTGTTAAGAGCTGTTCTATTATGGCACATCCCGCAATGCTGAGATGTGGCTTTTCAGATGGGTTTTTAAAAAGTAATCACTGAAACAACGGGCGCCACATTTCTCTCAGAAACTGAAAAGCACAGAAGGGTAAAGGAGGGATGACCACATTTAAAGATTTTGAGGAGTTCCAGAACCAGCTTTTCAACATTTGCTTGGGAAATGTTCTATAATACACAGAATACTTCAAAACTTCAAAAACTAAGCCTATTAAAATAAGATTCCGTTCAAGGATAACAAGAACTTCAACTTGGAACACTCTAAATTCAATAACATGCTCAACCAAATGCAAAATTCTATTTAGCACTGGATCAGAATCTAATTGTTCTGCTTCATTATTCAATACAAATAATACATCCCACTAAGGAACTCGTGTCTGTTTGCTTTCTTAGATTATTTCAGGCCCCATAGATATAGATAGATAGATAGATGATAGATGATAGATAGATAGATAGATAGATAGATAGATAGATGATAGATAGATAGATAGATAGATAGTTGATAGATAGATAGATGATAGATGATAGATAGATAGATAGATAGATAGATAGATAGATAGATAGATGATAGATAGATAGATAGATAGATAGATAGATAGATAGATAGATAGATGATAGATAGATAGATGATGATAGATAGATAGATGATAGATAGATAGATAGATAGATAGATAGATAGATAGATAGATAGATAGATAGATGATAGATAGATAGTAACAGAACTGCTAATATTATTCGCTACATTTCATAAAATAGAAGTGCCTTTCCAAACATGGTTTAATATTTTTTTGTCACTTGTCTAGCATTGCTCAAATCATCTGAATATATGATGAACCCCCTTTTGCAATTTTTTTCAAAGTGCCTCATATAAACATTCAATATACATCATTAAGGAAACAGTACATAACAAACAGGAAATTACATAAAACAATTCCTAATCACAGCTGAACAAACAGCAGCAAATCCTCTCACAACTAGCAACTCTTTTTCAATATCTGGATGCTTTTATATACTTCTGCTTTCTAGTAAAGGGAAGATAATCCTGATTCCTACATACATTCAATATATACCTACATCCTTTGGCAAAATCATAAACTTGAGACAAAAGCAAATATATTTATTCAATATTACTACTACTAATAGATCAAGTGAACCCTGAGTAAACCATACATTTACTCCATAAATTAGACTTAGATGGATTTAATCAGCTTTGGTCCACCTTGTCCCTGGGCCAGGATCAGAATGCCTGCAACTATTTTTGCTGGAGGCCATAGGTTTGATGGCATTTCAGTCCAGTTTACTTTCATACCACAAAAAGTCCCACATGCTTTCACACTATTTTCATTGTTCTCACCATTCAACCAATGCAACATTTAGGATTCAACATCAAGCATTAGGGGTGTGTCCTTAAATCGACGCACACAGTTCTGTAAGAAATATTGCCAATGCACTTGCAAAACCAGAAGGAAGTTCAATTCATCATTTCAGATCACTTATCCTCATTGCTCCAAATGCTGCTTTCAGTGCAAAATGCAAACTATTTTATGTATAAATTCAGTGTATTCATTGGTTATACCACTTACCATTGGAGAGAAATTAACCACAGAGGCACTATGACTGCCAGCATTGCACTTAAAATTCAAACGTTGGTCTGTCTCCCTGTTCCCTGTGTTGCGGCTCAGTGACCTGTCTGGATCTGCAGATATTTTCTGGAAGGCAGTGCAAGTCATCCCCATGAAGCTAGATGGCTTGATCATAAAGGCCTCCAGAGCAATATTAAGAGAAACCTGTCAAAACAAATTGGAGGAGCTGGTGTAGTTTTAACATATTTTTACAGGCAATAACTTGTATAAAATCTACATTACGTATTTGCATATGCTGTACTATACACACAAACACACATACATAATGCATCACAAAACACCATTCATGTGCACCCATAAAGTTACATAACTTGTAGGCTTGCAACACTATTTTTAATTTTTAAAAACGTACAAGGATCTTCTTCTTTTTTAAATGTACTAGGACCTAACACATTTCTTAAATTTTATCTTTACAGAGAAGAATGATATTAACTGGAGTAATTGTATTTTAACAGTCATTAGTTGTTTGTTTTAACAAGATTCCTACGGTCAGATGCTCACCACCTTGGAAATGAATGGGAAATGTGCAGGAATTCAGATTGGCAATTTTTTTCTCGCAGTGCTATGGCAGTAATAATTCATATCATATTACTATGGCAACTAAATGTGGTCAAGGAAGGAATAGTTCAAGTTTCTCTAGAGCATCTACAGCCAAATGGATGGTCTCCCTGAATCAAGACACATTTCTTAGTGTTCCATGATGTAAAGTACCGATTAACGGTGACAGAGGAGGTGAAGTGACAGGACTGGTCAAAAAAATATTTACAGTTTCATTAGCTGGAATCATTTACATCTTCAAGAAGATATGGTCTTTTCATATTCAGAGAGAAACGGAGGCTAGCACTGTCTCAGTGATGCATTTTGCTTAATTGCTGCTGGCTAGCCTCCAAAATGAACAGCAGTTGTTTGGTATTGTACGAGACTACACAGAGAAGTCTACAGCTTTATTTACAAGTTGAAGTTGACTGTACGCTAATTTGCCTACAGAAGGGGGGGGGGGACATAAAGAATGGCTAAGTAGGATCAAGACAAAGAAGCAGTCTGCCTAATTGTCCACAAAGGGAGATAGATACCCTTAAACAAGAAGAAGAAAAATGACCTGTGGTACTTGACATCTAAAAACATTTACTATCATATCAACATCAACTTCTGGATAACTTCGTCATATATGCATACTACATATACAACATCAAGCAACATTAAGGTGCCTCTGTTCCACTTTTTGTGCGTTAGTTCTGGCTGGACACACATTGCAGCAGGAAAGAAAATCATTTACTGACTTCAAAAACAAGTGCAAATATGAAAGGGGAATGCAAGGTGAATCAGCTGTACCAATAGTTCCCAGTAGGGCAGATTTTCCAGATAATAGAGAGCCTTCCAAATAGCAGAGATACAGCCAGGTACTCCCGGCATCAATGAAGTATATCACAGTACAAAAGCCAACTATCATCAAGGATAAGAGAGATATCTTGGGAAGAGAAGGTGACAGAACAGAACCATGTGATTTTAGAAGACCACAATAATGATCACAGGCCAGCCACATCACAAGCATCAGCTAGCAGAGCTAAAGGAGAAGGTTCTTGTTTCAACTAGATTGGATGACAAAATGTAGACTTTTTAAGAAGTTGCTGACCACTTGAAGACATTCCACTAATTTTAGGTATCCTTGCTACTTCTTGTTCAGTATGCACAGTGAGGGGGGAAAGTATTTGATCCCCTGCTAAATTTGCCCGTTTGCCCTCTGACGAAGAAATGACCAGTCCATAATTTTAATGGTAGGTTTACTGTAGCTGCGAGAGACAGAATAACAACAGGAAAACCCTTAGAAACCCAGAAGACAAAAGTCAGAGATTGACATGCCCTTCCCTATTATGTGAAAAGCACAGCACAAACTATGGGAAGCTCATTCAGGAAAGGTGCTCTAAGGACTCCTGTTTTTCCTTTCCTTTGATGTGTGAAAGGCAGACTCCAATAGATAAACTATCTAGGTTTCCAATTTGTTGTTTCATATATTGGCATCCAAAGGACGTCTTCTAGATCAGAATTTGTTTTTGCATGTTATCGTCAAGTCTCGCTGAACATCTGCTGCTGTAACATGAAACATGGTAGTCAGAGATAAGAACTGACTTCTAAATGCAAAACTAAATCTGATTAGGGATCCTCTGCTACGGCCATATGGCATCAGTTATGTCTTTACTACTATTCTGACGTATACAACTAGCTAGAAATCCTAAGTATGGTTCTCCTAAGCAATGCAATCCAAGAAATGCTTTCTGTTCTAACAGAAACTGAGGTTTGGAAGGCTTTTATTCTGAACTATCACTTTATTATTTGATTCATCTTATTAGGGGAAAGTGTGTTCTAATAATTCAAAAACAGTAAAAAGGGCAAACTATTAGTTTAGATCAGTGGTTCCCAAATAGCTAAGTACTGCAGACCCCCTGTTTTCCAAAAGCCAAGCCACGGACTCCCTACTTTTGAAAATGTTGATATCTCTGTGGTAGTTCTTGTTATGTGAATGGTGTCACCATATCCTCCATCATGTCTCAGCACAAAATCAAGCCACTCCTGTGTGGGTCTAATGACTTGCATGTTTTTGGGTGCCCTGCAAAATGGGATGTCCTGGACAGTTGCTGGGTATGTATCACAGACCCCTGGAGTCTGCAGACTACAAATTGGGAACCACTGGTTTAAAACAACTGGTTAAAGGCAGGAGTGGGCAGAAAGCAAACCTACTGTTTGTTTTCTGGGTGATTTGCAGTAGACTTGCAAAGGTTTGTGACTCTAAATTGTTTAGCAGCAGCAGCAGCAGCAACAAAACTACTCTTCTCACTTAAATTAGGCTATTTAAATGAAGAAAGGTAGTCAGTAGTAGTTTTTGTGTGAAAGGACTGTGAGGTCAGTTAAGTTCTGGCACTGGAAACACATTTCTAGGTTCAGAATATGCTCAGAGGTACCCTGTGTTTTGTTTTGTTTTTAAAAAATGGTTATGCCTTTTGCACCTGGCTCGATTGTAGATCTTAGGGTTTTAGTAAAAAAATAATAATCAAAAATCAAAGTAGATGTGACAAACTTGAAGTCTAGCCCTATTCTACCTCTACTTTAAAGTACAGTGGTACCTCAAGTTACAAATGCCTCAAGTTACAAACGCTTCAGGTTACAAACTCCGCTAACCTGGAAGAGTTACCTCGAGTTGAGAACTTTGCCCCAGGATGAGAACGGAAATCGTGTGCTGGCGGTGCAGCAGCAGCAAGAGGCCCCATTAGTGAAAGCACGTCTCTAGTTAAGAACAGTTTCAGGTTAAGAACGGACCTCCAGTATGAATTAAGTTCATAACTAGAGGTACCACTGTATATTACTCTCAGCAGAAATAACTAATCCCACAGTAATTACTCTTGGTTGGTGGTGTCAGACTCCTTCTTTCTCTACGTAACTCAGAATATGATTAAGTGATACTACTAAGTTTTAAAGCTGTGTGTTGCGACAGCCCCCAAAATATGGACCAATCATTTATCTAATATAGATTATCGGTCACACCGTGGTGGTAAAAAAAAAAAAGGGAGTAAGTACTAATAATTATTACTGAGTCATTTCTAGGTTCTGATGATGAACACGAGCTCATAAGACAAATGCACTGGGTGCTACAAAATCAGTTGAGATATAAACCAATGCTGTATGCATACCCAGATCTCCCCCCCCCCCATCCCTCTCTGCTTCTCCCTCCTACTCCCACCTTTTCCATATCAAAAAGCCACAAATAAATCTCAAGAAATACCTTTGATATGACCTGTGTATTACTGGTCAGAGTTTGATTTGCAATATGTTCCACACACTGTACAATCCTGGTACAAGCTTTATCTTCCTTTTGTGCCATCCATAATACATGGTCATTTACCAGCATTATATTGCTGGCAATCTCAACTACAGCATCTGCAAGCTGGTAGGAGGGAAGGGGGAGAAAAAAAGGAATAGTGCAAAGTATTTGACTACTGCACAACAATGACATAAAAGCACAATTGAAAGCAGCTGCATTTAACTGGTCTAGTGAGCATTTCAGGAATTACTAGTTCTTAGAGCATCAACCTAAATCCTGTATTCTGGCTATAAGACTAAATTGATTTCTTATGGATAAGCCTGTCCCCAAGTCAGTAACTATAAAGTCAAAACTGTTTCAGAATTATATGAGCCCAAGCAATAATGTTCCATTGACATAAAGTATATCGTGCTATGAGTGCTTTACCAGTGATTTGTTACTCTTCCAGCCCCTGCCCTGACTACGGATGCAATCTAATCCCACTCCATGTGTTCTTTTTCCAAGTTAAGTAAATGTGAGAGAGGGATAGTGAGGATAAGTGACTAACATCCCTCTCCCAATTGTTCTTCCCATTGCCCTCCATGGGGATGAAGTGGGGGGGGGGGCTCCTGTTCTTGTGCAGGATCTCTGTTTTAAATTGTAAATAAATTGTGGTTCGAGGACCCGACCCCCGCAATGTGAAATGAATACACAAGGACACGTGATATAAGGTTAATGGGCGACGAGACGACGGCGAAGAATGAGGCCGGGGAGAGGCTGGCGCTGCAGCAAATGGCTGCTGAGAACGCCCCCTCGGAGGCACCTGGTTGGGTGCCTGCCGAGGGGCGTGGGCGCCAGCCAGGAGAGGTGGAGGCAGGGGGCTAACGCCCCCTGCTAGGGGCGGTGCTCGGGCTCCCGCCCACAACCACTCCCCTCTCTTCCAGGGAGGAGAGTCTTTGTAGTAGTAAATAAATTGCTAGTGTCCCAATTCAGTTGTGAGGTCAAACACAACTTGAGATATGGGTTGTGCTACGAAATGTAGTGACTATGTGTATCAGGAATGGGAAACCTAGGGTTCTCCAGATGTTGCTGAACTAAAACTACCATCAGCCTTAATAAGCATGGCCAATGGTTTGGAATGCAGGGCACTGTAGTTCAGCAATATTTGGAGAGTCAAAGATCAGCCACGCCTGATGTAGATTGTCATCGTTCTTTTAGTGCCCCCGAAAGGTTTTCACCAAGATGTGTTAAGCATTCACTACTTTGTAAGGTTCTATTTTTTTTGGCGCTGTGGGTTAAACCACAGAGCCTAGGACTTGCCAATCAGAAGGTTGGTGGTTCGAATCCCCGCAATGGGGTGAGCTCCCATTGCTCGGTCCCTGCTCCTGCCAACCTAGCAGTTCGAAAGCACGTCAAAGTGCAAGTAGATCAATAGGTACCACTCTGGTGGGAAGGTAAACGGCGTTTCCGTGCGCTGCTCTGGTTCGCCAGAAGTGGCTTAGTCATGCTGGCCACATGACCCAGAAGCTCCCTCAGCCAATAAAGCGAGATGAGCGTCGAAACCCCAGAGTCGGTCACGACTGGACCTAATGGTCAGGGGTCCCTTTACCTTTACTATTTTTTAATACCATGTTGAGGCCTTGCCTCTTTTTTCCTCTTTGGGTTTGGTACTGGTCCTCTTTTCCCCCCTTCATAAGCTATGGGGAATGCATGCCCACTTTGGGTCACTGTGTCAATTACCTATGAAGGCACCATGAATGTTGGAGAAAGCAGATGTCTAGAAGTATCAAAATATATGAAGCACATCATACCAGCTTGCAGCCAAAATATTGTTCACGGCAATAATACTAAATAGGATTAGAACTCTTGTGATATTACAAGAACTGCCTTCATTTCAACCTTAGTGAAGAAGCTGTGTATAAAACAGAACAAAAGGACCCCCTACGCACACACACTAGATCCAGCCAATGGGGTATTAGGTCCAGCATCTTGTTTCCAGCTGTAACTAGACATAGCATCTGGGAGGCAAGCACAAGGTCTGAAAGAGGCAGCCTTTCCCCACCAGTAGTAACTACCCTAACCATAATCTGTCCTGCAGCCCTCTATGTATCCTGAAAATCAGCTGCAGAAGAATGAAGAATCCTCTGGAGTAAATTTTGGGGGTATGGAAGGAGAAGAAGCCCATTTAAACAAGTGGAATTGTGTTTGTATAGCTCTGGATACAACCCTATATACCATAATTATTGTTGTACTGGGAAAAAATTCTAATTCAAATGAAATTAAGAATGTGCATATTTGAAGTATCTGGTTGAAAAGCCACAACTTTTGTATATTAAAATACAGAAATTTACTGCTGGGTATTTGGTACTAAATTTAAGATCATGCCTCTGTTCTTTGTTTTTCAGCTTCCAACAGTCACATATTCATTAGTAAGACAGTATCTTACATCTTTTATTTCATCCATATATATGATTAGCTTTTCCAGCATGTAAGCCAAATAGATAATGTCCTCCTTATCTGAAAAGTTGGCAGCATCTCTTGTGTAGGTTGCAAGCTGATGGGAAAATTCAAGTGCATTGGTGGAGTTAAGATGCATCTGGAAATAGAATACAAAAAAAAAAAATGCTGCCTATAAAACACAGCCAAATGTTTAACCCCAGTTGCACTTTTAAAAATAAACAAATTCAGTCTTACAGATGAAAAATGTCATTCATGCAAAAATTCAGTCTCAATCATCAGCCCTTTACAGGGTAAAATACTTGCTACAAACAAGGCTGTGCGCAGTTAAGTCATCAGGTAACTTTTACACCTTGGTGCCACTGCTTCACTAGTTTGCTAACTGAACAGATGTATTAAGGTCAGATATCATGAGCATCTTGCCTGAATCTAGAACAGGAGTGGGGAAACTTTGGCCCACCAGATGCTGGTGAACAACTTCCATCAGTCCTAGTAAACACAACCAATGCCCAGGGGTGAGGGGAGTCATAACTCAACATCATCTGGAAGGCCAAATTTTGCAGGCCCAGGTGCACTAAGCCCTCTGCCAGGGCCAGGAATTCAAAGAAAGCAATGAAACACAGGACAGCCATGTTGGGATAAAATCCAACCACAACTTTATTGATTACAGATGCAAGTAGGTTTGGTGTAGGCATTGGGTATGTATCTGGAATCAACCAACCCGTCTGCTAGCTGATTATTGGGGTTGCCCTATGACATACATCAAATTGGGGCGATCCCTTCAGCAGCACCATCCTGGGCGGTTGTGCTATGGCCCTTTGGCTCCCATCAGGGTATCTGAACAGAAGCACCATCCTCACTGACCGCTTTAATGGGCTATCCTGTTGCTTGTTGTGGTAGAGTGTGATCCACCTCTGGCTAAGGATCCAACCCAATGTCTTACCCGCCATCAAGTTGTGACGATTGCTATGAGGTCAGCAAAGCCCTCAGCCAGGGTCAACTGGATTGAGAGAAAAGTCTTGCCTGGCCCCAAATATGGCAACTGAGTTCTTCCATAGCAAAGCCATGAGCACGCCCCGGCAACCTGCCATTGTGCAACTCATTATATATAGTTTAGCATGGGAGGGTGGGAAAATTGGCCCTGACTGAGCTGCCAGGGGCTGATCGCATCTCCTATTTATGCTCAGGGAGTGGATCCAACTGGAAGCAGTGGAGAGAGTAGGGTCCCGCAGACATTTCCCCCCAACCACCCATGATTGGGCAGCTTGAATGGAGGCTCTCATGAAGGAAAGGAGTGGTCTTTCCCCTCTCCTGATCTATATAATAAACACTTCTGACTTTCCTTGTTCAAACCTAGAATATTTGTAGAACTTGGATACTACAAGCATATGTCCGATCCTGTCCTTGAAATATACCTTAGATAACAAAGAAGTAAACTTCTATTTCTGTGCAGTGTGCTGATAAGAGATGTGCAACATCTACAGTATGCTCTATGCATAACAATTGGTGTCATTTTACCTGACTAAAAGCATGAAGGACTTGAGTAGCTTCTTGTGAGTAAGGACATTCAGAATAGCTTTCTTCAGCCCACCGACCTGTGCGATTACACTTACGCCATGCTTTTGACTCTTCTGCTGCATTCAAGAGGGAAGCTGGATTGACAGAATACTGAAGACATGGGTGGTAAGCAATTACACCAGCCAGAGTTTTGGGCCATCTACAAGCAAAATAACAATAATCAACAGTCAGCTAAGGATGCAATTCTGTGCACCAGGAGTAGCGAACATACCTCCCTCTAGAAGTTGTTGAACTACAATTCCCATCATCCCTCACAATTAGCCACGCTAAAAGGAGTTGTCCAACATAGTGAAGACACCATGTTCACCACCCCTACTGTGCACACTTGCTAGGAAATAAGCTCCAATAGGGCTTACTCAGAAGGCCTTACTTCTAAGTGCACCTAGACTGCAGTGCACGTGAAATATTCATCTTGAATTGGAAGCCTTAAACTGATTCTCTGTGCCTACTAAGCCAGACTGGAGGGACAGGGTTATCTGCCACCATCATTCATTAAAAAAATTGCATTGCATTTTCCAGAATGCCAGTCTATCCTGTAACGAGGTTTGAGTGATTTCTTCTTTTCTTCTGTTTGTTGAAGTTATAAAATTATGTTTATTATATTTGCTCTGTATTCTGTTTTTATATATTTTATTGCTGCAGCTGCTCTGAGGCCAAATGGCAAAGGACAGTATACAAAACTTTTAAATAAATAAATAAATAATCAGTACTAAATTGTAATGTGACAATCTAGGTGGGAAATTCACACATCACTAACACTCAAGTGAGAAAATTGGTAGAATATACACAAACAGTTTGGCACAGATAATCTTGAACTGCTACGTGCTTTAATCAGTTTAATTGGAACATTAATCAATTAAAACACTCCACCTAGATGCTTCCCTTTCCATCCTTTCTGTGTCATGTTTATTAATTAAGTAAGCCTACTGGCAGGCCTTGTGCTGTCTTTTAATTTCTGAACAGCACCTAGAAATTTCTAGGCCTGGTAACAATAAGTATTAATCAGCAACACTTGGTTCGTCTGTGGGCCTCAATTTTACTCATTGATTATGAGAAGAAAACTCATAATCAGTGGAGTTGCAAGTTAACAGCAGTGCTGTTTATTATTTGAAGCTGTTTTGGTTTGATATGCTATTACGCTAGGGAATGATAAAGGGGAAAACTACCGATGGCCTTTCCTTCTAAAAAATGAGTGATAGCTTTTCTTTATTAAACCGTACATTTCCACACTTCCTTCCATATATCAAATAGCATATTCTATTAAAGATCCGGTAATATGAAAATGTGTTTACATTGATGGAATGCTGCCTCACAAACACAAATCCTATATACAGAAAACTACCATGTCAGATAGAAGGCTAAGCTAGGTCTGTGCTCCCTGACACATCATTTTCAATGCACCGGCAGTATTTCTGTATGGAGAGGCATTCTATCATATGAGGTTTCCACCTGAAGGGATTTAGCCAAGACATGGGTTTATCATCTCAGTGAGAATGGGGCTACAGACCTAATAAAAACTGCATTCTTTTGGAGTTTCCAGAATTTGTATAGTCTTCAGAACAAGAATGGGAGGGCAAGGAGACTACACCATTGTAGGGCATTTACTGTAGCAGCCCCCTTCAAAGCCAGGTGAGAGTGCAAGGAAAATTCTCATTATTATTCTTTCAATTTATATACCACTCATTATCAAAAGATCTTGGGGTGGTGTACGAAATTAGAAACACATTAAAAGACATCAATGATAAAACGTAACAAAAGAATAGTAGAGAGCATACTGACAGACAGCCTAATGGTAAAATAATCATAATAACAACAGTCCTATCCCCCACACTTTCACAGGCCATAGATTATTTAATAGCCACAGGCCTGACTAAAGAGGAATGTCTTTGCCTGGCGTCTAAAGACATGTAATGATGGCACCAGGCGAGCCTCTCTGGGGAAAGCATTCCACAATTGGGGAGCCACCACAGAAAAGGCCTGTTTTCTTGTTGCCACCCTCCGAACCAGGAGATGTGTATGGATGAAACTGGCCACAAATTTATTCACTAACAGAAATAGTTGAGGCTGGCATGGCATCAGAACAGGATCTGACCTGAAGTACAACCTTAATCACAAAAGTTGGGGGGGGGGCAGCCACACACCAATGATCCAACGTGGCGCAAAACCATGAGACTGGGGCTGCTGATAACTTAAGTTGGTTTCTGACTAGCCCTGCCCCATTTGAGCTAGGGTGGGGGGCTGTTCACCCCGCAAGGTCCCTTAAGGGGGTCTCCCCTTTTACCTATACCCTACTCAATGCCATTTCTGCCCAAGCTGTGACAATGAAGATAAGGCAGCTAACAGACAGTGCAGTGGCGTAGCGTGGGTTGTCAGCACCCGGGGAAAGGCAAGTAATTTGCGCCCCCTAACCTGTGGATTTGCGCCCCCTAACCCGTGGATTTGCGCCCCCTATCCTGTGGATTTGCCCTAACCCCAGATGTTGTGGCCGGCCCCCCCTGCACCCCCCACGCTACGCCACTGAGACAGTGAGAGAATGGTGAAAACTTCCCAAACAAGGGGAAATGGCAGCTGAGAGTTAAGTTCATTTCTGGCCCTATAAACCAGGGAAGCCTCTGTGGGAGCCTCTAAACCAGGGATTCCCAAACTTGGTTCTCCAGCTGTTGTTGGACTACAACTCCCATCATCCCTAGCTAGCAGGACCAGTGGTCAAGGATGATGGAAATTGTAGTCCAAAAGCAAGTGGAGGCCCAAGTTTGGGAAACCCTACGCTAAACCAAGGGAGGGAGGGCTATGGAAGTTTGCAGTACATATGGGGGGAAGGAGTGTTGGAAGAAGGCCGGATGAAATGGGGGCCTGTCCTTTTATTAAAGGGAGTGCTGCTAGCCTGCCCCTTCCTGAAATCTCCCTAGGCTATGCGAGGTGCAGAGATCCCAAGTTCTAGTGGGAGGATTGCCCTCTC
The DNA here is from genome assembly GCF_964188315.1 of Podarcis muralis. NCBI lineage: Eukaryota > Metazoa > Chordata > Lepidosauria > Squamata > Lacertidae > Podarcis > Podarcis muralis. The sequence goes on along the minus strand of NC_135660.1, from coordinate 61,553,651 downwards.
ACTCTGGCAGATGGCTCCAACAGGCTCGCCAAGCCATAAGTAATAGTGAAAAACAATGAGACACCTCAGATTACTCGATTCTAGCATTAAACCAAGTTGTTTGATCAAGCTTTTCCTCTTCTTTTTCTTCTTCTTCTTCTTCTTTAAAGGTGCTGCTACGTTATGCATCGACAGAGTCTGAGCCAAAAATGCATTTCCGATTCTGAACAGTACTGCAGCTGGAAGAAATATGGTGCTCATTCTTCCTCACACCTTTCTAGCCGCAGAAATAACACATTATGAAGAGAAAAGACTTTGGATGCAAAAATGAATCATGGTCAGAATTGTATAAATAATTAAAAGGAATATGAACCAAGGAACATTTCTGTCTTACTTCTGGCCTGAACGTCACTTTAATTGAGCTACTCTGCTGATATTTATTTATTAAAGGGCTAGATGCAGCTATCCTTTCGAATAACTCTAAGTGCAAGGCACTTTGTCTACCAGACGAGAACCGTTGGGCTTTTCAGCAAAGAATAGTATGGGAAGATTTCAGTACTAGAATATCAGCGTTTAGTATCTGGAAACACAGGGACACACACACACCGTTTAAAAATAGCTTATAATGAGAGAAAAACAACACAAAACACAGCCATCACCCCATAATAGCTTTTGTTCACTGAGGCTTGCATTACAAATCCTTGCAGCAAGTTTTCAATTACAAATACCACCTGGGCCTGTCAGCTCAAAAGACTCAACCTTTCCATTACATTTAACGCTTCTCCTTTTAAAAACGAACAGCTCTTCTTCTTTTCCTTCCCTTCCCTTTCTAGTTTTGCTTTTGTGGTTGTGATATCATGCTTCCTACGTATTTGCTAGAATATCAAAAACCTCAAAGACCTTTTCATGATAAATTATTGGCATGCAAGTTGCATCCTGGGAAGAGAAACCTTTCAAGGAAGCTTCAGGTGTTAATGTTAACTTTAGTTCCAAAGATGTTCTCCAGAATTCTGAATTCATTACTTTGAAATGCCAAAGGAATCTATGGACTCAGCATGCTTTTGATGTAAGTTTCTAAAATAAATTTGTGTGGACTTTCTGAAAGATGATCAATAAGGACAGAAATGTCAATTCCTCAGCTTTTTGATTTGTAGCAAATGAAGTGGCAAAACACCTTTGGCATTAGTTCAGCATTCATATATATATTTTATTTATCAAGAAGACAATGACATTTGGTGGCAAGGGACTGAAGGGCTTCTTAATGAAAGCTGCATTATGTGGCAGCTAGTACAAGTTTATATAATATATTTTTTAAGTGACTCATTAAACAGCACCTCAAGTTGAGCCTTTCTGTATTGAGAAGAAATGCGGTCTACAGTGACTCTCTCTTCTTGAACTTTTCAAACAAAAGCAAGGATTTTTGTTTTACAAAAAGATGCCTTGCCTTCTAGGAGGCTTATAAAGATATTTAGTTTACCATGCAACAGTGAAGGAATAATGTTATTGCTGGCTGGGTGGGTGTGTTTAAAAAAATGAAATTAAGTTAGTGATAACTCCAAACACAATGGGGTAATTAATGCATAAGGAGGAAAGACGCACTTCCAGCACAAATGTGTCATGCTTTTGTTCTGATTCAGCGGGGGTGGGATGTTGGGTGGTCTCCTTACATTCTTAAGAAATGCATGAGAAAGGAAGGAAAACTGCAAGCCCTTTCTATTTGCTTTATAATTGTATGTGTGGCTTGAACCATAAATATTATCTTCGGAACATGCACACTATACATTGGAGCCATGGTACCTATGGTCCCCCAGGTGTCATTGGTCACCTGAAAAGTGGCCATGCTGCCTGGGATACTGGGGAGTTGACGCCCACCACTATCTTAAGGTATGTCTGGATTGCACTTTAAAGTAGCCTGGATCCAAAGAGCTAATTTAGACCCGCACATAGGCTTTGGAAAACCCAGTAGGATTTTATTTTATTTTATCTGCCTTTTCTTCACCCACTATGCAATATCACATGCGGCTTTTAGAAGCCCCTTCAGTTCATGTGGGATGTGTGACTGTTGTTTGAAAAACTCAAACCCGGAGCATTCTTGAATGTGTACAAATAGTTACACAGTTCGTTGGTATCCCAGACACCAAGGAGATGTGTCTTTCTTCCATTGTTGTGCTTCACATTTGGAACTACTTCACAAGACAGTCAATCAACGTTGTTTCTAGGCAGGGAAGCATGACATGAATTTAACTACATTTTTAAGCACTAGTGCAAGGGGTTTACCCAAGTTCCTCCCCCCCCACACATCCCACATTATCCCCAAATTTGCTAGGAAAGGCACATTTGAACCTTCCAAACAGATAAAGTAGCCCAAGGAGCCATTAGAGCATTATCTGGCCTTAGGAAATTGCTGCCACCAACCCAACACTACAGATTGAGAAACTTGTTTGAATACGAAAGACTACCCCGCTGTATATATTTGATATGTACAGAATAGGCTTATTGAGGTTTTACACAAGAAAACCAAAGATCAATCATATATTTTTGAAATCAGAAGAAAAACCATACCTGAAATCTCCTTTATTGTTAACTATCCTTTCAGCAGGGCAATAAGGTGCAGCTGTTTCTAGTACAACGATTTCCACCTGCTTAGAGATGTTTCCATAGGAGTTGTTGACCATGCATTCCCACATTCCTGTTGCATCAAAATCAATGCTGGACAAAATAAGCTCACTACAAGAGAGTAAAAAAGGAAAGCAAATTATCAGCCTGACTTAAAAGGTATGCGACTCCAAAAACTCTCCATAGGGCAGAGCTCTTTAGACCACAGTGATGTTTGTTTGGTTTACTTATTCAGTTCTACAGCCCTCCCTACACACTCAAAAGCTTTAGGACAGGTACCTGTATTCTTAAACCTATTTATAAAAGTTTGTGACCAGTAACTGGGAGCATGGTAGGGCTGCATTACTCACCTGACCTCCCTCTGGCTGAGTCATTGGTGGAGATGGAGGGACAGGGTGAAGTGCTGGAAAGGTGCTCATGAACCATATTGACCTCCCTGGCATCACACCCCTCTTCCTCTCTGTCCCTGTAAGCAGCAGTGATTCAGCTGGAGGGAGGTCAGATGAGTCTCAACATGTCATCCGCTACTGTATGCAGCAGATGCAAGAAGTATGTAACCATTCAGAGTGAAGCTCAGAGGGCCTTCCTGTTTCTACTGAATTCCAGCTGACCTTGGCTTCTGGTCCAGTTCTGTTGTGATCAGAAGAAAAAAATATGCCACCCAATTCTGCTTAGAGAAAAACCCTGCTGTGTCCCTACAAACACTTCCCCACCCCCCAAGTGAACATGGTTTTCTGAATTTGACCATTGATACAGATACTGACAACAATCCAACGTAAGCACACTTAACAACTTCTAGATACAATGATCTTGATTTGTAACGCATGGTAGTTTTAAGGTAACAAATATTTATATTCCCCGGTTTGTTTATAATTTGTTTTTGTTGCTACTGATGTAATTCATTCTGTAACCCCAGGGTGAAAGGTGGAATAGAAATAATAATGAATAAATAAATTTCAGATTGTGGTCATGAGTTAAACAAATTAAGGTAGTTATTGATTTTAATGTGGTTTTGAAAAGCCATATGTGATTCACTTCAAGAAACATCTTACAGAAGTTCCTTTAATTTCTCTAAGCATGTTCATCTTTAACTTCTATGCATCCTGTTATTGGGATGGCTCTATAGTTGTAGGACTTCCTTCCTTGCTGTTGATGAGATTTCACCCCTCCCATATCCAAGAATCTGCTAATGTTCTCTGCTGATACTCGAGAGAGGAGGGGGCGGTTTCTGCTCTCTACTTATTCCGCTTCAGCCTCACATCAAAGAGAGAGAGAGAGAGACTGAGTGTTAGAGAGAGATCGTGTGTATAGATAAGGTTGCTGCTAAGAGCAGCTGCAGACACTCAGTGCAGTTCAGCATTTTCGTTTAGACCTCATTTAGCTCTGTATATAGTTGTGTATTATAGTTGTAGATAGAATAAAGAAGATATTCTACAGAGCTGCTCTCCGAGTCGTTTATGCTCTGCTATACTCTGCTGTGCGACGACTGTCTTCTTGTTGGAGTGAATCCGGTGCTCACAACTCTAAGCTGTGAGTCCACAGCACTTTGACCTGTTCCTGTACAGAAGGTGGTCTCTGGAAGTGCTACCCAGCTCGCCTGGCCCAGTCGGGGCTGAAGTGGATGAGTCCAGTTGGTCCAGTTGGTGGCACTGGCTCAAGGGCGATGCTGACAGCTGTCCTGATTTTTGTGCAAATCAAGAATTCAAAATGAAATTTTCACTAATAAATGATACGACAAATTTAACAACCACCCTTCCACACAGTGCCGGATTTATGTATAAGCTAAACAAGCTATAGCTTAGGGCCCAACTCTCTCGGAGGCCCCCAAAAAATTTAAAGGAAGAAAAACACCTGGATGTACATTTCCAAAATATAAGATAAAAAACAAATAAAATAAAACCTACATACAGCAACAGTGTTTTATGTTGTGTAGGCTCCTATGATGTAAGTAATGGGCTCTGCCTGCTAGCCTGCTCCCTAAAGTATCACTCGTTTGCTCATTTCTATATGTGCAAATGGCTTTAGATACCTATTAGGTCCATAAATTACCATATAGCATATATGCAACACAAAAAACAGTGACAATGTGTTGTTGACAAAGGACAACTGGACATATAAAAGGCCCCATTACCTTCAGTAGCTTAGGGCCTCATCAAACTTAAATCCAGCCTTGCTTCCACACCATGTTTTCTTTGGACACAATGGTGGTAGACAACTCTGCACACTAGGCACTAATGGAACATTGCTTTGATCCTCCAGAGAAAGCATTCCACAAAATTGTAGTAAATAGCCTTTGGCTGAAATGATTCTATAGTGTGAGCATACCTCATGAGAATTTAGTGTTATCTTTCTGCTGCAACTTTAAATATAGCTGAGTTTATTCTACTTAGTTGTGGCCCTGAGCTTACAAGGGTGGAAAATCCCAAATGCACTTTTAGAATGAATCTCACTTATAGCTCTCTTAATGATGCATGATAGTATTTAACTCTTGCACAAAGCATCACTGTTACAGTACTTACAGGGACTAATTCATTAGAACTCTGGATCTCAAAAAAGTGATACCTTTTTATGGCAGGAATTAACTGTATTAGTTTAATTAAGCAACAACGACAAGGTCTGTTATAAGATACCAGCATACAGATAGCAATAAACAGCATTTTCAAACTGCAGCCTGCTGGTTGCTTGTAATTGACACGGAATTAGACAAAAATGTCAGCAAAAGTATTCCCTTCCTATAAGAACTGGATTGCTGTAAAGGTTACAGAAGCTGGCTGTTGATATAGAAACCAGATATCTCAAATGACAGCGTTGCCATTCAAGCTATGTTGAACCATCAGGTCAGCCAACACCTTCCATTAAGGTAACAACTGGGTGACCTTTATTTTTACGTTATAATCTCTCAACTCAGTAGGCTGTTTGAATACAAAATTGCTTCTCTTCCCCTGTCCCCACACCCCACCCCGCTCAAAACGGACTGCACTTTCCTGGAGCTTACTATTTATAACATTTCCCCTAAAACAATAAATAAAAGCTTTCTCCAAAACAAATAAGAGCAGGCACTTCAGTATTTATCTGCTGTGCAAGGTTTCTGCTTACTTGTGTGTGTATGCATGTGATCCTTGACCTGAAGTCTACAGTATGACAGTTCATTCTGCAACTTTAAGAAGGCAGTCGCTGCATCACAGTGCTGTTCTTTTTCCATTTTATAACATGCTCACAAATCAGGAATTTAGATAATAAATAACTGCAGGCTACATTTTCAACCAGTATTACTATTATTTTGATAATGCAAAGGTCTATAGTGACCAGGGCCGTCTTAAGCATATCCGGCGCCGTGGTGCAAAGATCCCTCCGGCGCCCCCTCCCTTTCCCAGATTTGTTGACCTTTTCCCAAGCCTCTGCAGGGATTGCTCTCCTCCCATGGAGGCTTGGGAAGGAAGCTGCATGCCCGCCAGCCATATGGTTGATGGGGCGCAGCTGGCGGGCGTGCAGGGAAAGGGGGGGCTGCCGGCAAAGCCACGCAACTCCCCCACTCGCTGGGGCACCCCTGAGAGGCCAGCGCCCTGGCACAATGCGCCAGTAACCCCAATAGGAAAGTCGGCTCTGATAGTGACAAGCCACAAGGGGGAAATAAAATAAAAAAGCATAATTTGCCACAACCCTAACCAGGAATGGCTCAGAATCAGGGCTGGTACGAGGTAACTGGGGGGCAGGATTGCAGGAGAGAGCGATCTTGGGACAGCAGGGTGACAATCTGTTAGGTCCCTCCCTGGGACAAAATTCCTCACTTATGGCACGCACACACACACACACACACACCAGTTTTGGCATTTCACAGGGTCCTGATGCAGCCCACCCTAGTCCAGGGGTCATCAGCTGGCAGCTCCACGAATTCCTCTCACCCATCATTGTGATCCAATCAGCCCTCTGACACATCTCCTTGAATGATTCAGGACATCCATCTTGAATGTAACTACAGTGGTACCTCTAGTTACAAACTTAATTCATTCCAGAGGTCTGTTCTTAACCTGAAACTGTTCTTAACTAGAGGTGTGCTTCCGCTAATGGGGCCTCTTGCTGCCACTGAGCCACCGGCACATGATTTCCATTCTCATCCTGGGGCAAAGTTCTCAACTCGAGGTAACTCTTCCAGGTTAGCGGAGTTTGTAACCTGAAGCATTTGTAACCTGAGGTTACATCTATTAAAAAAATCTGCAAATAAAGGCAAAGATTTATTTCACATCAGGTCTAATTTTGCCCATTACAGTGGTACCTTGGGCAAAATTAGACCTGATGTGAAATAAATCTTTGCTTTTATTTGCAGATTTTTTAAATAGATGCAAACTGCATCAGCTGGGGGTGTCCAGCTGGGGCAGTCCTGGGGGAAAATCCTTCTTTTGAAGCAAGCCTTTGTATTGGGCAATTCCTAGCTGACACAATTTGAATTTTTAAAAATCTGCACATTAAATACAAATCAGCACTTAGTATCAGGTGTAGTTTGGCCCTAGGAATCTGCTTACATTATCTAAGCATATGAGAACATCACCCAAGCAATTTGGGATTACTCTCACAAATCAATACCTTTATCTTGAAGCTGTTTACAAGCACAGTGAATCCAAGGGTCTGGGATCAGTGCTAATGATTCCCATTAATGACTTGTGTTTCAAATTAGAAAGAGACAGTGATATGCACTGCCTACATTTTTCTATCAATATTATATCAAAATGTAGAAAACACTGGCACTTTCTATGTGTTCAGCCCCTGAGTCTTCAGCCAATTAAAATTAGCGGCTATTCACACAGATACAAACATAGTTTTTATAAAACAAAAAAACAAGATTATTTTTAACACTTGCACTGGGGGAAAAGACCCTGTCTGCAATATCTCTTGTTAATTTTGACATTCTTCCTCACTTAGCCTTCATTGAACCCTGACTGTAGTACAGAAAGAAGTTAAGTGTAAAAGACCATGGATCTTGACTGTTGTATGAACCATCTGGCTGTGGCAAAAGATGGTAATTAATTTATACTCTTCAAGGTATCCTAGGGGCAGTGGTTACTTTAGTGAACATCTTAACTTACTTAGCATCTGGATATGACAAGTGATGAAAAGATCCTGGTCTCCCTAGAAACCCTGTAACAACTGAATTTAGTGCAGAAGCAAAAGTTCTTAAAAGAGAATTTAAAAGAGAACCTTTGCCTCTCTTTGCTGTTCTAACTTCTCATGTTCAGCATGCTCTCTTTCTCTTTATGGCTTCTTCAGGAAAGCACCAGGCTTTCTTCCTCTCTCAGGTAACCTATACACATAGGTAAAGATAAAGGGACCCCTGACCATTAGGTCCAGCCGTGACTGACTCTGGGGTTGCGGCACTCATCTCGCTTTATTGGCCAAGGGAGCCGGCGTACAGCTTCCGGGTCATGTGGCCAGCATGACTAAGCCACTTCTGGCGAACCAGAGCAGCGCATGGAAACGCCGTTTACCTTCTCACTATTTATCTACTTGCACTGGTGTGCTTTCAAACTGCTGGGTTGGCAGGAGCAGGGACCGAGCAATGGGAGCTCACCCCGTTGCGGGGATTCGAACCGCTGACCTTGTGATCGGCAAGTCCTAGGCTCTGTGCTTTAACCCACAGCGCCACCCGTGTCCCTTAACCTATACACATACACAGCAGTAAAGCTGAACCAGCATTACTAGTTGCATGTCTTCCTATCAAACATTAATTCATCCATCCATCCACGTTTCAGTGCACTTCCCTAGTCACTTTCCTAACTGCAACAAGTCTGTGTTTTTGTTTGTAAAAGTGGATTTGTTGTACCAGAGTGACAGAGTCCTTTAATCCACTTCATTTGAACACATATGCAATTAAATATGCACTTGAAACAGAGTTCTTTCGCAATCAAACTTTCTTTCTAGGGAACTCTCTGAACTGTAGCTTTGTGAGGGAAACAGGGGTCCTTCTAACTACTCCCAGCACTCTTTACAAACTACAGGCCATAAAACTTCCCAAGTGGTGGACTGGTGGGTCCACCCATTTGATCTATGCCATGGGGATATCTTTTAGGTTTGGCCCTAAAGGAGTGATCAGCCAGCAATCAGGCTAGGCTGATTCAGGATACATACTCAGTGCCTAGGCTCAATGTCTACTTACGTTTGTAAACAATAAAGATGTGACCATTTTAATGCCAAAGTGTTGTTTTGTCATTATTGGTACTCTCACATCACCTGCCCACACCCCAGTGGGCTTGCAAAGTGTTCCATAATATACAGTGGAAATTAATTTAGGGAAAGTCATTATAATGTTCTACTGTAGCCCTCAGCCCTGGCTGTTGCCCAATGCAGAAACTCAGCATAGAGAAAATAACTAATCTGGGGCATGGCATTTTCATTTAGAATATGCACTTTCATCACTACAACTATGCATAACTAATTAACCAGACCTGAGGTTAGCCTTGTTATTAGTGGAGCTATTCCCTTTATTGTCTTGCAATAATATTTTTGCAATGTGTCCGTTGCATGCTGATGGCCATTTAAATGTCAGAAAGAAAAGTGACCGAGAAATAGAGGCTACAGGAATGCATTCCAATTGTCATTTCCCTGAGAAAGGTTCTCAGAATCTGACCTAATTTCCTGTATGTATCTGGAAGACTCTATCTCAGTTCTGGCAGAGAAAGGAAAACAAATTACTGGGACATGAAGACTGTTTACTTAAAAAAACCCAGAAAAAAACCCACCCACAATTTAGGTTAAAAGTCTGTAATGCCTATATCTAATCCAAGCCACCATCCATTATTAATATGAACAAAGACTTTCAAAAGTGAGGGTGGTCCCCAGAGCATACTGCTGCGCAAAATAAGGACCAAAGGTTAAGACATGCAAAATCAAGAGAGAATGTGCAAATCTAGCTCTTTAAAATCAACTAAAAATGGGTATCTTAGCAACACAGGAAGCTATGTTATACTGAGCCAGACCACTGGGTTCATTTAGCTCAGCACTGTCTATATATGGGTTTCTCAAACTTGAGTCTCCAGCTGTTTATGGACTACAACTCCCATCATCCCTAGCTAGCAGGACCAGTTGTCAGGGATGATGGGAACTGTAGTCCCCAAAAAGCTGGAGACCCAAGTTTGGGAAGCCCTGGATTTGGCAGCAAATCTCCATTATTTTTTTAGAGAGGGGTCCCTCCCAACTGTACCTAGAGATACAGGAGACTGAAGTTGGGACCTTTGGCATGCAAATTCTGTCAGGATGCTGATTCCAAGGGGAATGCCCACATGGCTGGGTCGTTTACATATAGAGAAGTAGCTCCCACAGGGGAAGAGGAACATTAAAAAGGCCACAAAGAAACTCATTTATCCATGGAATGATTTTCCTTACAATATAAACAGATACTTAAATGAAAACCTGTTAGCAGCAAGCAGAAAACAAATTAAATTAAAGCTTATATGGGGCTTCTACAGATTCTTGGATATACAAACAAATGTTTGCCAGCTGTGATTTATCAGAACTAAGTTAAATGCAAGTACAATTGCATGATTTTCTTTCTCTGGGTGATAAGTAGAAAATGCACAAAACTCATCTTCCTGTATCATGGTGAATAAAGGTCAGATTACAGTATAATAAGATACTGTTGCTTTTGCCTAATCTAATCACTTTTGCCTGATACATAAAAAAGCAGTTATTTTTACATACAGTATTTGAGATGCTGCATGGGCAATGTTTTACACCATTCCATGAGGCAAGCTTTTGTGTTGTTTTACTCACTACCAGTGGCATGGGGCGGGGAGGCACAGGGGCAGTTGCCCTAGGTGCAAAATTGTTAGGGGTGCAAAACTTCAACACCTGGTGCTGCTTCTGGGCTTTGTTGAAAACAGATTCTCCAAGCGTGCCAGGAAGTGACCTCTCCAGACAACAGAACCAATCTTTTCTTATCACTGTGGTTGCAATCTCCTGGGTGACACAGAAACCGCTAGGCAGTTGAATGCGCATGCTTACTCTGTCCATTTTCCTCCTTCTCACCACCACCCTCACTGTGGGCTCACCACAGAATTCTTCAACAGTTCTTAAAAAACAAATTTAAGAGCAGTCTATAGATCTAGCAGGGAAAGGGAAAGGTAAAGGGACCCCTGACCATTAGGTCCAGTCGTGGCCAACTCTGGGGTTGCGGCGCTCATCTCGCTTTATAGGCCGAGGGAGCCAGCGTACAGCTTTCGGGTCATGTGGCCAGCATGACTAAGCCACTTCTGGCGAACCAGAGCAGCGCACGGAAACGCCATTTACCTTCTTGCTGGAGCGGTACCTATTTATCTACTTGCACTTTGATGTGCTTTTGAACTGCTAGGTTGGCAGGAGCAGGGACCGAGCAATGGGAGCTCACCCCGTCACAGGGATTCGAACTGCCCACCTTCAGATCGGCAAGTCCTAGGCTCTGTGGTTTAACCCACAGCGCCACCCGCGTCCCTAGATCTAGCAGGATTGATGTTTAAATCAGAGAAAATGTGTATGCATGCTTTGTGGTGCCATTTTCTTGGGTCTTGTCCCAATGAGCCAAACTACAACAAGCACCTTTAATACTTTCATAGTGGGAAGGCAGACTGTACTCTTTTTAAAAAAGAAAACTTTGCTTCTTACTTGCTTTAAATATGGGGCAATTTATAGCAAGGTGATAGTATGAAATATGCATGCAGAGCAGAAACAGGCCATATGATCTGAAAGATAAACCACTGGATTCCTTCAATATCGCAGATGATGCCTAATAATAATAATAATAATAATAATAATAATAATAATAATAATAATTTATTATTTATACCCTGCCCATCTGGCTGGGTTACCCCAGCTACTCTGGGCAGCTTCCAACAAAATATTAAAATACAATAGTCTGTTAAACATTAAAAAGCTTCCCTAAACAGGGCTGCTTTCAGATGTCTTCTAAAAGTCGGGTGGTTGTTTTTCTCTTTGACATCTGGTGGAAGGGCGTTCCACAGGGTGGGTGCCACTACCAAGAAGGCCCTCTGCCTGGTTCCCTGTAACTTGGCTTCATTCATACTTCTAGACATTCTGCCACTGCTTCAATGATTGTGTAGTCAATTCAGCTCTGGAACCACCCAGAGCGTGGGAAGTGCTAGACAAGTGAAACACAGCCTATTTGCAGGACTTTTCCCTCATACTTCTAACCTACAATTCCACAATGTTGACTTTGCTTTGAAAAAGCCCACTGCTCAGTAGGTCTAGCAACACAGCCCTCAACATTCACTGTTGGACCCAGACAACAGGAACAAGAACCATCACCACAATGAAACTATAGCAGCAACTGGTCTAGCAAACAGAAAACCCACACCGAGGCTTTGTTAAGTAAAACATGTCCAAGATGATGAATAAAAAGTGCTAATCTTTGTATGATAATCCTTGATTATTTGATTGCATGCCTTTGGGAGCAGCTAGAAAATGGTAGCCAGCAGAGTTCACCAAAATAATTAATTTTAAAATTAGTATTTGTTGCATTATTGTAATGCAGACTTTCATTTGCCACCCTCTGCTTGTGTCTGACACTTTCTCTCCCTCAGAATGTGTTTAGATGTTGAATAATGCTATATTTCCTGAAGATCAAACCAGCACAATTCGGTTCCAACATTACTGGCCAGATTCAGTGATCTTCTGGAAAGCCCTCAACAACTTGGGTCTAGGATATTTTAAGGAGTGCCTCATCCCTTAAAGCATGGCCTGATTATGGAGATATCTGAGGGAGTCTCTGCTGGAGGTTTCCTATGGCTCAGAGGCAAGGATCATAACTACTTGAAGCTGGGCATTCAGTGTTGTGGACCCAACCCTGTGGTGGTCCAATCCTAATGACTGAGATTAAACAGGTACCCTCTTTGCTGAACGTCAGGCACATTACAAAAAAATTCAGCAGGCATTTAAAGGCAGTTTTCTGTTTTTATGATGAATTTCAATTCTCTCTCTTTTTAAAATATTTTATGTACACTGCTTAGGAATCTTGAATATGAAGGGGTACATAAATATTTGAAAGAAAATAAGACAATCTGAAGTCCAGACCATAAGTCCCAACACCCATCTGGCAGCAGGAAGCATTCCATTACTTGAGAAGAGAATAAATGAGTCAGTGTGGGCTCCAGGAAAGAAGGAAGCCATAGGACCAAGTTACTGCAACACCACATCCTCCCCAGCTCTTAATTCAGTGTTTGCCAGACTCCTGCTGCTTCTTAAGCAATCTGTCCTGTTCTCCCCTGCCTCTGGCTCAGAGGGAGAGAGACAAGCCATTGCCTGAGGGATTAACTGTCCCAGGACTGTCCAGGGTAGAGGACATGACTTTATCTGACACCTCAGACTGAGAATGTGCCTCTGATGGAACCCCCACTGCTCTGATGCTGAGCCAGAGCCAGAGCCTGCAGAACTGGACAACCTCAAAGTGGGTGAGGTTAACAGCAGATCCCAACCAGCCACTCTAATCAGGTGGTAATATCACTGCTACTATCTGTAATGTTTAAGGTAAAGGTAAAGGGACCCCTGACCATTAGGTCCAGTCGTGACCGACTCTGGGGTTGCGGCGCTCATCTCGCTTTATTGGCCGAGGGAGCCGGCGTACAGCTTCCAGGTCATGTGGCCAGCATGACTAAGCCGCTTCTGGCGAACCAGAGCAGCGCATGGAAATGCTGTTTACCTTCCCGCCGGAGCGGTACCTATTTATCTACTTGCACTTTGACATGCTTTTGAACTGCTAGGTTGACAGGAGCAGGGACCGAGCAACGGGAGTTCACCCTGTCACGGGGATTTGAACCGCCGACCTTCTGATCAGCAAGTCCTAGGCTCTGTGGTTTAACCCACAGCGCCACCCGCGTCTCGATGTAATGTTTATTACATCGTAATAAACATTTATTATAATGTTTATTACGTAATGTTTATTAAGTTGCAAATGCTGCTTCATTTCCATTTTCAACTGCTCCAACCAAAAGCTAATTTAAACATTTGTATTTTCACCCTATGCCCCACAAGACACTATAGCTCCAGCAGTTTTTGCTTTAATCTAAGTCACATGCAAGCACATTTTGCATCGGTATACTCCCCCCCCCCATCTGTTGTGCTAAGTGGGACAACTGAACTTTTCCTGAGCTGGTTTCACAACTGTCCTCCTCCAAGTATTTACAAATTCTGTTTAACAAGCCTTCTGCATTCAGGGTTGTCATTGGCCACAAATCAATATCTGTATCACACAAAATAAGATATGGCTTTGGGGATGCTTGAACTATTTGCACTGGCCACTTTCCATTCATTTACGAAGTTTTAGCAGCCTGCCAAGGAAAGCCTATTCTGTTAGACATGTTGCTCTTGGCTGAACTTTGATCACTAATTCTAGAAATGCCGGTTGTTTTAATTCTTTATTGGACTGTATTGTTTGACATTTTTTCTCTTGCCGGAAGACAAAATGTGTAAAACACGACTTTCATGTAACTTTAGGTGCGCATCACGGTTTCTCCATTTCTCAAATCCCTACAAAGGGCTATCATCTCTGCTACACAATATATTGTCAGTTTTGTTGACAGCCTGACAGTACAAAGCTTGTATATTCTGTGTAAACTCTAGGCTCGCCTTTCGTATTGTAATCTATGGTTGGAAACGTGTTACAAAATACAGTGGCACCTCTGGTTACGTACTTAATTCGTTCCAGAGGTCTGTTCTTAACCGGAAACTGTTCTTAACCTGAAGCACCACTTTAGCTAATGGGGCCTCCTGCTTCCGCCGTGCCGCCGGAGCCCGATTTCTGTTCTCATCCTGAGGCAAAGTTCTTAACCCGAGGTACTATATCTGGGTTAGTGGAGTCTGTAACCTGAAGCGTATGTAACCTGAAGCGTATGTAACTCGAGGTACCACTGTATAAGGTGGTTAACCTTTTTAATGTTTATTGGAATTATGGTGCCTTGGCTGAGTAGCCCCAGTAGCTGGAAATGGTTGGAAAGAGAGCTGTATTTCCCCCCTACTGAAAGAACAACAGAAAAATTCATTGCGCCTGAGAAACCTATGTATCAGTATATACATATAATACCACACAGCCATTTGCAACAACATGACTTTGGCAAGGTCTTGTTATCTTTGATGAAGAGCACTCTGATCACAGTTCTTATTACAGTTTCATATCACTGGGAAGCCTGCATCATTTATTCATATAGCTGTGTTGGACATGGAGTCAGCCTTGGAGCATGGAGCTATAAAAATAAGCTGTCATTCTTCAGTGGCAGCAGCGTCATTTTCTCTCCCTCTCTCTCACATACCTGACACACATCCTTTTTTCAGTTTAAACCTACAGTGAGATTAACTCAGAGGTGTTTTCTTTTTCTTTTTTTTTTAAAGCCCTACAGATTAAGACAGAGCAAACAAAACCCTCAACAATTCCTCTTTGCCTTTTGCAACAGAGCTCTTCAGAAATGGCACAATCTCACACAGAAGCTATCCTATAACACAAACAGCCAGCCCTTTTAGCATGGAACATAGAACAAACCTTGGTTACTGATCATAGTTAAAAAGGAGGGACCTTAACCCCAAGTCTAGGCAGCAGCAGGGCTAGCCGCTCCGACACCCAGGGTGGCACACATGCCATGCACCTGAGGGCAGGGCAATCCACCCAGGTGGTGGGGCGATCATACCCAGGGGGTGCAATCTGGCACAGCCACAATCACGCCAGAGGTGCCATCTGGCGCGGCGGGGATCGTGCCAGGGGTGCCATCCAGTATGGCCGCGATCTTGCCGGAGGGTGCCATCTGACATGGCCATGATCGTGCTGGGGGTGCCATCTGGGCTGGGGCAACAGCGCAACAGCGCCCCCTGTGACTCCCAAACATACCCTGAACCTGGGGAGCTGCACCCATGCAGCTCGTCCTTTCCCCTGCCTAACTCCTCCAGCTGGGAGTGCGGGGAAATGGCACCGGTGGCGCAGCAAATGTCACACCCCCCCATCAAGCTGGCACCTGGGGATGCATCCACCGCACCCACCTTGCCTCACCTCTGAGTCTAGGTTCAGATGGCACACTAAATTTGACTCATGCTGTGCCTCATGGTCCTCCTGAGGCGCCAGCATGTTTGTGCATAGGCCATAGTTTGACTTACTGTGACATGTTAACCAGGCCAGTGTCTGGATAATACAGAAGCTTGCCATCTTGCTCCTTGTTGTGGTACTCTATTTTGAAAGTCTATATTCTCCCTCAACTACATTTCTTTTCCAGCTGCTTGCCCGGGTTTCCTGCTGCACTTTATTTAATAGTCTTTACGCACTTCCCTTTTATCTCATAAGTTTATGCCATCTATACATTTGGTGTCAACATTTTCCATTTTCTTTTTCATCAGACCTAATATATTTAAAACACATTGTGCCTGTGCTAAAAAAAAATAGCCTATAAAGTGAAAAGCAGTGTAAGGCTAAATTGTGACAAAAAAACACCATCTAAAATGTGTGGCCAACTAGGAAGATCATTAAAATATAAAAACATAATAAAACGTAAACATTAAAGAAAACCTTCCCTATACAGGGTTGGCTTCAGACGGTTCGGGGGTCTGATAACCTCATACCCTCCAACATTTCTCCAATGAACATTACCTGGCATTGAAAATATTGTAATGCCAGTGACAGATATGACCTGGGGCAGGGGAATTCAGAGTGCCATGACAAAAAAAGGTCCTCTCTTTTGTATTACTAATTGTTACTGTTGATGATGATTTATTACAAAAACAGATTCCTTTCAAGCCTCACATTTAAGTAACTGAGAGGCATCTCGATAAAAAGTTGTCACACTTGACATAGATACTCTTTGTTTTTACGTGAACCCCAATTCAACCAACTTCATTGGTGTGCCTCACAATATACTATTAAATTTGGGATAGCTAATCCTTCTGTTTGAGTTGGGGCCTTCTCCTTTGTGAATACAAACCATGCTTCCGAAAAAAGGGAATAGCTGGAGAAGGGCCACTGAAAAAGAAGTGGGCAAGCTGGTATGGCCTAGCCACACACTTTCCATAATCTTCAAAGACATAAAGGAATTTGACAATACAAGGTAAACATTTGCTCAGGGAAATCAGCTGAACTCAGCTCCCGGGTTCATATTTTTCAGATGCACAAATTATTTTCAAATGCTATAGGAAATATGTGGTTGGCTCATGGTAGAAATATACCATTTCAATGACTGGTAGGGAACAAGTTTCTTAACTTATATAAAAAAGTATACATATGACCATGGAAATGATATGTCAGAGTAACTTTGAAAAGTTCAAATAATATTATTATTGGCCAATACCTGAAAAATTGAAGTAAGAACTAATTGAAAACATATTCTCAAGTGTCCCATATGGAAACATTTGTTGCCAAGAAAAATGTCATGAGGCAGAGTCTCACTTTATAAATTAGTTTCATTAGCACAGTACAAAAAAAATGTTTAGGTTGTCATTTATTTTCAATTATGTCTTAACAGAAAGCTAGTAATGTGGCTCAATATCTTATATTTACAAAGGAAAGACAATAAAACTGGAATGTCTATAAACGATAATTGTGTTGAGCTGGAAATACATATCCAGAACAATCAGGATATATGGACACTTTTAGTCATTCTCTTTACAAATTTCAGAAAGTAGCTTTGGAAAGACTAGTATCTGCACTAAAGTATAGTATCTGCACTAAAAGGCAACACATACAGTTAAACACAGGGGGTGGAAGACTGCCCCTGTTTCTATGACAACACTTACAGTAACAGTTGCACACACATTAATTTGATTTTATATGTGGAGCTATACTTGAGGCTGAGCCAAAATGGCCCTCCATTTTCAACAGCCCTTTCTAAAGCTTTCTACAGTTCTTCTGGGAACCTTGCAAACAGCTACAAAATGCTGTCCCACCGATTTTACTAGCTCCCTATCCCTGACCCCATATGATAGATATTATTTTTGCAAGGGTCGCAAATATTCAAAAGTGTTAACTATGCAAAGTGTGTTGGCTTTCAAAAATACAATTAGTATAATGTTCAAAAGTAATGCTAGGTCAGGATATTACAATATATGGGCTACATTCTGTTAACTTCATGGGTATAGAAAGTGGGAGGAGAAGTGTTATAAAATCAAGGCAGATTAGATCATATTAATCAGACATTTAGTTTTATGGTGGGTTGCAAAGAAAGTCTGCAGTTGCAGAAATGAGAGGGCAGGGCAGTATCTACCCAGTAATTTAAGCAGCAGGTGTTTGATAGAACTAATTAAACCATCAGCCCCACGTTGCACATATTGATTTTTATGTTGTGAATCAGTTTCAACCTTCCCATATTCAACATGCTGCCTCTTTTTTGATCTTTCTAAACATTCGCCACAAGGCAATTTTGTATACTGTAAAACATTTTTTTTGCATAGCAAAGGTTGAAAAGCAGCAGTATAGCTCATCATTCCAGTCTCCTACTGGTATAAAAAATGAACTAGATGATGTCAGTTGTTCCTCGATATAAAGTAAACACACACAAATTAGAGCAACCTGGCAGGGCATCGTAGTTCTGAGATTGTACAGTCCGATATAAAATTCATAAAGCATGATTCAGGTTCTTAATACATTTGCATTGGTTGCTGCCAAATGCATGCGGCTTTGAGAATTGTTCTGTCTAGGTATTGCTGGCAGGTGCAACAGCAGGACACTTCTGAAAAAAATCTCACGGGGGCACAGATTCTCAGCAAGAGTGTTTGAAAATAAATAAATAAGTTGCGTTTTTAAGAAGAAAAAGCTTGTTCTAGTAAAATGATACTAATGAATAAATGGTCGACATAGAAAGAAACTGATGTTAATCAGTGTGAACACTTTCCCCCTCTGTGTTACAGAGTGAAAGAGAGAGAGAGACTGGAGAATTCATAGACAGCCTTTAAATATTACTCCACCTGATCATTAACAGAAAGTGGTGGGAGAGGGAGCATCCATTGCGAGGTAGTTTGTAGCAGCTAGCCATTTTCCACGAGGGGAAAATATGTCAACACCGCAATCCTATACATATCTGCTCAGAAGTAAGTACTATCATGAATATAATACATAACCAATGAGAAACTTTTTATCAACAGAATCACCTATAATTCTAGTTTAGACACCTCCAAAGGGCTATCAAAAACCAATGCATGTTCCAGGGAAATGTCTGCCCTTTAGCATTGTTGAATTTAAATGGAAAGTTTCGGTAGACATTTGATGGACGAGGCTGCAGAGCTGGAATTCATCAGCAAAAGAAACGAGTATTTCAGGGATCATTCTAAGAAGAAGTTACTCTCTTTACTCATCATATGTCTCCTAAAGCACTTGGGAGTATTAAAATAACTTTATGTCATCTTTCAAATACCTCTCCCGAATAAGTCAAATGTACCATGCAGGTGCCACTGGATTACAGCTTAACCAAGTGAAATTGGGGGGGGGGGGGGGAGACTCTAACATTAGTATTTAGACTCCAGTTTGAATCTGGAGAAGTGTGAGCATCTCAGAAAGATGGAAATCTACCTGGCAGCCAGCAAAGACCAAAAGAAAAACCCAAACTAGTCACCATCATTCACCACACTGCTAAAATCATACTGTATGTTCCCCCTGACCCAGTTCCTTCCAGAAGTTGTTGAATCCTAACACCTATCATCCCTGACCATTGGGCCATGCTGACTGGGGCTGATGGAAATTGTAGCCCTATATATAATTGAAGTGTACCAGGTTGGGAAAAGCTGTTCTAAATAATACCAAAGATGGGAATATATTACCGTGTGATTAAACAGCAGTCATGCGTTATGCTGTCCTCCACAAACACGCCACTTTCGTCATCTGTTTCAACTAGGCGTCCATCGTGGTACCAATGCACTTGTGTAGTATTATCGAGGTATGTTGCTGTACACTGAAATGGTAAGCGGTCGCCATGAAAAACCACTTGTCTCTGGGATGGTATCAATTCAAATAGAGGCAGCTCCAGCGGTCCAGCTGTAGGTGAGAGTATAAAGGAAACAATTCGTTTATTGCATTGTTAGTGATGAGGAGAGGAGAGGAGCAGAACTAGAGTCAGCAAAAACAATAATGGACAAGTACATCTTCGCAGTGCTATTCTACACATGTCTACT
The DNA here is from genome assembly GCF_964188315.1 of Podarcis muralis. NCBI lineage: Eukaryota > Metazoa > Chordata > Lepidosauria > Squamata > Lacertidae > Podarcis > Podarcis muralis. The sequence goes on along the minus strand of NC_135660.1, from coordinate 61,533,947 downwards.
CAGCAGCAAGTCCCTTTGAATTTAATGGGGTTTACTTCCAGCTAAATGGGTACAGGATCATGCCCATCGTTTCTTGTCACTAGAATGAAAATACCAAGTTTGTTTTTTAAAGACACAGGGTATATCCTCCACAGATGCAATTACTGTGTGCCCCATGTCAAGAAGAGGGCTCACAAAGATAGTTGCCAGGTGGTCAGCAATGTCTATAAATCTCCGTATGGCAGGGATCTGCGAACTAGATGAGTAATACCAAGTGGCAGACCTTACACTTCCTAGTAAATTCTGTATGTGCTGCTGAGAACTTTGAAGAAGCTCTTTTCCATCCTTGAACAATAAGGTTTGCTGAAACAAAACACATGCCCATAAGCTACACACACATTCCATCACATTGTCAGTTTGGCAGTTTTCACTTCATTCTGTAAACTAATCCGAGACAATTATACTATGATTGGTAAAACACTGCAGAAGGTAAAATGTTTGTGCTGAGAGTTATGATTATGAGGGGGAAACACGTTAGACTCACGTGATCAAGTCAACCCACCTGTGATTAACACACTGTTGATTTCAATGTAACATTAGGTTAATGTGCAATCTTTTTGCAAAAGGTCCAATAAATGGAAAGACCTTGTCTCTCCCTCCGTTCTACTTTCTCTCCCTTTCCTTCTTATTGCCTAGGCTGAGCACAGCTGCCACAGTATTAGAAGCTAATGCACACAGCATTATATTTTCAAGGAAGAAAGAAAGCACTTTCAGCTCAAGGGTCAAATACTGTGACTCGTACTAAGCAGTAATTTTATTCCACATTTAGCTGCACTGATTGTAATAAATCTACAAACAACACAGCAGTGCTGATTTAGATAGAATGGCTAAATCTCAAGCTCTGCATTTTTAATTTTGTGAGGATAATGATAACATTTATTCACTTGGTTGTACCTTTCAACGGGTACATATTTTTATCCTCAGGTCTTCTGCTTATAAAGGAAATGTTTTAGTGCTTCCAGTTCAGCATAAAGTGGAAACACCTTTGCATCTTTTCAGAGTTAGAGGATGGAAGGAATTATTCTCTAATTAAATAAATAAATAAATGTATATCAGCCTATTAACACTTAACAGGCACAAGTCAATTTTTGAAAGTAATGAACATGATCAATGCATATGTTTTTCTAGTATTTACACATATTTATAATAAACTGATTGCCAAATGTATTTGGCTATGTTGACATCTCTTGACAGAGAGGCAAAATTGTCTATAGTCTATTTATTTATTTATTTATTTATATATACTTTTCTAGAAGGCGTGTTGAACTATCAATATAGCAAACGTTAATACTCTAGCTCAGAGGTTTTCAATCTTTTTGGGTCCACGGCTCTCTTGACCAACTACATTTTTTCTGTGGCACCCCTGTGGGGCTCAGAAGCCCAGTTCTGTCACCCCTTGCCTGCAGAGCCAGCAGCCCCTCACCCTTTTCAAACACCCTCCCTTGTGGAGCGTTCTTAAACTCTCCCCTCTCCTTGGGAGTCCTCTGAGCAGCCCCTGGTCTCTGAGCTGCCCTCCCTGCCCCAAAGAGAGGTGTCTCCTCCCACTGCCCCACCAGGGGCCTGGGAAACACCCCCTGGCCAGCCCCAGAGGCACCATTCGCCTGGGGAGCTTGTAGTCAGGGCTGCTGCAACAAACAGCCATGCAAGCCTTTAGGAGGCAGAGAGGCAAGAGGGCATTAGAGTAAGGGAGGGAAGGAAAGAGGGACAGAGGCCAGTGTTGCCCGTGGCACCCCATACCATCCTTCAAGGCACCCCAGGGTGCCATTGCACACTGGTTGAAAATCACTATACTAGCTTGTGTTGAACACCTTAATCATGCACTAAAAATCACATTTCCTGTTTTGAGGGAGATTTACAAATGCCCAGAATTGTTTATACCCCACCCATCTGGCTGGGTTTCCCCAGCCACTCTGAACAAGCTAAAGGAGATGGCATTTTCCATTGCAGCAACCAGGCTATGAAACTCCCTATCCCTGTGACACTGAGAACTTATTGACACTTCCTCTTGTTCTGCTGCTTTCCCCCAGGGAAAACTACTCTTTAGTGCTCAATCAGAGCAAACAGCAATTTGGATTCTTCCCAGATGGACATTTGTTCCGCTCTATTGCTGAAGAGCAGCTTTTCCCTTGGAAAGAAGCGGAGCAAGGGGGAAACCACACAGACCCATGCCTAGAAAGTGTGGGTCAAATGGAAAATTGTTTGGAGCTGTGCTTTTTAGGCACGGCACAAGGTGAAGTGTGAAAGAGCCCTGAGTTGACATTTACAGTGCAACCATAAGCATATCTACTCAGAAGAAAGATTTATTTAATTCAACTGAATTTATTTCCAAGTGAGTTGGGTTCAGCCTGTGGACTTAGACATCAAGCAGAAACCTTATGTTTTGACAGGTCCATAGTCTTCCAGTTCCTGATTTTGTTTACTTCCAGGCTGTTTTAAAGAAGGATTTAAGCAGCAATGTTTATTTTATTATATTTGAATACCTGATGTTTTAAATTTGGTGATTTAAGCCACCATGAACATTTTCTGTAGAAATGTTTTAAGTAAATAAATCATTATATTGTGGCTTGGAATACAGCAAATGAATGAAGTCAGTTTTACTGCCAAAACAATATATTCGTTTCTCAGTTCCTGCTGAATACAACCAGTCCAAGTAGCCAGAAAGCCATATTCTTAACTATAGTGATGAAAATTGGCAAGGGATACAAAGTGTTGCTCAGTGGGAGCAGAAAAAATTGGAGAGGCACTTTGTATCCGATCTCCAAAAACCCAGCTATAATTGACTTGAGTCCTAGAAATACCTTAGCAGAATGTGGAAATGAACGATAATGCTAGAATTAGAAAAATTTCAGAATTTGATATACGACACAGAAGTAAATAGCTTGCTTATAAGTTATTTGCAATGGATTGTATTGAATGTTAGTCATACTCTGAGCAGACTTAACATGCCCATCAGCAATGGGTCTACTCTGAGTAAAGGTTAGTTGGAGACGGTCCAATGAAACTCCCATAGCATGACACTAAGGCTGCAGTCTTATCTTCATTTACCGGGAAGTAAGCCCCACTGAATGCAACAGGACTCACATCTGAGTAGAGACATGGCCAGAGACATGTAAAAGTGCATGCACATTCAGCTGTGTTTCACAATGCTGCTACAAATTAAATAAAATTAATACATTTGTCAGAGCGACAGAAACAAGTAATCTGAAGGTTCAATCCAAGCCCTGAGGTCAACGGAGACCCTTTTCTGTGTGTCCTTGCAAGCTGAAATATGGTGGGTTGTCACAAGAGACTTCTTAAAAGTGGTCTTCTGTTTATGGAATGTCCTCTGCAGTGTGATTCATCTGGTGTCTACTTTAACACCAAGACGCCAGCCAAATACCATTTGACTTGCACAAGTATTAACCTCCATACTTTTAATCTTTGGTAGAATGGTATGCTTTACCATGATTTCATAGGATGACCAAATCATATAATTGTAGAGTTGGAAAGGACCTCAAGAGTCCAACCCCCTGCAATGCAGGTTTAACATTGTGAAACTAGTTAGGGCTTGTGTTTGCCCTTATTTTTAGACTTCTCCAAATTAAAAATTGTTCTTAGCATTAGTGTTGCCATCTAAAATATTATTTGCGTATGTTTTGCAACTTTAAACAGTTTTTATCGCTTTTGTACCCAGAGAATATTTGCCATTGGGAGACTGCAATCTCTTTGTAATCTGTAATATAAACATCAACTCAGCCTCTGGCAGCAAAGCCTGGGCCTTCTCGTAGGCTCCCCCTTTTCTCTGCACACCTCCATCTGTTTTTAATACTGCAAATGGCACGACAACTTTCCTCAAAATATGATGCTGTCATTTGGCATTAAGACATTTCCATAAGTCAGCTGGTGTGTTTCCCAGCACAGTATTTTCGCACCTGATATTGTGAAAGAATTATTAATTAAAACCGGGAAGAGGAGACCTGAGGATTCTATGAATTGGCAAATTGATGAGGAGCTGTAGTATCATGAAAAGCCTTTTTATTCGGCTCCATCATTGAATTTAATGTAGTACAGGCGTATGAGTCAGGGAATCCCCAGACATATGCAACACCCCTTCAGTTACTCGGTTTTCTAAGTGCAAAGCAATGATTCCTTACTATGGGAATCAGGAACAGAGTTTCTTCACAGGATGGTCATTTTTTATTTTTTTTTGTTCTTTCTGAAATCTAAGTTGCCCTAACATTCTGCTATAGCCAGCATTTTAGCCTCTAGTTCTGCACTTCTTAAAACTCAGCTTACAAATTGTACACAAGCCTGTAGCCTAACAGCCCAGTTGGAGCTGAAAAAGCCATTTCTAATGGGTAGAATCAGGAGTGGGCAGGCAAAGAGGAGGGAGAGTTTGCTTAATCCTTTCCCTGCTCATTCATTCATTTATTCAAGTTATTTATATCTTGCCTTTCCTCATATAGTTCAAGACAGCTCATGAACATAATAAAACAAAAACAAAATAGCAATGTTCGAAAAGAACAATAAAGGCCAGCAATAAAACAATTTAAAAACATCATCCAAAAAGCACAATACACAGCCATGGGTAAAACACACAGAGAGACACAAAAATATCATAAAATTATTAAATATCACTTTGCTAAATCAAAACCCAGCCATCACTACTCAGATTTGTGTGTGTAGTTTGTGTTTTCAGATGCCAAGCTGCACAAATATGCCCAATATCTGACCTTAAATTTTAAACCTAGCTCATCTGATAAGAGCCACATAACACAGGAATCAACTGCCCACTGAAAGTTCAGACATATTTAATTGTAGATATATATCTAAAGTATAAAAGTACAACTAAATTTTAGTACACAGCAGATAAATCATTTATAGAAGCAAATGAAGGGTTTTCTAATATCTATTCATGAAGGGGTGGGGAGAGAACCTTACCACATTGCTGCATTAGATTTGTAGCAGACTCTCTCTAGGGTGTACAAGTACTTTTTATAAACCATGACAGAATGGATGTCAAAAATGATTTAACATTTACTTGCCTGTTAGTCCCTTAATGCTAATAAAACACAATGCCATTCAAAATCATTTCCATTTGGCTGATTAGTGTAAGCTCTAAACAACATAGCGAAACACAGCTTGAGCAAACCTCACACGTTCTCTTCCATTATAAATGCCTCAAAAACAAATGCACATGGTTTTGTTTATCGGCAGCTTCCTAGAGAGTGTACCATGTCAAGTGAATTTATTTGTAATAGATCAGCATCACATTGGAAAGATTAGCCCCTTTTCCTGAGACATTCCTGGAGGCCAAACAAGATCATTCATACACTAAACAACAGTCAGCTTGCCATGGAGAAATACATACTGTTATGTAGCTGTGGAAACGTTTTGAGGAAGTAGAGTATCTTAAATAACCACGGACTGCTTATCTGCAAGTCATGTTGCTTGTTCCACCTTCTCTTCCAAATGGCTTTATTAGTGGAGGCAGGAGGGATGTATTCTGAGGGTGCGAATGGTTTATATGGGGCAGGGGCACAGAGTAAAAAGCATCTAGGGTGGGGCCCTGATCTGAACCATAAAAGGTAAAGGACCCCTGACCATTAGGTCCAATTGCGGATGACTCTGGGGTTGCAGCGCTCATCTCGCTTTATTGGCTGAGGGAGCCAGCGTACAGTTTCTGGGTCACGTGGCCAGCATGACTAAGCCACTTCTGGCTAACCATAGCATGGAAATGCTGTTTACCTTCTCGCCAGAGCAATACCTATTTATCTACTTGCACTTTGACGTGCTTTCGAACTGCTAGGTTGGCAGGAGCAGGGACTGAGAAACGGTAGCTCACCCCGTCATGGGGATTCGAACCGCCGACCTGCTGATCAGCAAGCCCTAGGCTCTGTGGTTTAACTCACAGCGCCACCCGCACTGAACCATAGAGGGAAGCAAAATGTTAAAAGCTCCCACATCTCCCGCCATGGTTCCACCCTGAATTAGGATCCCAGAGTCTGCTCACTAATGATGATGGTGATGCAACTGGTCATTGTGTGACTTGTATCATATCTCCATCTGTGCGACTCCATCTCTCCCTCTGCTATTTTCCCCAATGCAGAGACCCATCTATGTTGCCTATGTTAACTTTTTAACATCAATGCTACAATATAAAGCAGCATCAGCAAGGCAAATTCTAAAAGCAGAGAACAGAATAAGGTAACATGAGAATGCTAATTCAATTAATTATCACCCTTATTCATAAATTATTTCCTTCAAAGGTGATTGCTTTAGAGTGCATGCGTATGTTCATGATGAATTCAGGTGCTCACTCATACGGAAGCAAGCTGTGTTACAAGCCAACAAACTACTAGAGCATGAAATACAACATCAATATTTTTATAAGCTTAACGAAGTAACTTGCCAAACCTCTATGGTTTAAACATCACTAGATATGAAAAAACATTTTAATTTATTTTGCTGTTGACATCGTTGGTCTTGGCTACAGTACTGATGGACAGGCAATAGCCTGTGGGACTAGCACAAGACCAGAGATGATATAATGTAAATTGTCGTTTCCAGGTTCTCCAGATTAATGCCGAAAATCTAACTGCACTTTACAAGCAACACTAAAGTCAATGGAATGTACTTCTGAGTTTTAAAAATGTATTGTAAGGATGGCAAATGAACTAAGCATCTGTTTACGATTCATGCCAAACAAGGAATGAAAAGGCATTTCAGCATCATGTACGACAGCAGTCAAAATATGAACATATGGCTGGAGGCTGGAGATGATGCTACCTTTCCATTTCCAAAGCAACCTTCTGATCTTCTGAACTGTAATAGAATGTAATTTTTTTGTTTGGCAAAGCATGACATAACACCATGCACTCCTTTTTTATTATTAAAAAAATAGATTTTATGAAAGCTTTTTCATACTGCAATAAAATAAAAGAATCTAATCTAAATAAGAACAAAAACAGAGAAAGAAAAAAGAAACCTTAGTCTCACACAGAAAGGGGTGAACTCTCCCCAGCTCTCACCTGGGGGCTTTCCTTTCTTCTCAATAGTCTCTCACCCTGGAAGGTATTCTCTTCCCTGCCTGTCACTCAGGGTCCTTCCACCAACCAGCCACCACCTTAATGTGTGTGTACCCCCATTTTTAAGGCACTTCAGTTCCCTATTAATTATATCTGAAGAGCTTAAAATGTGTTTGCTTCTTTTGAATATGCTTGGTTGTGGCTTGGGGGTGAGGAAGAGAAGAGTGTTAGATGAATTCTCCAACTTGACTTCAGCTTGTCTGGCCTGTAACTTTGCTTTTTAACGTTCCCACTGACGTCCGCAGGACTACTCCCTAAATTGGTCTTTGATAACATGATTGATTCTGTGTGGTGATCTCCTGGAGGTTCCTGCTCCCCTTGCTCCTCTTCTGTGGACTGAATCCTGACAAATTAACCTTGTTTTTAGGCTGCATGTACACTAATGCAAACCACTGCTAACACAAAGTTCCCTCAGAACCATGGTTTGCAAATGTTTTCAAACCATGGTTTCACTCCAGTGTTTTGATCACTTCCACTGGCTTGCATGTAATGCATTATAGCTAAACTGGCAAGGGAGGGGGATATCAGTCTGGATAACAAAGAGAGGCTGGAGCTTGATTTGGACATCATGGTTTGCAGATACCCAAGTGTTATATTTGTGCTGGCTCACATTTTTTTGAGGTATTTCTTGTTTTTCAATGGCACCCCCCCCAACTATTTATAAATTCATGCACAACAATAAACCTGAACTTTTCTACATTAGAATTATCTCATCTTTTAAGACCGTGTGCTTTTGCAAAGGAAAACCAGAGTTACTTCTTGTTAATCGCTTGATTTATTGTATCGCCATTGGGGCTTTCTATCTGAACCTGCTATGCCTGCAGAGTGTAGCATGTACTGCTGACAAACGTGTGAGTTAGAGTTCTAATATATGTATACAATCTCAGTGGGAGAGAAATATGCATGGCTAAACTCAGTGGAAATAAGCTGGAAGACACTAAAAGTAAAGAACCGATCCAGTAACAAAGCAGATGGAAAAAAATGGGGGTAGGGACAAAGAAAACAAAAACGGGACTGTGTTTTTCAACAGAGATCTACTGACAAAGTGGTGTGTGTGTGTGTGTGTGTGTGTGTACACACACACGACATACACCAGAGGACAACTTATGTTTTGCAGTGCACTGCCTAGGATTCTCCACAGAAGGTTTGTAGAATGCTAGGGCATATGAGAAATGCACTCAGTTGAACTGAAAAGTGATGCTAAATTCCAGTAACTAATAAAATGTTAGTCTTAACATCTTTTCTAGAATATTTATGACGCTGCGCCTGTGCGATATCAAATGTACCAGCATTTATCAATTTGTTCTACAGCTACAAGCACACCTAAGCACATATCGCTATGGTTTGCTTCCATTAAAATAATGATCCCTCATTTTCTGCCAATTCCATAATACCAATGAGGAAGGGGGTTGCTTCCAAGTCATTTTAATAGCCACTTCCATCTTAATATTCTCCTGTCAGCCACACTGTCTTACACTATCACAAATTAAATGGCAACCTCCTTTTTTTAATCTTTCCTTTTAGTTTGAAAAATTGCCATACATAAATGCCAGCCCTTTCCCCCCATGAAATAATTTATTCCTCATGTACAGGGAAATGCAATCATTCTGTAGGCAATAATGTTTGTTTTTAAAATAAATGTATCTGATTTGAAGACTCTAAATTCTGAAGGGGGGCAAAAGGAATTCCCATCTTTTGTGACCTTATGAAATAGTTTATATTTATGGTTCTGAGTTAAGGCTATTGTGTTACATTTGTGCCCTGCCCCAAGCTGAGGAGAAAAACAAGGAATAACTTCTCACACCTGATGTATCCTGTCCTTCACCTCCCCTCACCCCCACCCCAGATTTGACTTAAGATGTGAACTGGCAATCTGAGACTTCAGCCATAATCAACCACAACGTTTTACACAACAGATGAAGTTTTACACAACAGGTGAAGTCAGACTGAAGCCTGGTTCACATGTAACACTAAGTTAAACCATGGCTAAATGTGATTGAGAGAGCTGTAGTCAGAGCAAAACTGCAACCACTTCACTCATTCCCCAGTGCTGTTGTACCATCCAAAGATAAACCATGGCTTAGCATTACGCTCAAATTGGGATGATGATGATGATAATTTTTGGTGACAGCAGTCACGAAATTAAAAGACGCCTGCTTCTTTGGAGAAAAGCAATGACAAACCTAGACAGCAACTTAAAAAGCAGAGACATCACCTTGCCAACAAAGGTCCACATAGTTAAAGCTATGGTTTTCCCAGTAGTGATGTATGGAAGTGACCATAAAGCTGGACCATAAAGAAGGCTGATTGCCGAAGAGTTGATGCTTTTGAATTATGGTGCTGGAGGAGACTCTTGAGAGTCCCATGGACTGCAAGAAGATCAAACCTATCCATTCTTAAGGAAATCAGCCCTGAGTGCTCACTGGAAGGTCAGATCCTGAAGCTGAGACTCCAATACTTTGGCCACCTCATGAGAAGAGAAGACTCCCTGGAAAAGACCCTGATGTTGGGAAAGATGGAGGGCACAAGGAGAAGGGGACAACGGAGGACGAGATGGTTGGACAGTGTTCTTGAAGCTACAAACATGAGTTTGACCAAACTGCGGGAGGTAGTGGAAGACAGGAGTGCCTGGCGTGCTCTGGTCCATGGGGTCACGAAGAGTCGGACATGACAAAACAAACAACAACAACAAATAATAATAATGATGATAATAATAAATTTATACCTCGCCCATCTGGCTGGGTTTTCCCAGCCACTCTGGGTGGCTTCCAGCAGAATATGAAAATATAATCATTCGTCCACTATTAAAAGCTTCCATAAAGATAGTGATTTGTTTCACTTAAACCAAACCTCAAGCTATGGTCAAGGCTTCTTCTTGGCTTGCTGATCATGATGTGTTGGGGGTGGGGCGGACAAATCAAGTCTCCAAGTTTAGACATAATGCTGAGCCAAATTATGGCTGAGCTCCAGGAAGCGTGGCAATAACAGGACCCAGGGATGAGTAAAGCAGCTGCAACTTTTGCTCAGAATACCTGCATGCTTGCTTGCTCACACTCGGCCATGGTATGGCTTGGATTTTGTGTGAACTGGGGATGAGTGTTGTCAAGTGGGGCCAAGTACAATTGTAGTAGGTTGTGTCATGTGTGGTAAAGGAATCAGCACAGTATTTTACATTAGTGTGTGTGTTTTTGTTATCATGCCTTCAAACTGATGACAGATCCCACCCTTACTTTTCCTTTCCCAGCTCTGATTTGGCAAGGTGAACAGTAAGGAAACAGGAAACAGACTCCTGGGCAGGCATCCTAAGAGTCTCTAGGAAACTAGGAAAACAAGCTATAGCGCTACCTGTGGATGAATGAAGATATAATGGGCCTCCAGGAATGTGCAAGACAACTGTCAAGTGCATGAACATCACACACTAGAGAAACAAAACTTGGCAGCCCTTTAGGAGTAAGGGCGTACCCCATTAGCACTGTATAGCATTTCCCTTCCTCACTTTGATGTGTAATGCCTTGAGCACAGAGTAGCTACTGCCCTTGACACTGCCAGTTACCACAGTTCTATAAAGCTTTGCAATTATGGTTTATACGACTATAAAAGAAAGTGCATTGGCGTGAAAGGTAATCTCTGGGAGAGGAGATACCAACACAGCAAATATGAGTAATAGCTGCCTTGTTTGGATGCAATGCCAACTGAGAACGGCATTAAAAGCACTTTGCTGGGACATTATTAGAAATATGTATTCATTTTCAGGGTGACAAAAGTAAGGCATTTTTATAAATGAATTGGCAAACACTTTAAATCTTACTTTTCTGTACTCTTTTACTGGGCTTTTCTTGCCTCGTTCAAGGACACCCAGGATTCAGAATAAGTACTGCCCCTGCTTCCGCTGCAATCTCGAAATTTTCCTTGGGGCTTTCAATTCATTAATGCATCACCAGCACCATTGAAAAAATGGCATCTACCCTCAGTTACTTTGAAATAATGATAAATGTAAACAAGCATGGTGATGGGCTCTGTTGTGTGTATATATATATATATTCTAAACATGGCAGTAACCTACTACCATTTTTGTTTCAGTACAATGTTCATTTAAACTGCCCATACACACAAATGCTTTTCAAGCGGCGTAAATATGAAAGTAGTGATCACAGTGTGGATTTTGAAGCACACATAACGTTATGATGATCTACAAGTTGGTATTATTGTTTATCCCTGAAGTTCCACATCTCTCCAGTGCAATTTAGCCTTAGCCACTGTCTCAAGAAAACATAGTGAATGTTGGTGAGAGGGACAATTTGGCAGCAAATAAAGGAAACCAGAATGTCTGAAGACATTTAAAACAAATGCCGCATTTTATGCATTGCATCACACAGGATCTTAAATTACACAGGCCATTAATTACTGTTAAATATTTTTAGCCATGTTTACACAGTCACTTGAATTGTTTTTACATATGAAAGTATTTGTAATTGCTTTTTAATTGCTGTAATAGTTTTTAGAAAGGAAATAATGTAGCTGTTTTTAATACTGATGTTTTTATTATGAAATTGCTTTGAGATGCTATATGAGAAGCGATTCAGAAATAATTCCATTCATAAGTGTAATAAATAAACAAATGTATCATAAAACCTGTATTAACAGTGCTAATATAAAATACTGGTGGTACAGATAGGCAACTGGGAGTTGTACATCCACCCTCTTGCAGGGTTCATTTTGCTTCAGAAAGAGGGAAAACCCTCTCCCCCACTGCAGATGACCAGGAAATCCATATTTTACAGTGGAACACTACCCCCCCCCCCAAAAAAAAAATGGGACGCAGGTGGGGCTGGGAGGAACCTAGGGTGGAGCCTAGGACTTGCCGATCAGAAGTTCGGCGGTTCGAATCCCTGCGATGGGGTGAACTCCCGTTGCTTGGTCCCTGCTCCTGCCAACCTAGCAGTTCGAAAGCACATCAAAGTGCAAGTAGATAAATAGGTACCGCTCCGGCAGGAAGGTAAACGGCGTTTCCATGCGCTGCTCTGGTTCACCAGTAGCAGCTTAGTCATGCTGGCCACATGACCCGGAACCTGTACGCCAGCTCCCTCGGCCAATAAAGCGACCTAATGGTCAGGGGTCCCTTTACCTTTTACTACCAAAAAAGCAGGGCAGGAATCTAATCATAAATTTACCTCGGGGGGACTATTGTTTGCTCTTGGATACCAAAATAATAAGGCCTCAAATAAGACATGGAATTCTAAAGACAAACATCACAGACTAAACTTTAAACAGCAATTTTTCAGCATGGGAAAGACGGTTTGGAGTATAATATAGTGCATCTACTATGAGTAGACTTTTGACAGTGGAGACTGCCAATCTGTGAAGGCAGCACAACTATCAATGGCTTTGGTGAATATAATCTAAAAAGCAGGGGTTAGGTGACCCATGGTGTTGCCGGACTACAAATCCCATCACCCCTGAGCGCTGGCAACAAGTTCCATCTCCTGGTCATAAAGATGCAAGACCAATGAAGCAGGACAACATTGAGCAAGTAGCTTCAACAAGCACTGCAACCCTGAAATGACTCAGAATCTGAACTGTAGAATGATAGAGTTGTAAGGGGCCCAGAGGGTCCCCATGTCCCCTGCGATACAGGAATCTCAACTAAAACATCCATGACAGATGTGTTAGGATATTTCCGTTCCACCTTAAAAGGGAGCAGGCTGTGAGTCACAGAGTCTGCGTATTTCCTGTTGCACAGGATGTTTCTGTTGTGTCTTTGCTTTCGTTCTTTCCTTCGTGCCTGAACGCTGAAGCAGGCGGTCATGTTTTTCTTTGTTCTGACCAACGTTGAATAAACTTGTAAATATGCTCTCCTGCTGTGCATCTTTTGCTGTGTGAATTCTGCTGATAGAGTGTGCACCAGCCTAAGAATGTGGAATACTATTTCTGAGGCTTCGTGTCGCTAATTGCTGATACTGCCTGTCTACAGGAGGTCGATGGATCGTCCGGCAGCCGGCTTGGGGGCTATGATGGACTTTGCCTCCCTAGCAGTATCCCAACAAGATGACCATCCTATATATAACAAGTTTCTTCCCAAGACTGATGCTTCTGCTTTCAGGTAGAGTTGGCAGCAGTGTTCCTAGCGAAGGATAATTTTTCCCTGTTTGCCACAAAATGCTCTTCAGAATGACAGTAAGACAATAACTTGGTGGGACATTCTGGGAGGTAGCTACCATCTGACTACCATAAAAAATACCGCACTGCTGGAAAGTTCACCCTCAACACCCTGATATTCACCATCAACCCTCCCCAAATGGCGTTTAAAAAAGTTTATATCCCACACTTTCTCCCAAAGCAGCCCAGGGTGACAAACAGCAAGTGATAAAACAATAACAAACCCCTTTAAAACATTTTAAAAACAGTTCCAGTACAGATACAGACTGGAAAAGATCTCAACTTAAAAAGGCTAGTTGGAAGAAAAAGGTCTTCGGTGGGTGCCTAATTTTCAATGCAATGGCCTAGGGCTAGAAGTAGTAGAAATAAAAAATGGAATATTTTAATGGCTGCACCCATTTCAGTTCATTTCCATGTCGGATATGAGGCAGAGAAATGGGGACATCTCAGCTCAGTGACTTTTGACACATGTTTAGCTGGTAAACAATTTATATTTTTATTTAATGGAACTTGATACAGTACATATTTAGTTTTTGCTCTTCTGCACTGATTTCTCCTCAGGAGAAGCATGACCCCTCAGACTGGGTACTCAAGCCTCACTGTTAAGACCTGAGAATTGCTGCTGACACATAACTCTCAAAGTGATTAAGAATGCAATGAAAGGCAGGAAAATGTGAATATCTGCTCTTCCTTTTCATTTAGAGGCAACTTCAATGGACATTCATAGAATACACTGGAGCTTAAAAAGCCCACTTTTCTTCTTTTTTTTACATAAGTATGCTTTTGAAGAGGGAGGCTGAAACCTTTTTGAGCAATATGTGTGTGTGACAGCCTGAATACCAGCAATAATACAAAAATGTTTCTCCTTTAGAATAACTGTACAATGTTCTAATTTAAATGTTGAATAACATTCTAAATGAATCTTTCAAAAGAATATGAAGTAGTAAGTCAGTCTACTAAAATTTTCTACATAGGTATATTATTATGAGTTTTTTAAAAAATAAAAAAATAAAACCTATTCCAGATAATATTCTGAATGTCACTCACTGTGTGCTAATTTCACTCATGACTTGACTGTTAAAATTAAGGTAGCTTTCAAAATTGATGGGCTGGAAAGTCATTGAAATACAGACAGTTGCTACGTGATTCCCGTGTTATTGCCTAAATCTAAGTACTATTGTTTATGTGCCTCAGCCGTGAACCATAATAAACAATCTATTCCATATTTGAAATATTGTGGGAGATAATTTGCCAAGGCTTTCCTAATTTAGAATTCAATGGTCACACCAGTTGGTTACAGGTTATTTTTTTCAAGGTGAAACACATTCATCCTGTGCATAATCTCTCTCTCTAGCTCACACACACCACTGTTTTTGCCAGTTTCATCCACAGCTAAGGCCAGAGTTATATTTTAAAAATCTGCAGGAGGCAATTTTAGCACTTTACACTTTTTCCAGCCTAGCATCCTTACCAGTTAGCATCATAAGCAATAGCCCAGCAATGTGGCACTTAGGTACCTAGCTCAGGGGTTGTCAATTTGGTCCCTACCACCCACTAGTGGGTGTTTCAGGATTCTAGGTGGGCAGTAGGGGGCTCTACGGTACAAGCTGAATCCTCCTTCCATCGAGCACTGGTGGGCGATAAGAAAATTTTACCATCAAGAAAGATGCATTAGTGGGTGGTAGATATAAAAAGGTTGACTACTCCGACCTAGTTAAACAGAATCCATGCAGGTTCATTCTCAAACAGGTCTACAGCAAACTTTAGTGCTCAACAGATGCAAATGCCGATTAGGGTTTTCCTTGGATTGCAGTATGTTCTGATATATCGCTAAGGAGTGGGACAAGGGGAAAACTGCTCAGACGCATGCCTAGAAAGCACATGTCCAAGTGAAAAACCACTAAGCCCCTTGCTTTCTAGGCACAGCACAAATGGAAGTGTGGAGGAGCCCAAACTCTGAGAAGATCTCTCTCTCTCTCTCTCTCTCTCTCTCTCTCTCTCTCTCTCTCTCGCTAAACAAACAAGGCAGAAGCCCTCTTTCCCAGGTGATATCAACTCCAGGGCCTACTGTAATTCAAGTGACCAGGACAAAAATCTCCAATTGCCACAGCAATGATTCTGTACTGCTAACAAACAGATTCGCAACCCACACACATTTCAGACATAGGTTTGAACACAAATATGATGGGGAGGACATACTCTCCCCCATTAATTTAATGCCAATATATTATGAGAAAAGGGCCTCTGTTCAGTACTTAAAAGTACTGCTCCCATATTGTGGCATTCCCTCTAAAAAGAAGTCAAGCTTGCTTCCTCCTTGTCATCTTTCTGCCAGCAGTCTGAGACCTTCCTATTTAGAAAGGCCATTGAGAAATAGGTGCAGACCATGTTAATACAGGACAATCAGAATTTTAATTCTGGTTCTATTTTTTTTTCTTGTATTGGTTTTTAACCATTGTTGTTTTTAACCAATTTGCTTTTGTCATTTTGTATTTTATGGTGATGGTTTTTAAAGAAGCCTCGTAGCCCAACTTAGGAGAAAGGCAAGATACAAATACATTAAATAAATTATAATAAATAATAAAACCATGAGGAGAAAAAACTTTCTCCTGGTGTGGTGCTGTCACTGTTTATAAAGTTTTGTGAAAGCCTCAGAATCACTTCTCACTTTTGCAAGGTAGATAACACACATTTCACCTATATCCATGTCTGCTTGATTTCCAGGTAACTTGAAGAAGATACTGCTTTATTTCAAATTAGCTTCAGCATTTAATTTCTGTTGAGGGTCACTTAAGAGAATAACTGCTAAAATAAAGGGAAACTGATTGTCATCATTATTTGCTAAATTCTCTCCTTCCCTCCCTTAAAAGGTAAAGGTAAAGGTACCCCTGCCCGTACGGGCCAGTCTTGACAGACTCTAGGGTTGTGCGCCCATCTCACTCAAGAGGCCGGGGGCCAGCGCTGTCCGCAGACACTTCCGGGTCACGTGGCCAGCGTGACAAAGCTGCATCTGGCGAGCCAGCGCAGCACACGGAACGCCGTTTACCTTCCCACCAGTAAGCGGTCCCTATTTATCTACTTGCACCTGGGGGTGCTTTCGAACTGCTAGGTTGGCAGGCGCTGGGACCGAGCAGCGGGAGCGCACTTAGCCATACACTATAATCTCTCTGTAATTTTTAGAGATTGCATCTGAGTAAACAGTGTTTTCCATGGTTACCTTATTCCTTTACTGACTCACCCTGGGTGCTTCTTAAGCGAATTTGAAGTGAGAAACACTTTTGAGCCTCAGTTCTTAAAGTCTAGTGAAAATCGGGGGATTTGATGGCTTTCCTTATCTGTTATGAGAGGGCATTTTCTTAGGTCATAGAGCAAAATAATACGATGAAGCTAATTCAAAATACATGGTTTTCACTCTGATATAGAAAGCTACAAGACTCACCAACAGGTTAGACAGCAATGGCAATAACCAATAAGATAAGCCAGGACATAAGCTTACTAAAGAATAGCAATGCTATTAGTTGACTCCATCAAAAAATGTAATTACTGCATGGAATGACTTTCAGTTCACAAAGGAGGAAGAAAAGATTCTATCCTGTAGCTATTAAAGAAATGCAGAATGAGAAGATTGAAGCCAAAGTAGTATGTAAATGACCTCCCCCCCATACAATTTTTTATTCCAAGAATGTGGACTCTAAATTTTCACTAGAACAAAAACCATGGGGTACAGCACAATGTGGTGATCTGAAAAAACTACCATAAATATTTGTTTACTGCAGACCATAGATGCAAAGAAACAAAGCCTGAGAAGACAATTCATATTATCTAGCCTGAGCCACAGTAGAATAGTCACAAAGAAATTAATATTTGTGCTAAGGCTTCACCCTTACAATTTATGCTTAATTTTTTACAGGCTTAATCTGGGACTCATATGGATACCAATATATATTGCCCCTTGGGGGGGGGGGGAAACAGCAGCTGCAACTATTGATTTTACCTGGAGAAATGGTACAAAGATAAAGGGTTAACCCTACCTTCCTCAGACCAACCCTGTGATTCATTTACAGTAAGGTTTTAATCTATTTGAACCCTAAAATACAGGTGTTGTCTAGGAATTATCTCATAAGGCCTAAAATATCAGGGTGCAGAGGAAGACGCATCCTAAGCTCCCTGACACCTTCCCTACTTCAAGTTAGGATCAGGTCCCTGTTGTTTGTATGTCATTTTAGTTAAATGAATGTGATTAAATTGAGGTCCATACTACCCCTGACTTTAGTCACATAATTCCACCCTAAAGTGAAGGCTTGTTTTGAGATATTGTGTGGCGGTCTGTCTAGACTTGGTATCCTAGCATAGGGCTATAGGAGATTTAATCTAGACCTGGATTCCTATGCCTGCAATTTGCCCAGAAAAAAGTTCTATTGAAATTCACTTAAAGGCAGAGCTATACAACTGCTGCCATGTGTAGTCTGGCCCTAAATCTTTTGAGGAGTCATGCAAGTCAGAGAAGCCTTCAGAAAGTAACTACTACTGCTAAAGCTAATAGTCCTCTCCTTTGTCATCTCCTCCAGAAAATAAAAATAAAAAACCTATATTACAAAGGAATAAAAAAAAATTATAGACAGTGTAAATCTGACAATGATATTATGAATTAAAACCTGCCATTTGTGCTGTTCATTGTACATTCATTTCAATAAGTATTTTTATACGGCGTGCTTTCAGCTAAACCACTTTTTCCCTTATGAAGCAAGTGACAAACCAGGAAAGAGTATGAACATTAGGCAAAGGCAACACTGTAAAAAGTCTGCAAAGGAAAAAATAATTAAAAACCTTTATTGTCTCCACATCTGGTGCACAGAAATATGTTTAACAACATAGACTGAACATTTAACTTAATGCTTCAATGTGCAAGAAAGCATTATGATAAATATATTCTACAGCATCATTCAAGTTTCCTCTTAATTGCCGCTGGAGTTGTACGTTTCTGTTGTCAGTGGGTGTCTGTGGTTCCTCGTTATGTGTCCTGGCCTGTCCCATTGGTTTTTTGGCAAAAGCAATTTTGCCTCCATGGGTGGGTCTTGAATCCTCATCTATGGATGAGCTAGGGGTGCTCTCTGCAGACATCCTGTGCAGGAAGCTCTATTGTATGGGCCGCTTCCCCTCCTCTTTGGGTGTTGTTGGGCTCATAAGGGGACCTAAATCTGTGCCCCCAAGGATGCCTGGAGGCTGGCATAGCAAGGACACTGATGGCTGAGCCACTGGGGCTGATGAAAATGGGAGGTGATCCTGGACTATGGCAAAGGTCCATCTAGTCCAACATTCTGTTCTAACGGTGAAAGCCAGATGTCTATGGGAAGTGCACAAGCACATGTTCTCCACTGGTATTCTCCTGCAACTGGCATTCTGAGACATGCAATCTCCAGTACTGAAGAAAGATCATAGACATCATGGCAAGCAGCTGTTGATAGTGTTATCCTTCTTTAATTTGTCTAATCGCCCTTTAAGGTGTTTTCTCACCTTCCTTCCTGGGCTGACCCACCATTGGATAAGGCAGTTGTTCCACCAACATAGCAGACTATTGCAAATCCCAGCATAATTCGAGCGTAGGACTGATCTGTCTGTTCCTCAACATTTTCTAGCTGAGTTTAAGTTTGGTTAATTATAAAGTAAAATGGTGAAGGTAATTAATTTGAAGAAAAGGCAATAGTCTCCTCAGGACCATCATTGCAGCAGCTCTGTCGGCAACCTGCGATGGAGCCTGAAGTTTTATAGTCAGCATGTCAATGTAATCAATATAAATAATATAAAAGATTGACTAAAAATTAAGTAACCCTTTGGCTTTGTCCTTGGATACCAAGTGTGAAAATTAATGGAACAGCCATAAAGCCAAGAAGAAAGTAAAATTTCTTACTTCAGATTTGTAGAAATGAGAATGGCTGCTGGCTGCTCAGCGAGGCTCAATTAGCAAAGCTTGCTTACAGCACATAGGGAAAATTGCCTGGGATCAGTTATGCTTCAGGCAGACCTTGCCAAAACCTTCTGTTCATGTTTTAATGAAGATAAACAGGTACAAATCCAGACTTCATGTCAAATGAACTTCACTGGGTGGCATCAATTTTATATTTAATTCATAAGAAAAACTTGTTTTTAATAAGTTATTTTGCACAACAAAGTATTGGTTCTGGTAACAAGCTGCAATGCCAAGGTGTTTCAGACTCTGATATTTACATATCTGACTTGTTATACAGATGAACTGCTGTAACCACAGGGAATTGGCTGAGGGGAAAGATCAACAGTCCTCTGACAGAGAAATTTGAAAGATAAGGATGGTATAAAACTATTCAGAGTATTCTGGACAAAGTATTCTGGAGTACATTTTATAAATGCATGCATGTAAGCTGCACATACAAATGATTTGAAGTCAGATAACCATGTGGCACATAGCGAAATAACATTTCTTCCTATACAAAACCTAGAGAATAACTTCTAAGTTTTTTCAGGGTCAGTTTTGTTTGCATGATGAGATCTTCAGAAAGCGACATACACACTGTGGTTTCGAGATTGCTCTAATATGAGAGACAGGACTTTACACATGTTATTTTATCTCCTTCCCATCCATTCCGTTTCTATTATTTCAAATATTTGTTTTAAGATCTTTGCCTCTCTTAAAGCTCCCCATTATTAAAATTCATCCTTCCCTACACAGGTACAGCTTATATTGCAAGGCTTGTGAAGGTGAGTGGCAGATAGATTGACATTTATTCCCTGTTGTCACACTACAATCTAATGAAAAAAGATTATTTATTTGAAGATGAAATGCAATGAGAAATACCTTTCCTATGATACATTCAAATGTATAAGAGTTACAAAGGCAGATAAGGGCACTGGTAGTTTTACAAGGAACATTTATTTATATACAAAAGAGATCTGCAATCTAATTTTGTTTTTGTTTTTTTTAAGTTGCATATTGTTTAACCTTAAGCCTCAGTATGGTTTCTGACATATTTGCTTTCTTTCAGCTATCATCCAGTTCTGCACACCAATCACTTGGCATTTATCCTTCAGAATACACTTTCTCTGAGAATACTGGTTTCAATTCATGACGCTGAAAGAAGAGTACCACTCACCGCACATCAGCTGATTTTCTTTCAGGTTCTGAAATGATGTTCCTTGTAAACTCCTGGGGAAAGCACAAACTGTTTCTTCTGAGATCCGAACTGAAGCATTTCTAGCCCAGTGTAAAACCCATTTGAGATTACAGTCACAGGTGAGAGAATCAGTGTAGAAATGTCTGAAATGAAACCCAAAACCAATCAATACTATCCCTTTCAACATGATTTTTATACAGTGATTGTCACAGAAAACTAATCATTGAAACACTGACGACATTTAACAAATCTTAGTTAACTAGCTCTTAGAGGAAGCTAGACAGATAATCTGAGTGGCATCCAGCACTAATGGCACATCAGCAGCAAGGACCAGTTGTGCATCCTCTATCTGCACATAATCATCCACATCCATTCATCTCTCCTCCATGAGGCTGAACATGTTGTTGCATGCCACCCCAGTCTCCAAGCAGTGTAAGAGTCCAGGGGTTCCAGACACACCTCCCCAGGGTTTGGTCTTCTTGGAATGAGACACAGCAGAGACTATGTTGCATTTATGATCTATGATTTATTCACACATATATACAAAAGAGGTTTAAAGACTCTCTCAAGGCAAATCTTTAAAAAGGTAGTCTAAACACCAACAATTGGGAAAAACAACCTGAGCCTGCAATGGAGGGGCTCACAGCATTAGCATCCAGAAGCTCTTGCTTTTTCCATAGCCAGTGCTTTTCTTCTAGGAAAAAGGGTGCCAGTACTATGTACCTTTGAGTGCCCCCAGAAAAAGAGCACTGACCACAGACTTGGATTCAAGCAGAAATTAAGCATGGCTCTCATTCTCAGGCTTCTGTCTTCAGCCTCCTTCCAGTTCAGCTCCCACACACAGCTCTACTCTGGCTATTGTCCTTCTCACTACCATCCAGATGTCCTTCTCACTACCATCCATTTGCCTTCTGGCACAGAGCGGCTTCCTTTCTTATACTAATGACATGTAAAGGTAAAGGTAAAGGGACCCATGACCATTAGGTCCAGTCGTGGCCGACTCTGGGGTTGCGGCGCTCATCTCGCTTTATTGGCCGAGGGAGCTGGCATACAGCTTCTGGGTCATATGGCCAGCAAGAGTAAGCCACTTCTGGCAAACCAGAGCAGCACACAGAAATGCTGTTTACCTTCCCACCGGAGTGGTACCTATTTATCTACTTGCACTTTGACATGCTTTCGAACTACTAGGTTGGCAGGAGCTGGGACCGAGAAACGGGAGCTCACCCCGTCACAGGGATTCGAACTGCCAACCTTCTGATCAGCAAGTCCTAGGCTCTGTGGTTTAACCCACAGTGCCACCCGCGTCCCAATGGCATGTACTTAGAGCCAATTAACTCACCAAGAAACCTGCCTTGCTCCTTCAACAATGGAAGCCCCCAATCTCACAAAACTGTTTCTCTGTAGGCACAGAACATGCATTTCCCCCCAGCTAAGCATGGTCCCACTTAGGACATTTCTGCTTACCATTAATGCCCTAAACCATTCAGTATCTTCTCCCGTATAGCTCTATGCCTCTGCAAGCCTATGTAAACAGCACTGCTATTTGCCCATGAGTCTGATTATGTCACCACGACACTACGTAAACAATGCAGCTCTTTAATCAGATGTTTTGTTTGTCTTCTTGGACAGCAGGATAATGATATGGGTGTTTTAGTTGAGCTTTGTGCTCCGCATGGATGCACCATTCCACCTTTCCCTTTAGTAATGGGATATGTATACATGGCAAGGAGGAGTTTACCTCACAGGTCCAGTAGCTTGATGAATTTAAATGACATCCTCCTTCCACTTATGGATGTTTGGGAACAATGAAAGCTCTTGTCTTACTGTCCAATTGAACATTTGCTCTTAAGCTTACAGTGCTATATGAGGTATTTGGGACGTGAGTTATTTAAGAGTATAGAATTAAAATAATAATAATAATAACTCTCACTACGTGAAAGCACATAGCCAGGTTATCTACTGTATGTGACTTAGGATTTAAACATTTTAACTGGAGAAGTGGGGAATCCAGTTTTTCAGAATTATTGAGGTAGAATTAATTTTGGCTCTCAACCTGGGAATTTTAATTTGGCATTTCAGGTGACAGAGAGAGAGAAAACACATTGAGTGTAGTCACTGTGCATCTGCTGCTCAGGAAATCACCCAGGTAAGAGTTGGCAGGCTACCACATGTGAGAGGTGTGGCTGCAATCCAATGGATGTGATTGGAGCGAACCTCCATGGAATGCCCTTTCTGTAATGGTGATATTTATTTTCCCAGGCTTGTATATATACCGTGGGGAGGGCCATAGCTCAGTAGAGAATCTTTGTAGACAGAGCATCTGCTATGCATGCAGAAGGTCCCAAGTTCAATCCCTGGCATCTCCAGGTAGGGTTGGCAGACTCCTTGTCAGAAACCCTTGAGAAGTGCTGCCAAGTCAGTGTAGATCAGGCATCCCCAAACTCGGCCCTTCAGCTGTTTTGGGCCTACAACTCCCATCATCCCTAGCTAACAGGACCAGTGGTCAGGGATGATGGGAATTGTAGTCCTGGTGTAGATAATACTGAGCTAGACTAACATTTGGTTGGACTCGGTGTAAGGCTCTGTTAGGTTTTATTCTCTCTCTCCTGTTTAGTTTTAAGCTGTTAGGTTAGTTCATTTGTATTGTTTTCAGTAATATTAAATGGACTGATTTTTCTCTAATGACATATCTATCTTTTTGACACCATGATTATCTGCAAAAAGTGCCTGGTATGGATTTTTTTTTTAGTTCTACTGTTGCCCATTTGACATGCTCAGAACCACTCTGGGCACAATTTTGTGGAAAAGTGGCATACAAACAAAGAGGCCCAGCCTATGATGTTTTGATGCCTGAGGCAAATTGCAAGATGGCATCCTCCCCACCCCACAATTCCATGTCCTGAAACCAACCAGATGGAGGATGAGCCTTGCTTCAACAGTAGTGATGGAACAAAGCATTCTCCACTGAGGGCAGCATGCTAGCTAAGCAGGAATCATGGTAGTCACAACACCTTGCTACAACACCTTTACTACCTTATACCCACTCTATCAGCTGCCTGAGGCATCTGCCTTACTCTGCCTAACGAAAGCCATAGATGGATATCTGCATTATGCCTTCCAAAGCATTTGACTTTGATGGGTCTGCATTATAGTCTTTCAGTTCCATAATTCCAACAGACGATGTCAAATTCTATTTCTAATTTAGCGAAATCAATAACAGTATATAGGCTCTGTACTATTTAACTGCCACATGGAAGTCTTTAAGCAGAGGTTGGATGGCCATCTGTCATGTATGACAGTGTTTCCCAACCTTGTGCCTCCAGATGTTTTTGGCCTACAACTCCCATCATCCCTGACTAGCAAGACCAGTGGCAAGGGATGATGGGAATTGTAGGCCAAAAACAGCTGGAGGCACAAGGTTGGGAAACACTGATGTATGATCTAGTTGAGATTCCTCCATTGAAGGGGGTTGGACTAGATGATGTTGGAATCCCTTCTAACTCTACAATTCTATGAGTCTATGCAAGTAATTATAGAAGCACTATTTAACCTCTACACTCGTTAATTTTTCATCATTATTTTTATTGTTTAATAAAATCCCCCCATCTGCTAGAAAAGAGGAATGTTTAAATGTGTTAACTCTAATAAGTAGGTTTAATCTAAGTAGGGTTATAATGAACATATAAGATGTTTTATGTAAACACTGTAAGGAATTAATTTACTTGTTCTCTGCTTCCATCCACCCCTTCATAAAATGTTAAGGGAAATCAACCATAAAGCTTCAGCATTTTTTAAAAAAACAACTTCAAATTAAAAATCACAATGAAACAATTATTACAACCCTACTATTCTGGCTCCAACACAACTGTTTAATATTCCAGTGATCTGAAAATATTCCATGTGACAGAAAAGGATTAGAATGCTTTTTACAAAATGCACATAAGGAATTTATATTAATTTCACTGAACATACAATGCTGAAAATCTATATAATGATGAAGCTAATCACAGTAATATGTGTAAATGGTGCCAAAATGGGCCTTTACCTAATCAAGGCATACTTACAAGGCTTTCAGAGCTAAAAGCTCAGAGAAGAGTCCATTCATGAGACTTGAAAAAATGTTCCCTGATAAATTCCTAAAAAGGAAAAAAGATTTTTTTAAAAAAAGACATCTCAAATCACACCACATTTTTTGTTCTCACAAAAAAGCAGCCAAGGAATATCCAATTAGACCAAACATATCCTTTGCAGAAGTAGGATCTGATTTTATAATACTTCACATTTACTACCATCTCTAGACTTTCTAACCTTGGGGCCACCCTGGCTCTTTAAAAAAAATGGCGCCTGGATGCAGTGATGGTTCAACAAACTGAGAATGAATCCTGGTAAGATGGAGACTCTGTGTGTAAAAGGTTCCCAGGTCCCGGAGTTTGGAGAGTTCACTGGTTCTGGATGGGTTGCACTCCCTCTGAAAGAGCAGGTGAGTAGTTTAGAGGTGCTCCTCGATCAATCTTTGTCACCGGAGGCACAGGTGACACCTGTGGCAATGAATGCTTGTTATCAACTCAGGTAGGTGCACCAACTGCGCCCTTTCCTGGACAGGGATAGCTTAGCCACTGTGATTCATGCATTGGCTACCTCATGACAGGACTACCGCACTCTCTGTTGGACTTGCCTTGCAATTGATCTCAATGCAGAATGCTACATCCAGATTGAGCAGAGTACCTGGAGACAAACATATTATACCAGAGCTAAGAAATCTGCTGATCAGCTGCCATGTTCAAGGGCCTGTTAACACTGACAACCCTAAAGGACCTCCCTGAAAGACTTTCTGCCCCTATATATATTTGGGGAGACTCTACTTCATGGCACCACACCCTACAAAATATAGGGTGGTGACCCAAAGACAGACACTTTCTGCTGTTGGCTCTATTCTGTGGAAGGCCATACAAGAAGGAGCAACCACCCATTGGTTCAGACATCTTGTGAAGACTTATATTTTCCCCCAGGCTTTACCTGACCCAAAAGATTGGGCTCTGATATCAATGTATGAATTCCCCGAATCACTGTATTACTTTCCTTCATATGTTTTTTATATTGTTTTACTGGTTTTAGGCTGTATTTTTTTGTTTTGTTTTAATGGATATTGGTTTTATATTGTGTATAACGCAGACCACTAAGCAATTTAGAAATGTTTTTAAATAAATAAATAGGGTGTATTTCAGCAAACATGTTTTGTTTGTAACATGATTGGGTTCTTCCTCCTCCCTGCAAAAAAATAATAATATAAATATAAAAAAAAATCCCTACTCATTATTTGTTCTGTGCTTGTCTCTGGCAGTGAAGAGAGTGATTAGCTGTTCCAGTAACATTTACACAGTAGCCAGAGACGTTGTTACATGATATTGTACAGCTAATCATTGGTGATTATTCAGAGTCAGGATGAAATAGAAATCAGAGGTACTTGAATCAAATAAATGAATAAAATTTAAAGAAGCTTAATTTGCAGCAGAAGGAATATTTATATTTTCAAAAATCCAAGCAGAGATTTCAGTCGATCCATCAAAATGGGTCTAGATATATTATTAAAGGAAAACACCAGTCTTCTACATCACCTGATATTTAGAGCAGAGTATTCCTAAGAGATGTATGAATTACTGAGAGCCCCATTACGCTTTCAAAATTACTCTGCGTAACTCATCCTTAGAACAAGCAACATGGCCACTGAGGAGGAAGACGTAAAGAAAATGTGCTGCCTTTAAAATGTGCAATTTACAATCATGTTTCAAATATGAACAGCTCACCACACATAAATATGGCCAAGGGATAAATAAGCAAGTCATGAAAAGACAGGCCAGTATATTAGTCAGGCATATTTTTAGCTATCAGCTACCATCATCCACATCTGCCATAAAATATGAACCATTTCGGTAAACTTCCTCAGTTGAAAAAAATTAATATATAATGTAAGTATTAAACTCAAACCAGAAGAGGGCAGAGGGGGGAGAAGGGAGAAATCAATCACAAATAATGGTGTGTCATAAATTTGTAAGTCAGATTCTAATAGTGGGAAAAATATGAGACATGAACATCTCCTCTCACAAGGGAAGTCTCCTCCAGAGAAAATGAAAAGCAGATAGGGTGGTGGAACTCATGCTAAGGAGATTGTTCCATCAGAAGAAGCATTTCTGCTTGCTGGACAAAACAACCTCTCCTCTCCTGCCCCTGTGTACTGTTCTGGAGATTCTCCTTTCCTTCCAAGCAGATTTCAGGAAGACACAGCAGAGGGAGGAGGGTCCTATTGCCACAGCAGGAGTCATTGGTTTGGATCTGCTAGCACAACAACTTGCATCAATTTGGCCCATAGCATACAACTATATCAAGCGTATGAACAGCATTTATCAGAGAAGATTAAGTGCTGAGCCCCAGCCACCAAAGACGTAAAGTAAAAACTAAGTTTGTTGTTGTTTAGTCGTTTAGTCATGTCTGACTCTTCGTGACCCCATGGGCCAGAGCACGCCAGGCACTCCTGTCTTCCACTGCCTCCCGCCGTTTGGTCAAACACATGCTGGTAGCTTCAAGAACACTGTCCAACTATCTCGTCCTCTGTCGTCCCCTTCTTCTTGTGCCCTCAGTCTTTCCCAACATCAGGGTCTTTTCCAGGGAGTCTTCTCTTCTCATGAGGTGGCCAAAGTATTGGAGCCTCAGCTCCAGGATCTATCCTTCCAGTGAGCACTCAGGGCTGATTTCCTTAAGAATGGATAGGTTTGATCTTCTTGTAGTCCATGGGACTCTCAAGAGTCTCCTCCAGCACCATAATTCAAAAGCATCCATTATTCGGCGATCAGCCTTCTTTATGGTCCAGCTCTCATTTCCATACATCACTACTGGGAAAACCATAGTTTTAACTATACAGACCTTTGCCGGCAAGGTGATGTATCTGCTTTTTAAGATGCTGTCTAAGTTTGTCATTGCTTTTCTCCCAAGAAGCAGGCGTCTTTTAATTTATTGACTGCTGTCACCATCTGCAGTGATCATGGAGCCCAAGAAAGTAAAATCTCTCACTGCCTCCATTTCTTCCCCTTCTATTTGCCAGGAGGTGATGGGACCAGTGGCCATGATCTTCGTTTTTTTGATGTTGAGCTTCAGACCATATTTTGCACTCTCCTCTTTCACCCTCATTAAAAGGTTCTTTAATTCCTCCTTACTTTCTGCCATCAAGGTTGTGTCATCTGCATAACTGAGGTTGTTGATATATTTTCCGGTGATCTTAATTCCAGCTTGGGATTCATCCAGCCCAGCCTTTCGCATGATGAATTCTTCATATAAGTTAATTAAGCAGGGAGACAATATACAGCCTTGCCGTACTCCTTTCCCAATTTTGAACCAATCAGTTGTTCCATATCCAGTTCTAACTGTAGCTTCTTGTCCCACATAGAGATTTCTCAGGAGACAGATGAGGTGATCAGACACTCCCATTTCTTTAAGAACTTACCATAGTTTGCTGTGGTCGACACAGTCAAAGGCTTTTGCATAGTCAATGAAGCAGAAGTAGATGTCTTTCTGGAAGTCTCTAGCTTTTTCCATAATCCAGTGCATGTTTGCAATTTGGTCTCTGGTTCCTCTGCCCCTTCAAAATACAGCTTGCACTTCTGGGAGTTCTCAGTCCACATACTGCTTAAGCCTGCCTTGTAAAATGTTAAGCATAACCTTGCTAGTGTGTGAAATTAGTGCAATTGTGTGGTAGTTGGAGCATTCTTTGGCACTGCCCTTCTTTGGAAAAACTAAGTTAGTCTCTGACTATATGCAAAGTACTTTCCTTATTGCAAATGAATAATGATGGACCATTCATGACATGTCTATATATATATATATATATATATATATATATATATATATATGCACAATCTAGCCTCCTTCTTGTGTTAATAAAGTGAAAGGGATTCACCTACTGGAAAGGATAACAGGGCTGAGACTGCATGGCTCCCAGAGCCCACTGTCAACATTCATACATGGAGTGCGGATTCCTGAGTTGACAGAAATCTACGCAGGTAGACCTGCAGACATACAGACTTTTGCTATATCAGGGACAGGGTTGGTGGATGGACCCCCATCACATTATGAATGCATAGAGTGGGTTGCGCATTAATCTCATCAAATTCCAGGGCCTCCACTACCATCTACATGGCATCCTGCTATATCTCTCTCTGCCCAAGACCTCTTCCTTCCAGTGATGCATACCTGGATAAAATGAGTTATGTTCATTGGAAACAGTTTTTTGTCCAAGCCAAATTCCCAGACCCCCTTCCCTTTAAAAAACTGACTTACAAACCAGTGGCAGCAGGAGCAGCAACACACTGGCTGAGGGAGGCCTATCCACCCTCCTCATCCAGGGCCTTGGCACAGGACCAAGGGTTTTCCAAAGGGTTCCTGCCAGTGCTGTTTTTCTGGGAAAAGAGATGCCAGAACTCACCATGAACACCTCCCTCATTTCTCTTAGAATGGCAATGGTGCAAACCTGAGATGTATCGGAACTGAGTTCCGGTTAAAGGTAAAGGTAAAGGTAAAGGGACTCCTGACCATTAGGTTCAGTCGTGACCGACTCTGGGGTTGCGGCGCTCATCTCGCTTTATTGGCTGAGGGAGCCGGCGTACAGCTTCTGGGTCATGTGGCCAGCATGACTAAGCCGCTTCTGGCGAACCAGAGCAGCACACGGAAACGGTGTTTACCTTCGCGCTGGAGCAGTACCTATTTATCTACTTGCACTTTGACGTGCTTTCGAACTGCTAGGTTGGCAGGAGAAGGGACCGAGCAACGGGAGCTCACCCTGTCGTGGGGATTCAAACTGCTGACCCACAGCGCCACCTGCGCCCCGAGTTCCAGTTAGTTCCAGCTTTAAAAAAAGCCCTGGTTCCTGCCAATGAGAAACTTCCTATGGGCCTCCTGGAGTTTGTCACTGGCCAACTTCCTCATGGTGGGAATTATGCTAAGATTATTATTAGTACCTTCATGCATCTGATGACGTGGACTCTAGTATATGAATGCGTGTGCAACAATCAATGTGTTGATCTGCACCAAGACTCTGGTGTTTTTACATCAAGAGACTAGCACACCTACCCCACTAGAAATTATTTCCCCTTCCTTTGGCCTTTGGAGCTGGGAAAAGGGGAGGCAATAGAGAGAAGTATTCAACTGGAATGCTTTTAAATTTTTGCAGGCTGAACCAGGAGATGCTCTACTGCTTTCAATAAGCAAAACAAACATAATTATCACAGGATGGTGTTTATATATGCTAAAATTATGATTGCATGTCGAGGACCCCCAAGACACCCCCGAATAAAAACACGCTTCACACATCATTTTTGTTTTTGTTTTTGGCATAATTTTGGCCACAACTTTGTTGAATTACAGTATGTGAGTGGTTGCTTAGGCATTGGTTAGCAGCTATCTGTTGGTTTAGGCATTGGTTAGCAGCTATCTTGGAGCTAGGAACAGAAATGACAACCGCATCCCTGTGGAAGTCAATTTTGGGAAGAGAATAAAGCTGGGCGCTAGGCTCTCATCTCTCCCGAAATGCTCCCAGGGACTCTTGCGTGGCCCTAGCCCTTTGCCAGGGATTCGGACAAAAGCATGGCGAGCCCCTGGATTCCTTTAATGGAATACCCTTGCAACAGCAGCATTGGAGGGGCAGGCACAGCCAACCACATCCCCTCCACCAACCAAAAATTAACCAATGCCTAACCGCAACCTTACAAGTTGTGACAATTTGCTACGCAGTAGGCAAAACCCAAATGGCACCAGCCAGTCAGCCAAATGGTAAAATTCTTACCAGGCCCCTGCCCCAAAGCAGATGACCCCATGACAGGCATAGCAAGGTCAGCGCGAACAAACCCTAAATAAAGGGAGGGTAGGAGGGTAATCCGATGTGCGCAGCGAAAAGAGGAAGCTCAATGTTGCGCACAGGGAACATATATAGCACCCCCATCAATCAAATGAAATTGCAACAATAACTTTTCCCCAGCAACAATTGAAGGTGTCCAATCAAATTTGTGGCCATCCAAACTAACCCGCCCAGCAACAGGGGATGTCATGGTTGCTCCCACCGCAACACGTGCTCTCCATGAAGGAGAACCCACTTTCTCATTGTTCCTGTACAACTAATGTTATTTTCTCCTACTACCTTCACTCTCCTTCCTTATTTCCCTAATATGCTTCCCAATCTAATCTCTAAAGCTCAATTGCTCCTCTCTGCCTTCGACACCACTCCCTTACCCCCACCCCATGGTTTTTCACTCTGGCCCTGGCCTATCCCACACTTCCTGATTCTTCCCTATTGGTTCTCATTAGCAAGTGACCTCATTTCCTCCTTTTGCACTATATCAACCACTTGGCATAAATCTCTTACCTTTAGCCACAATTCTTGAATTATCACTATGTCAAGATTTCCTTTTGATCATATATGGTAATACCATATATGGTATCTTAATTTGTGCTTTAAGGACATTTATTTATTTATTTATTTTATTTATAAAAGTAAAAAAAAAAAGTATTTTACACTAATAAAAAAGAAACGGAGGAAAAGAAGTACCGAGACTGCATGTGTACATAGCAAACAATTAATCAACTTAAATGAGTGCCAAACAACACACTGACTACTTCATTAAAATTGATCAGTCTGCGATAGTGCCTCTGAAGGTAACCTAGTGAGAAGATTATTAGTTTTTCTGAACGGCTCATTTGTCTCCAAATTATCAATTAATCTGGCAATCCCTTTATAATTCTACTACCATTTTGATCTTTCAAATGCTTTTCAGGACAATAGAGGCTAGAAATTAAAATACTATCAGCAGATGAATATTAACAACTGTATAGTACAGTTATGAGACTGTTCAAGGTATGTGAGATACACCACCAAGTATTAGACTTGAATGCAGAAAAAAGACTGGAAGTAATTCTGTTGAAGGAACACATGCCATGCCCCCTGAAGATTCTGCTTAAATCTATTTGGATAGATTCAGAACTGTGCATGAGGCAAAACTGTTGCGTGTGGATCAATTTGGTGATTAATGTAATATGGTGGAATATAGACCTTCCTGACATATCCTAGAGTTAATATAATCAAATCACAAATGGTATTGACCTGATTGCACGTAATCTTGGTTTTTGCTTTATGCAAGCTATACACAAACACCTAAACTTCTATTCCTGTTTTTAAATATTCTGTTACCTTTTATACAAAACACATTGCGCCTGCACTTCCCATGTAATAGTTAGGAGATAGTACAGTCATACATACACACCAGAAGGCAAGCTTTTACATACTGGTTCAAATAAAAAAAAATGTCCTCCCCCCACACCTTATGTTGCTTACATACCACTAAGAGCTTTGCAAGTTCTAGTTTTACTTTTTGCTTAACAGTTTTCAACATCTACTTCAAACTTAGCATATTCAAACCGTACAAACATTTAATTTTTTTTGAATGGTTTTTGCTGCCTTTGGGTTTTGTAGTTGGCCCTGGCGTCATTTGCCCCACTGTCATTTAATCTGATTGGCTGCAGCAACACATATGATTTAGTGTCATCACTTCAGACATAACATCATGGCAAAACCTTGGTCAAGGACTCATCCCAGACAATTGCTTTAATTTAGTGTTGTGCTGAAAAGTTCCAGCTGGAACTCTTTCATCATATTCATAGAAAGCTGGGTGTGTGTTTGTCTGTGTGAGTAAGAGACCGGGAAACAAATTTGAAGGGAAAAGCTCAGTCTTTGATGGGCTAGAGCAGGCATGGCCGAACTCGGCTCTCCAGATGTTTTGGGGACTACAATTCCCATCATTCCTGACCACTGGTCTTGTTAGCTAGGGATGATGGGAGTTGTAGTCCCAAAACATCTGGAGGGCCGAGTTTGGCCATGCTTAGGCTAGAGGATAACCTTCAGGGCAGGGGACTTAACATTAATATCTGGATGCACTGAAGGCGTCCCCCCTTTAACTGCAAAGACAAATGTACACACACACACACATACCCCACTTGTCATTGTGGTAAGTGGCAGCAGCATTCCTAATCTGGTCCAGAGTCATTCCTCCTCCTTTATGGAAGGCTGCTATATCACAGTGTAACACCCTTGCAGCTACACTCTTCAGGTAAAAATGGCTGTCACCAGTCATGGATAGGCACAGTCTTTTATTTTAATCCCACAATGCTCTGGGAGGGATGCTACACTGTGATATAGCATCCATCCAGAAACGTCTGAGGGGGTGTGGGTAGGAATGACCCCCAGATGGGTTAGGAACTCTGCCACCACACAACACAGCTGGGAGAAATGAGGTTCAAGAGAATGATGACAAAGAAGATGAATCAGTTTTTTAAAAAATGGTACTAAGAAAAAGCAGCAGAGGCTTCCACAAACAGTAAGGAAAGAAGCAAATTTCTTAAAGCAAACTTCTGCACTGTCATCTCCCTACCAGTGCTATTTTTCTAGAAAAAGAGGTTCCAGAAGTCACCATTAACACATCCCTCAGTCTCTTATAATGGCAATGGGGCCCATCTGAGAGCTGCTGGAACTGAGCTCTGGCGAGTTTTGACCGAAAAATAGCCCTGCATAACCCCATTCCAAGGGAGGTAGCAGTTCTCGCAGCACTCCAGGATTTTTCAAAAGGGGGGAACTGAGACCCAAGAGTGCCTGCTCCCAAGAATGTAACTCCATTCATGTAACTCTGGATAAATTAATTTAAACTCTTAGGAAAGTTACAATTCCTTTAAGGCATAATGATGAGTCAGTTTTCCTAATTGCAATAGCTGGTGTTTTTGATAGTTTTGAAAAGTACAATACTCACAATTTATGAAGGTTTTTAAGGCCAACAAAGATTTCAGGTGTTAAACAGCCAATTCTGTTATTAGAAAGATCCCTAAATAAAAAAAGGGGAGGGGATAGAATTAATGAAGGAAAGTGCAAAATCATGAATAGTCTTATTAGCATTTTATCCTCATACAACCCTCAGACAGCTAATACAATTTTAAAAAGGATAACTGTTTTCTGAAATATAAGGTTTATCCAAAATATATAGAAAACACAGAACTAATACTTCCCAGACAAGTACTTCAATAAAATATGCTATTGTATTTAATCTGACTTCTTCATTAATTAGTCATATGTATAGAGATCTCAAAAATGGATGAAAAAGAAACTCCAGCACCCTGCAATGCCATTTTTTTAAGTGATGTTAAAGAGATCATAATCCACACACAAAAAGAATGGGTACTACCTGACCCACAGCTGGGGGCAGCCAGGAGATTTGATGGATGCAAGGGGTGTGTGTCTTAAACAAGGGAACTAAAAGTGTGTCTGAACTAGAGCATCCATCGATCATCACCTAATGCCTTATGTCTTGTACCACCAGCATTCTAGGCTCTCAGGAGACCAGACAGAACAGGCCTTAGGGAAAGGTACCCAGACTGCAAACACTCTGCACCACTCTTAGCTTTAATATGATCAGTTGACTCTCCAAACCAACTGCAACACCGTATAGCTCATACAGCTGCTGCAGGCAAGCCACTCATGTCCAAATAACCTGGCAGTAAAGCCTCTACTTCTTGTTTCAATTCACTGCCCTGGCTCACTGGTTCAAGGGTTACTGCCCTGGATTGTGATACCCAGTGGCGTAGCGTGGGGGGTGCAGGGGGGGCCGGCTGCACCGGGCGCAACATCTGGGGTTAGGGCAAATCCACAGGTTAGGGGGCGCAAATCCACGGGTTAGGGGGCGCAAATCCACGGGTTAGGGGGCGCAAATTACTTGCCTTGCCCCGGGTGCTGACAACCCACGCTACGCCACTGGTGATACCTGCCTGTCTTTGCCCTACTCAACACTGTATTGCTGCCTTGGAATTCTTATGCCAGGCTGTTATTCTGTTATCCTGGCTCTTTGATCCTTTTCTGACAGATCTCCTGCCTAATCTGTAACCACAAATGTTGTCCTACTCTTCCTTAATCCACTCACAGCTCAACTTCATCGGCACCCATTTCAGAACTAGGAGAGATGGTTCAACTTATCTAAAAAATATTTTAATACTAGTTTGGTCAACTGATAGAAGCAAGAGGATCTCGGGATTTAGACTAAATTTAACCCAGAGCTGGTTTATAAATAATCTACTTATTTATCAACACTTACAGTCCACCCTTCCTCCCAAAAACTCAAATCAGTCACTTTATATTTGGCTCTGATGAACATTTGGCTAATTTGGGCATCAAAGTAGAAAGCTGCATCGCTGAATACTTGCAGGATATGCACCCCTCTTCTCAACATATTCAGTGTAGCTATTAACTGAGCCCAATTATCTAACCCAGTTTAAGGGAACTTTCTGTGTTCCTATGAGCCAGCGGCAGTCCAGGAAGAGGAAGGTTTGAGCAGGATGGCAATCTCGATTTAGGGGGTATCAGCTGTGCGTGTCAACATAAGAACTAATCACAAATGTGGTTCACCCATCTGAACCTGATGAGACTGAAGTATATGCAAGGTGAGCTGACCTGAAAATGAACCTATATGGAAATTGATATTGCAGAGGTTGTGCAAAAATCTGCTGAATAGTATAAAACTCCTGTGGGATTTTGGGCCTCTCTCTCTCTCTCACACACACACACACACACACAAAATTGTGAATTATCCCACAAAAAAGTAAAAGTCCTCTGCAAAATCTCTAAATCAAACACTAAAATCTAAATAAAGTTTGATACCGATATTAAAATCTGAACATGTTTCGTTTTCAATTTTTAAAGAAATGAAAGGGTATTTAGCAACCGAACCAAATCCTAAAATATTTAACTGAATGGGCATATTAGTTAAACCAAGATCTGCAAGTTTATGCTGCTCTTTGTGAATTGGTTTGCCAAAGTGATGGCAAAACCTCTGCCATCAGTGCTATCTCCACACCCAATATGTTGCATAGGTTTTTAACAGTTTTTCTTAACAAGACATCAACAAAAAGAAACAGTTTGTACTAGCCTGCTTTTGGATGCCTTTCTACTGTTCCTTATTATTTCAGACCAAATTTACCTCATGTCACACAAATCTGGTGTTCATTTTTTTTGCTGTAAATATTTATACCAGAAATGTTGACTCATGAAATTGATCTTGTAAAACAACCAGACACATGGCCTGTGCTCAGATTTATTTTTCCTCGTAGACATCATTTTATGTTAATCCGTGAGATCTCTGTCTCTGCCATTGCAGATACTAAATTATCACAGTACAGTCAGTCAGCGAGAAGGCTTCCAAATGAAATTGTTAATTTTATGTAGATTTGGCAGCCTGTGGTTTTCCAACTGACTCACAAAGCCTCATGTCACTTGCAAGATGTCTGTGTTACATTAACTTCAGCTGCTTACTATATCCTCTGTGGAAAATATATGAATGAATAGGAAACAGACTAAAGCACAGTCTTAAAGAAGTTAGCAGCCTTCAAGCACCAATTGCAACAAGAAAGCCATTCATTTATCTTGTAATGTAATCTTCTGTTTCCTAATCAGGCAACAGAAATAATCTTTTCTTTTCTTTTCTGGAGAAACTCATAATTATTTAGAAATAAATTATAATCGGGCTATTCACTGACTTTAAGATATTCCATATTGCATTGAAAATAATGTCTGAAACTGGTAAACAACCAGAAACACATTGTATGGAAGCCCAGAATAGTGATTATTTTTTATTTCTGTCTCTAGAGCGCCTGCTGCAGCATTTTTTCTCCAGTTATTTACAAACCCAGGAGCTTCTGCTCTGTGACCTTTGCCTTCACGGTTCTTTTGCTTGTGGCTGAGCAATATTGAATCACAGCTTATACAGCTTCCCCATTCTCCCCACAAGAGGTCAGGGTTGTGTTATTAGAGTACAATCATCTCCATAGCAATAAGACTCAATTGTCATCATAGCGTTTTCGCAGATTTACAGTGACTCAAAGTGCATTCAGATTCACAGAGCAGATCTATTTGGAAATGTGCATAATTCCCGCACATATCTTGCTGTCCATACACTGACTTTCCAATTTTCAGAATCACAAAGTAGATCTGTTTGGAAATGCATTTAATTTTTAACTAATATATTGCTGTCCAGTCTGTATCGCCTCCATTTTTGAAGTACAAAACCTGTGCAATATTTTTGTTGTTGCTGTCAAAGCCCAACTGTATTCAGGAAAGGCAACGACTATTATACTTATCCTCCTAGTGGTGCAACAATAAAATGGCTAGCACATTTGCAAAGCTAAGCAGGGTCTTGTATGGTTTCAATACTGGATGGGAGACCACATGCTAAGATTCCTGCATTGCAGGTGGTTGGACTAGATGACCCTCAGAGTCCCTTCCAACTCTATAATTCTATGATTCTATGGATCCATAGCTGTATATGCAGTTCATGGAGTAAACTAAGAACAGATAGGCAGTACTACTAGGGTGGTCAAATATATAGGACAGGACTCCTGTACCTTTAATATTTTATTTATTAAAATGTTTAAGGCTTGCCCTTTTTTCTTTTTCTTCTTCCTATCATCATCATCATTATCATCATCAACAACAATTATTTATACCCTACCCATCTGACTGGGTTACCCCAACCACTCTGGGCAGCTTCCAACAAAATATAAAGGGACAAAATAAAAGCTTCCCAAAACAGTCATATAATTGTCTAACTCTCTGACATCTGACAGGAAGCTGTTCCACAGGGCAGACACAACTACCCTATGCAATATGCCCAGAAGTTCTGATGGATTTGTAATGTGTATCAAACTAACTTTAAAATGTATGCACAGTAACTTAAAAATACGTATTTAAATTGCACTCTAAAGGATGGGAAGAAGGATTTTTTAATCAGAGGCAATCAAATTACCAAATATAGCATATTTTACAAGAAATTAGTGATTATATCATTTCTAGTAAAAAGGAAGCTAAAGAACTATATAGAGCATATAAACATCACATAGTTGGTAATTAATATGTTGATTATCAAGTATTATGTTGATTATCAAGTACTATCAACTACAGATGTATATATTTTTACACCTAACTGAGCCCTCCTTGGAGCTTAAATGTTAATTTTAAATCATCGTAAAGTTCAGAAGAGTTATCATAGAAACAAATTTATACTTGTCCATGTAGATAAAGCACAAATCATGCATAGAAAAAAATCTCAAAAAGAATCAAACAGCCCTATATGTAGTTCATATGTCCTACATGTTATAATTGCTTGGTGACATATTCCAAATTCCCCAAGGACAGAAATGTCAATATGAGTACAATTTCTAAGGTAATTCAGATGGAATTAATACTTACAGACGCTTCAGTTCCGAAAGTCCATAGAAGGCCCCAGGCTCAATAGTACTAATCAAGTTATTCTTCAGATCTCTGGAGATACACAATAGCAAAAGCAATTAATTATCAGTTTACATACAGCTTTTAGTCTCAAACACAAGCAGAAAAAGAAGATGGGTGAAGGCTGAGAATTCTTTAGGATTTATTGAAGGTAATAATAAGGAGGGAATAAAACAACGTAGTTGGGGGTATTATTTGGGGGGGCTGAACATAAATTGAGGGGGAGGGGAGATGAGAGGGGGAAAACTTTACTTTTGTTTATTTCCACCACCCAAGTTAAAAGTCCCAATTAAAATGTACAGCTTTACCAGCTGTAGGGAAAATGCATTATTAAGATATTCCATGAAAGGCAGTGAAATAATGACAGAAAGTCTACATATTGATTTGCTTC
Organism: Podarcis muralis; assembly: GCF_964188315.1. NCBI lineage: Eukaryota > Metazoa > Chordata > Lepidosauria > Squamata > Lacertidae > Podarcis > Podarcis muralis. The sequence goes on along the minus strand of NC_135660.1, from coordinate 61,495,796 downwards.
CTGATCACGCACAACTTAATGATGTATATGTGCACTTGCATGCTCAGGAAGTAGTACACTGAGCTGCAAGTGCACATATGTATCACTAACAGCATGTACAAATCTCAGGAGACCCACAAAGGCACACACTTGGATAGAGTTGAGGAACTAAATAGGTTTTCCACCTTTGATCTCCAGAAACAGATGCAGAAATGTTTCATTGGCCCTAATGACCTTGCATACTACCAACATTGAACTTTGTGTTTGAATCAATAGTATCTGAAACAGATATCAAGATGACAAGGCCAACAAAGACATTAAGGAGAACTGCATGGTACACCCCACTCTAACATAGCATCAGTACAGGCTTCAGTTGGCTGGGTTGCACATTTGAATGCTCATACTGTACATAATAGTGTGTGTGTGTGTGTGTGTGTGTGTGTGTGTGTGTGTGTGTCTGTGTGTGTGTGAGAGAGAGAGAGAGAGAGAGAGAGAGAGAGTGAGTGTGTGTGTGAGAGAGAGAGAAACTACCATGTAGCAGGAAAGCTAGACATAACTTTACTCCCTGACATGCACACATGCGTGTAACATTCAAATATATGATCTCCCACAGTCCTTCCTACATGTTTTATTCTGCTTTTAATATTCTGTTGGGAGCCTCCCAGAGTGACTGGGGAAACCCAGCCAGATGGGCAGGGTATAAAATAAAATAAAATAAAATAAAATAAAATAAAATAAAATAAAATAAAATAAAATAAAATAAAATAAAATAAAATAATAAAATAAAATAAAATAAAATAAAATAAAATAAAATAAAATAAAATAAAATAAAATAAAATAAAATAAAATAAAATAAAATATAAAATAAAATAAAATAAAATAAAATAAAATAAAATAAAATAAAATAAAATAAAATAAAATAAAATAAAATAAAATAAAATAAAATAAAAATTACATCAGTTCACATAGGCAACAGTGGCTGGAGTGGTGGTGCTGCAGAACTGCCCTCTTAACACTAGCATTGCTGCAGTTCACCAGTAAAGTGCTGAGGATGCAATGCTGGACTGGTTCTTTCTGTGTATCTGCACCCAACCTGCCCTGCCCCATCCCAGTGCCATCAAGCTAAGCTACAGTGATGCCAGAGCCAGGAGGGCAGCTCTGCCCCACCACACCAGGTGCTACTGCACATGCACATTTTTACTTCACCGTGACGGTGTAGTCTTTTGAGTGGCTCCCAGTTATAGGAAAAGCAGATCCAGCTTGTGAAAGGTAACTTCCCAATTACAAAGCCACCATTATGGTCTTAAGTACCTAGGACAGGTGAGATAACACAGGTGCACCTCATAAGGTGATTTTACAACTACAGTGGTACCTCAGGTTAAGTACTTCATTCCGGAGGTCCGTTCTTAACCTGAAACTGTTCTTAACCTAAAGCACCACTTTAGCTAATGGGGCCTCCTGCTGCTGCCGTGCCGCTGGAGCACGATTTCTGTTCTCATCCTGAAGCAAAGTTCTTAACCTGAGGTACTATTTCTGGGTTAGCGGAGTCTGTAACCTGAAGCGTATGTAACCTGAAGCGTATGTAACCTGAAGCGTATGTAACCTGAGGTACCACTCTAGTGAGAAAGAAGCTATTTTGTCAAGGACCAACTTTCACTTAGAGGTCAGAGTAAAGCAAATCCTGTTTTTGGACAAGGCCTGAAGAGAAAAACCAATTTGTCTCGACTCAATCCACAAGTGACTGTGTTGAACCTCTTACTGTAATCTAATTCAGTCATTGCAGTCTTAATTTGAATTTCTTTTGTTCCAGAATGGTGACTCTAGAGCAGGCTTCCTCAAACTTGGTCCTCCAGATGTTTTGAGACTACAATTCCCATCATTCCTGACCACTGGTCCTGCTAGCTAGGGATCATGGGAGTTGTAGGCCAAAAGACATCTGGAGGGCCAAAAAAACATCAGGAGGAAGCCTGCTCTAGAGTCTCTCCAAAGGCTGAAATGTCTCCTCACTGTCAGATTGTGCCCATTTATTCTTATGGGAGAGGCTCCAGCATCCCTGTCGAAACCGTTCCCACCCGCCTCTTCGGGGCTCCCCTCCTGCCAGCGTGGTGTAGTGGTTAAGAGCAGTGGACTCGTAATCTGGTGAACTGGGTTCACGTCTCCTCTCCTCCAGATGCAGCTGCTGGGTGACCTTGGGCCAGTCACACTTCTCTGAAGTCTCTCAGCCTCAATCTCCTCACAGTGTGTTTGTTATGGGGGGGAGGAAGGGAAAGGAGATTGTTAGCCGCTTTGAGACTCCTTCAGGTAGTGATAAAGTGGGATATCAAACTCTTCTTCTTCCTGCCATGCACAGGAGGCTTGGGAGGCAAGCTGCATGCCTAGGCTACGCAACTGAGTGAAGGAGAGCGCAGCTAGGAAAGATGGAGGTGCAGGAGGGCAAAAGCAAGCTGGCCGTGTGACTGGGAGAGAGCAGCACAGGGGAAATGAGGAGGAGGAGCCTCACATGTGCCTCCTTTCATTTCATTCCATTCCCCAAGAAGCCCTTGGCTCCCAAAGAGGGGGCACAATGGGAGGGTTGCCATGCACTGCGCTCGCTCAGCCACCCAGTTTAGAGAAGCGTGTACACACACCCAACTTCACAACACCACCAGCAAGCAACTATTGTGTCACCCAGGATTCAGGAGCGCATTAGTCGCCCAGGACACAGGAGAGCTGTGCGTGCATGGGGCAAGTGGATTCTAGGAAAACAAGAAGCCGCTGGCAAAGCTGCGCAGCTCCCCCACTCGCTGGGGCGCCCCTGAGAGGCCAATGCTGTGGTGCAACGCGCCACTAAGCCCTATGAGAAAGACGGTTCTGCTAATAGCACACAATGCTCATACTTAGGATAGTTGACAGCTCGCTTCATGTGACTGTGCAAGATTAAGTTTCTTGTTCTACTAGAATTAGATGGACTTCGCACAAAACATATTTGACAATGCAGAGGACAAATAATGCACTTGTATTGTGACTTTGTTTTTCCATGGGATGAACTTCCCCACCCCAAATACTCATGCCTTGCTCACCATTAATTCCTTCTTTTTTTAAGCTTATATCACACTTCAGTGTCTGCCATTTGCCAGAGAATTGTATCACATCTGTAATTAACAGAAAGGTCCATCTCCTTCTCTTCAGCTGGTAACCGAGAAAGTCATGCATGTATAAGTTCTTAGTTACACAATCTTCTAATGACCAGCCACGGAGGAAAAAGTCAAAGGGAAGAGGTGCCAAAAGTTGCTGGTCTCTCAGCTGTGCCAGTGGGATGGCCTTACATTTCTCCTGTCCTCTGTTGCAACACTGTAGCTTCAAATGGACTCATGTCATCTATACATATGTCAAACTCATGCAGTTTACTAGATAGACCCCCCTGGTCTTGAATGGTGAAGGAGAAGTTAGAAGGTTTCATCCCCACCATTGTGAATGCAGAATGAAAGAAAATGTCACATGTTTACTTAAACATTCTGCTGCCTTTCCTTGCACCCTAATTCTTAAGCAGCATTGTGAAAATGTGCAGTGTGAAAACACACACACACAAATTAGTACCAAGCAAATTTGAAATGTGTCCAGTGTTGACTGCAATTTCCAACCCAATTATGAAATGGACAGTGGTATAATTGTGCATTTCTGCAATAAATAGAGAGGGAGTTTTAAAAATGCACTAGTGTAGAGATATATACAGTGGTACCTTGGGTTACATACGCTTCAGGTTACATACGCTTCAGGTTACAGACTCCGCTAACCCAGAAATTGTGCTTCAGGTTAAGAACTTTGCCTCAGGATGAGAAAAGAAATCGTGCTCCGGCGGTGCGGCAGCAGCAGGAGGCCCCCATTAGCTAAAGTGGTGCTTCAGGTTAAGAACAGTTTCAGGTTAAGTACGGACCTCCGGAACGAATTAAGTACTTAACCTGAAGCACCACTTTAGCTAATGGGGGCCTCCTGCTGCTGCTGCCACCGCGTGATTTCTGTTCTCATCCTGAAGCAAAGTTCTTAACCCGAGGTACTATTTCTGGGTTAGCGGAGTCTGTAACCTGAAGCGTCTGTAACCTGAAGCGTATGTAACCCGAGGTACCACTGTATAGATATATAGTGTATATATAAAATAAACACTGAATTCATGTTTAACATTAACCTTTTAGACACGCAGTATCATGCAGTATAAATTAGGAAGATTTACTAGCAGAACTTTTCCATTATGCTCATTTACACTTTGGACTGTCTTCACGCTCTTACCATAGCTTTACCTCGTGTAATCTTCCAAAAAAACACACACACCAACCTGAAAATGTTCCTGACAAGTTATATATGCAACATTTCAGTAACTCTGACATTTGAGACAGCTTCCCTTCTTTTCCAGCCTCTCTGAGGGGAAAACAGTGTAAAGCTTCTGTGAGAATAGAACTGGGAGGCTGAAAATTCAGATGAGAAATGAGAACTTAGTGGCATTACACATGCTTGCACCCTCAGCAGTTGCACACGCAATCATAGAATAGCACTGGTTTCACCATAGATCCATGGTGTGCTAACAGGGTAAGTGCAATCACATTTGAATGAGAAGCCAGACATATACAATTCAGTGTTGGTATGCTGTTATTCCTGCCTTGGCGATACTTTTAAATCAGGTCTGAAGTCCCTAACAAAAGAGAGTTTCTCATACTGTCACTAGTCACATTAGTTGTTGGAATCTAACTAGAAGCTGCCAAGCCATTATGGCCAATCGTCTGAGTTGATGGGAAATGTAGCTCAACACCAGGTTGGCTGCCCCTGATTTATATCAAATGATATGATTAGTTGATCCCTTAAAATACTTGCATTCAAGGTTCTAGTAACATTTTACTGTATACCAACAATGGTTTGTTTGCTTAAAAATAATTTGGCGAAGTTATTATACCCAACTGCCCAGTCTTCTTGCATTCGTGTAGGCTGCTTTGGGGGTTGTTTTGTTTAATCAACATTTGCCCTATGCTCAGCATGGCTCTGTTTTCTAAACAAAGACACACACCACCATTTAATTTTATAAAATGATACCAGTAATCCCCAACAGGTGATGGCAGGAACAGAGCTGTAGTTTTTGAACAAAGTTGAAAAAATGCTGTGGCCATTTAATAACCCCTTTAAAACAGAGGGCAGACAACACAAGTGTTCTTTGTTTACTTAGCAGTAATCCTTGTAATTAAAATACTTGCCTACAAAAGCAAAGATTTAAAATGAGCACCAAGAAAAATCTCAGTAATTTATCCAGAATTTCCTACAACCTGGGTCAGAATGACAGCTCCCAGACTTGACTGCAGCAACACAAATGGAATTTGTGCCATGGCAACGTATGGAGTACCTTATATATCCAAAATATATATAAACCCTTCACTAAATGACAGAATCAGCTCATGAAGACAATTATTTTTATACCATTCATTAAGAACATTTATATCTTGTTTGGCCACCAACAATTTAAAAGGGGCAGGGGAATCCATTTCCAAAATACAAACCAAAACATAACTGGTTGGATTAAGATTTAGTTGTGCATATCCCATTTATTTCAAAAGGGCTTAAGGCAGTCATAATCATAATAGAAAGAGTACCGTTAGATGATGTCATCAGGAAGGGACAGCTTTGTTTAGAGTTACTTGAGATAAAGCTATTGAACAAGTCTCAGCTCAAAGGTTCCTGTGCATCTCTTTCCCAGCTTCCGCAGATGAAACAACCTGGCTTATCAGGTTGTTCAAGGTTGTTCAAAACCTAGGTTCATGGTTTGTTTCCTCAAAACAAACCATTAGTGGGGGTTTTTCTTGGCTTACTGCTCATGGCTGGTTTGGGGAAAACAAACCACAAGTCCAGGATCAAATGACATAACAAGTAAGACTCTGGCTTTTTTGTTTAACTGAAGTCTAGGAGTCGGGGTAGAATACCTTGGGAACTTCTGAGCAGCTCCATGCTGCTTGTTCACATAAAACAAAAAGTTGGTTTTAAACTATGTTTAAATGTGTTGTGCAAACTGGGCCAAAGATGGCAGAAAGCAAACCTCCCAGGGCAAGGAATTAATTCCAAAGTCTGGGTGTGGCACCGGGGGCGGGGGGAGGAAAAGAAAGTGGGGAGCTACACAGGCGCAGAATTAATATTTTAATAACACGAAGAATAAGATATCTGAACAAATAAGGAATGAAATGTGACAATCCCATTGCGCTTGAAGTATCACTCTTCTGCAGGGAATCAGCAGAAAATTATGATAATGTAAACATTGTAGCAGAACAAGAACTACACAGTACGGGCAACACTAAACAACTGCAAAATGCCAACACTCCAAGATGTATTGAGGAGAAAAACGTAACAAAATATCACATATCTATTCACCTACAACTATTCTCCTGTTAAAAAAGGAAGGGAGGAAACAAGCTTTCTCCATAGAGACTTAGCACAGAGTAGGATAAAAAAAATCCCCAGTTTCTGCTAAATACATACCTTAGCTGATGCTGGGACTAGTCACTCCTGCTTCTATCAAACACAATCTCTGGCCTCAGCAGAACACAGAGCCTGCAGATCTAAATGCCCAGGCCATATTGTATTAAGAGTAAGATACCCTGAACCCAAACCTTTTTGGAACTTTAAAGCACAAAAACAGCATTTCAAAATGGATTTTGAAATGGACAGAAAGCCAATGCAGTCATTGTTAACAAGAAAGTCTGCCCCATCAGCTACTTGGCCTCAGCATTTTGACCCAGCTGCAGATAATGCATGCTTTTTGAAGGCAATCCCACATATAGCACATGTTAATTGTCCAAATGAGAAGTAACGAATGGCCCAAATGGTTCACCATTGCTATATCTGATGACTCAAAGAAAGGGTGCAGTTGTTGAACTAGCCATATGTAAAAGCACTTCAGGTAACATCCTGGCTCAAAGCTGAGCGTGGGAGTTCTACCAAAGTATGAGTTCAATTCTACAACAGGACTGCCTCCACATCTAAAACATGTTTTACTCCCATTCTCTGAATTACAGTCTTATAGACCATTCACACTTCTGTCCTATCTGGATTAAGTTTCAATTTATTCACCCTGTCCATTATGGATTTCAAAGCTGACTGAGGACTTCAACATCTTCCTTGGGATGTGATGGCAAGAAGATATACAGTCAAGTGTCATCAACATGCTAATGACACCATACCCTTGATCACTGGACAACCTCTCCCAGGTGTTTCATGTAGATATTAAACAGCATGGGGAGGGGCAGACGAGAACCCTGTGGGACAGCCAAAGTGCCAAACTGAAGTCCCTCAGAAGCATCTTCTGGAACCAATCCTCCACATAGAACCTGGACAACCATAAAATAGTGCCCCAAGTACCATCCTAATTAGGTGATCCAGAAATGTGGTCAATAGTATGGAAAGGTCCAGCAGAACCCACAGGAGTTCATACCTCCAACTTTTAACATAAGGCTGTTAGAACTGAAAGTTTATACAATTCATGTTACTACAGATAAGTTTACAACCGCAAGTCTGATTATACCAAAGCACCTTGAACTGTCTGAGTTTGTTGCTCTATGACTGTGATACAAATTGTGCAGCTGCCAAACATTCTACCATAACATCCAACAGAAGTAAGTGTCAGTCATTATGAGAGAAGCAGCACAAGCAGGTTTGATCAGAGGTAAGTCTCATTGAGTTCAACAGGGCTCACTTCCTGAAAGCATACTGAGGCCTGCATCCAAAGACATAGTTCCATTGTCATTCTCTGTGTTAATTCTATTCACACTTGCCTTTCCTCCTCTGCTGCAACTACTAAAAATGAAAAGAATACAGAACAAGAGCTGTAAGAACTGCCTAAGACCCAGATAGAAGGATGATTCTTAGACCGCCTGGTAGGGATACACAGCATGAACAAATTACAAAGCCTATACATAACATCCCTGTTGCTTTCTAACAAGGCAATTGGAGCAGTCTTCAGATGGAGTAACAATTTGAAGTACAAGAAATGCCCAAGCTCTGCACATACAGACATCCACACCCGTATTTATGCTGCCAGAAAACTCTTACATTTTCTTGCGTAATGCAAAATTATCCATGCTTGTTGAACTCCAGAGAAGAATGGTGTAGCCTGTTTGTGGATACTGTGATCTCTATCTTATCCTTTCAAGAATCTGTGCTTCAACCTTAACCAGCATTCAGTTTTCTTTTCTTTTGGCAGTCCCTTGTTATTCACCCCATGTAAACATAAATTCTAGCCTAGTTCTCAGAACTTTCAAATTGCTGTAACTGTGTAACCGGCTGTAGCTCTGTCCAGAATAGCATGTTCAGCCAACCTTTGTGGAAAACCTCCAGCCACTCGGGAAAAGAACTTTTGCCTTCTGACTCTATTAATCCTCCAAGTTATCAGAAAGACCATATTCCCTCATATGATCCTGTCTGGGTTTTTGAGAACTTCTTTGGGTCCCACCACCCTCACCGGAATGCTTGGTAGGGATGTGGGAGAGGGCCTTCTCAGTGGCTGCAACGAGACTTTGAAACTCCCTCCCCAGAGAAGCTAGACTGGCTCCCTCCTTGCTGTCCTTCTGGCCAGCAGAAGGCCTTCTTGTTTCAACAGGTTTTGGGGAACTGCTTTTAATGAAAGGGCTAGTGCTGTGCTGTTTTTTTATTGTAATTACTGTTAGGGTTTTTGTGTGTGTAGTTTTTTTTGACGGAAAAAATATTAACAGTTTCAGCATAACAAATTATCCAAACAAATCATCTTCCTTGTCCCCCCCCCATTTTCCCCTCCCACCTCCCCAACAAACCCTCCCTCCCTCCCCGTATGACTTCCCTCAGCTCTCCTCTCTGATTTCTCATCCCATATTTACTTCTGCATATTTTAAAACTGTATACATCCTTATATTATCTATCTTCTATGCTATCCCTCAATAAATTTGTGTATGTTTATTCAAAACCTGCCAGGGAGTCAAATTCATTTTGTTGTTGTTTTGAAATAATTTGTGAAAGGTTCCCATTCTTCTTTGAAGTCACAGTTGTCCTTGTCTCATAGTTTGCATGTCAGTTTCGCCAGTTTTGCATAGTTCATCAATTTCTCTTGCCACTGTTCTTTTGTCGGGGTTTTCTTAGTCTTCCATCCTTGTGCAATCAAGACTCTTGTTATGGTTTTAATAGGTTTTATACACGTATATAGTTTTAGTTCCATTGGTGTTTAGTTGTTGTTGTTGTTGTTGTTGTTGTTGTTGTTGTTGTTGTTGTTGTTTTCTATGTTCTTAACAGTTCTTATTTTCATCTGTAAGCCGTGGCCTATGAGGGAGTCCCATGAGGGAGAAAGGCGGGGCACAAACAAAGAAGTGCTCAGGGTGGAAGTCTTTTCATTGAGCGAACAATTTGTTGTTGTTGTTGTTTAGTCGTTTAGTCGTGTCCAACTCTTCGTGACCCCATGGACCAGAGCACGCCAGGCACTTCTGTCTTCCACTGCCTCCCACAGTTTGGTCAAACTCATGCTGGTAGCTTCGAGAACACTATCCAACCATCTCGTCCTCTGTCGTCCCCTTCTCCTTGTGCCCTCCATCTTTCCCAACATCAGGGTCTTTTCCAGGGAGTCTTCTCTTCTCATGAGGTGGCCAAAGTATTGGAGCCTCAGCTTCACGATCTGTCCTTCCAGTGAGCACTCAGGGCTGATTTCCTTCAGAATGGATAGGTTTGATCTTCTTGCAGTCCATGGGACTCTCAAGAGTCTCCTCCAGCAGAGGGAACAATACCCTGTCACTAAAAGAGATTTCCAGTTAGTCTTCACTGCCCCTCCTAGTAGGTACTTGGCAGGAGAAAAGTCTGCTCACCCTTCTGCTCCTCCCTACACATCAAGGAAGCAACAGAATGTCCAAATGTGGAAACACCTCTATACTGAGATCCCTGGAAGGAACCTTGAGCTTTGATTCTGATTTATTTACCCAGGAACTGACTACATAAGAAGCATCCAAAGCCAAAGGGCCAGAAAACTGCAAGTGAAAGCCATAACAGAGCCCACTTATGCTTCTAGTGCATGTCATCTGTTTAACCTTTTGTACTACACAGACTTCTGCAGTACGCCAGCTGGAATAAAACTATGCATGCATCAAGACTTGGCTATTGGAAGAGCTCGACTCTCTTTTTTAACATCATGTTTAGCTACGCCAGCAATGCTTGCCAAATATGGACATGAACTGTTATACATATTTTCTTAGTATCGCAAAATATTCAAGGAAACAAATCTTAGCAAATTTCGCAACGAGTTGATTTATTGCTATGAAAGGTAATTTAAAAAGCACTATGTGCTTATAGGGTGTGGGGAGAAGGATGATGTTAAGCTATTATGACCAGGAACAGAAAACCTTTAACAGAAAACAGAAAAAGAGTTACTCGGATCCAAAATGCATCTGGAAAAATTGTCCATTGCGCCTCATCAAGGCCAAAGGAGGACATCTGGCTTCTTGATTTTTCAAATTATTTTTAATCTCACAGGACATTTGACCGAACACTGTTCCCAGAAAATCGCAGATTATATACTGCCCACAGCCTTGGCACTGGATGGATGAACACGTTCTGATGATGACCATTGTACAGTAATGCGACAGGCATTTAACTCAACAAGCTTTCTCTATCTAAATTCCTTTGCAGACAGAGAAAGATGCCAAGAGTTATGACAAATCCTTTCTGGTTTTATGTTCTATTTCATCATTTTAGTATATTTATTCTTTTTTAAAAGAACACATGTGCACTTGCACAGATACATACAGGTGGGCAGACATTTCATAGTAAATCTTAAAACTGTTTTGGAATACTCTGAATGTCCCTTAAAAGCTTTTCTGTGCAGTTAAATAAGGAAACTAAAGCAATTTATCCACATATTTTACATCTTCCATCCCGAAAAACAACTGCTGAGCTTGGCAATAAAAATTAGTAATGTTTGGTACTAATTACACCAAGCAGCAGCAAAGAGAGGCTGGGCCACACACAGAGCTCTGGCTGTGGCCAAGCAGAGAGAGAGAAGCTGAACCATTTTAAGGAGCCATTTCATATAATATAACACATTCTTTTTAAAAATAAAAATCCCAAAATAACTAACACTTATGGTTTAGTATCATTTTGGCAGAGATTTCTAAGCCGAGTACCAATGATGTATCATTTGTGGTGTGGGTGTACACATCTGGCTGCATGACCTGAAAATAAATCAAAACCAAACTACTGTTATAATCCAGCTATAGGAAGCTACATTAAGTCAAGCCATGCTATAACAATTACACTGTTTATATCAAGGTTGCAAAGCCACTGCCAGAATCTTTATTGGAGAGTTAGATTTCTATTGCAGTTTTATTACTGTTACTGAAAAGATAACACTACCACAATTTTAATTAAATATATTGTTGCACGCCATCCCAATCTCTAAACAGTGCAAGATTTTAGGGTTCCCAGTCACCTAGGATTCATGTTTCCTTTTGGAAATGAGGCATAGCAAAGACCGTGGTGTCTCTATGATTTATGGTTTATGATTTATGGTATATATAACCTGAGGTTACGAATAGTGGGGTTCACAGCATTAACTCTCCAAGAAGGTCTTGCTTCTTCCATAGGCGCAGCCTAGGATAAGATTCAAGCAGAAATCCAGCATCGTGCTCTGTCTCTCTAGTTCACATTGCAACAACTCTAATCTCGCTAAGCCTTGGCTTTATCTGTTGAGGGAAGGAAGGGTCCGGTCCATTTGCCTTCTCAGACAAAGTCCCTTGCTCTTTTGTTCTTCACTCAGCCTATCATTTCACCAGGAACCTTAGCTTGGCTTAATTAGCTCTTGACACTTGCTGATTCCAGGCAATTAGATGTGTCTAGTACACATGGGTCTTGCAGCCAGAGTTCTATCACATGGAACCTTGATTAAATTCTAGCACTTACTGGTTCTGGAATTTAGAAATGTCTAGCATCCACAAACTCATAACACTAGATAGTGGTGGTGCTGGTGTGATGGAGCAAATAAGAAGAAACAACTTTGTTGTAACCAATTATTCTTGGATTTTAAAAAGAGTTCCAGCCACTCCTTATGATCTTAAGGCAGAGTGAAAATGTTCTGGGTTGCACTTATATGTGGATTTTAAAGAAAGCGGAGGAATCTGACCTCTTGGTGATTCAGATAAACTCCGCGGGCACTTCACAATACCTTGTGCGAACCTGATTTAAGGCAAACAAGTTACTTTGACTCTTCTCTAAAGTTGATCTCAAGAGTCTAAATTCATTGTTTCTCTTGGGGATGATACAGCGCAGGCAGCTCTGAAAATAACTCGCTGCAACAAAATCTACTACTGTTGCCAGAGATCTCAATAATTGATGCTATGCTATCCTCAGAGATTTCGTTCTTTCTTGGTAGGCTGTTTTCATTTCAGCTGATGCTCAGAACTGGGGAAAATAAAACTGTTTAGAAACAAAGGTCTAAATCAGATTGGAGTTAAAAGGGGAAATGAAATGCTGGAAACTATCTTAAGCAATCTGAAACACCTCCTTTTTTCCTTTTCCTTTTTTGCTTTGGTAGTTAGGATGTCCCGGCTGAGACCCACAAACCTCAACCTATTTGATTTTGGGCTACTTGGACAAAATTCCTCAGGAGGGTGGATAGTGAGGGTGGAAAACCAACTGTGTTGAATAACAATGGAATACACAGAGTTCAACCTGGTTCATAGTCTTGACTTAAGCATGAAGTGTTACAACAAATGGCTATCTGATTCTCTCTGAAAATTTCCAAACTAGGAAATTCCATGGCCTACTTAAGAGATGCTTGTTGGCCTGCTTTTGCAGTTAAATCCCAATGCATATAGTCAAAGCATTTTTAAAAAATGCCATCATATGCATATTCCCAAATCTCCAATACTGCTGTTTAACTGGTTACATTTCGTAAGTCTGTTTCCCATCTGTACAGCATGTAGTGCTCATAAGTCCACCCTCACCCCCCCCCCTCTTTGGCTGATAAGTGGTGGGAAAGGGCAGCTCTCGAACAATGACCTTCCATATCTGGCTTCCACTCAATGCACACTAACCCCATTCTCCCCCAGTTTCACTACACTGTTACAGCTCATTAAATTCCATTGAAGGATGAGAACTCTGATATGCCACTAGATGCACACAGTTTGTGTTTACCAGCTGAAACACTGTATGCAGTGTTGCTTACAACACAGTCCTCTAACGCAGAAGCTATCGTGCTGGCTACCTCCGACAATTTATCTATTCATATCGTGCTGGAACAGTGGCTGCTTTAAAACCATTGCTGCCTGTGCTAATGGGGCGGGGGGGGGGGAGGAATATTAAAAACCATCACAGTGAAATCTTTGCTGCCATGAAGGGGTCATTGATCCAAGAGACAAACAACCTAGTGTTGATGATTTAACAAAACATTTTTCACAGAGATTACATGCTCATCCATCAACTTACAATATTTTTCCCATTACCAAAATAAATGACCGCTACCCCCCTCTGCTCCACAGTCCGCCAATTATAAGAATTAGCAGCTATATTGAATCGAATGCAGAAATTCTTACATTTTTATTCCAAGCAAAGGCTTTTGTAAGTGCAAAGACAGAGGGCAGGGGCAGGGGTGGTGATTCACATTTAAAACCCAGGCACAATGTTCATATTACTGACTGGGAGGAAAAGAGAACATAGAAGTTTTGGAAGTTCCCGGCACTGACTCTGTGAAAGAACCCAGTATACAGAGTGACCAGCGCTACTCTGGGGCTTGAACCTGAATGATGTCCTGCCCAGCTGGCTTTCCAAGACAAGGAGGAAGTTTATAACTTCTTCTCCGGGGTTCAGAGCCAAGTGAGGTAACTCTTTCTGGCTACAGCATGCATGACATCCTTGACTGACCTGACACAAGACAGACCACTATTCTACATTACAGCTATTCTGCCATTGCTGCTTCCAAACAACATCTCTGACCATTAGCTACTATGGTGACAAATCAGGTCTACTTTGCCAGCTCTTTACTTATGCAAAGACCCCGTCCTTCCTCAAAAAGGAATGTGCCCATGCTAAATACTTAACAAAACAACAACACCACCCTGGATTGACTAAGATTAAGATTACGATTTCTAAATACAAGTGTGATGAACAGTACAACAACAACATATAATTCACTACTTGACAAAAAAAGGGGGGAGAACTGGATAAAACCCCACATTCACATTGGTCAGTGCAAGGTGGGGCAGGTTTTGATCTACGTGCAGGACAGCAAGGGTCACACATCCCTAAAGGTGACTACTATTCACATGAGACAGAGGTGAGCTGCTTTGGTTAGGAAGGAAATCTTTCACATTAATGCTCCAACTACATTCAGCAAAGTGCATAAAGCTGTAATGTTCTGTCATCTGAATGACAAGGTTCATCAATGACACTTGGCAGCTAGGGAGGGGGAATCCTGGTACATTCAGACATCAGCTCCTGGAAGACTACAGAACATCTGTAACATGCAGATTTTTACTGAGCATTTAAGTGCTGAAGCTACTTTGTTTGGAAGATCAGAACAGTGATAAATGAAATTATTTCATTATACCTACAATTTATTCTTGGTTTCACATTCCTTATCATTAAGTTATGAGTTCACAGGACAATCATTTGCCATAAATTATATTGCAAGCTGATAAATATTTTTCTGCTAATAGCTTAGCTAGATTGTCATTCTGTTGATGTGATTTACAAACGCTGGAGTACAAGAAGTTTCTCTTTCATTTCTACTTTAATAACTTATTTTTATATCTGCCACAATGTTGCATATTTCGCTGTATTAAAACACAGAATTCTGTCTGTTCATCAACAAACAAATATGAGAAATGAATTTAAGTGACATGAAGGAAATTAAACATTGTCATCTTTTCAGTGGATTATTTGTTGGTTATATTTCATATTTTTTATTACCAGGCTTTTGTGATAGTACTCACCAATATGGCGTATCCACCTTTTTGCTGCCTATGGCAGCCATTTTAGCATTTTTATCAAGATTGCACATCATTTTCTTTTACCAAAATAAAAACAAAACACAATCTATTGCTGTACTGCAGGTGATGCCTTACAGAATTTCATAACCAGTTATGTACAGGTCTCCACTTTCAAAGATCCTTCAGTCTAAAATAGGCAATTGGGTAAAATAAATAAATAAAGAGAAGGAGGAGAGAGAGAGAGAGAATGTCACAAATCTGTAGAGTTGGAAAGAACATCATGGATCATCTAGTCCAATTCCCTGCAATGCGGGGTCAGGCTTTGGTCTTTGAAATTTCAGTGGTGCCTTCTGCAAGGCCAAAATTGGGTCTCCCCCTGCACACACACTTCTTACTTTCTATTCTGCTCAATTCACTATGCCATAGTTGCAGCACCCTGTGGCGCCCCCTAGGCTTTGCGCCCAGTGCATCAGAACTAGTCACGCTGCCCCAATTCCACCTCTGGCAGGAATCTCAGCTAAAGCATCAATATTCAGATAGTCATCCAACCTATGCTTAAAAACCTCCAAGGAAGGAGAGTCCACCACCTTCTGAGGGAGTCCATTCCATGGTCAAACAGCTTATACCATCAGAAAGTCCTTCCTGATGTTTAGTCAGAATGCCCTTTCTTGATAACTTGAATCCATTTGTTCAGATCCTAGCCTCCAGAGCAGGAGAAAACAAGCTTGTTCCATCTTCCACGTGACAGCCCTTTAGATGATGGCTGTCATATCTCCTCTAAGTCTCCTCTTTTCCATGCTAAACACACCCAACTCCCTCAACCTCATAAGGCTTGGTGTCCCTTGATCACCTTGGTTGGATCCTTTTCACATGTAATACTGGAAAGCCAGGTGTCCTTCATCTTACGTATATTTGTGCAACTGATTATTCCTGCCTAACTGTAAAACCTTACATTTGCCCCACCACCACCATTGAAATCAGAAGGCTAGTGAGGGAGAAACCTTGCCAAAACAACAGTTAGATGTAGTTAGCTAAGTTGAGAATTATCATAACATGGATTCAGATTCCCTTTCTTCTACAGATGAGGCCAAGGGCTCAAGATGAGGCCTCCTCACCAAAGAAAAAGCCAATAGCAGTTTTCATCATCCTGGAGACATAACTGAAAAGTAAACTATCTGTTGAAGAACAGACCATTTATCCCAAGTCAGCAAGATATTGTGTATAAAATGCAACAGTACTGAACAACCATTGTGTTGGTCTTACTACTGCTCCTGATGCTAGTATCTAACTTCACTGGCGGTATCCAATGGCTGTGTGTTATATCCCAGAGGATATAGGGTCATTTGGACCCATAAGCACAAACCTAGGCAACCCCATAATAACACAGCATTAGACCATAGGATCAAACCATTATTTGTGATAGATTGTGGTTAGTATAGAAGTTTCTTTACAAATTCCTCGCATTCTTCAGCTAACAACATGTGGTAGAGGAAACTACTCTTTGTAGTCATGTTCATTCTGCTTTATTTGAGCTGCTATCACAAAGCTCAGGAATGGGAATTAATTATAGATATGTCACCTGGGCTTTTGCCCAAGTATCGCATCCCTCTACTCAATTTGACTCTCTCAGTAGAGTCTTTATTCCATCTAAATGTTGGTCTTAAAATAAAACTTGCAAGCGAAAATAAAATGTATCCTGTAAAATATGTTCGTTATGATTGGGATGCCAGTTTAGTTTTTGGAGGAAATCATTTGAATCCAGTTAACTTTATGATCTGCTAATAGCTAAACTGTGAACATAATTCAAAAGTAGTATTTATGGCATTATATTTACTACAAAATTACTACTACCATAGAATAAGCTCTAACCAGCAAAGCTCTTATTATTACAAAAAAGGTGGAATGTGTTGTGTTTATTGTTATAATCTAGGCTTTATTTCTTGATCTAATCAAAGGTGGCTTAAAAGATTTTCGGCTCATAAAAATCACTAATTACCTAAGAATGCATTAGAACTTGACAGGGCTGGGCCTTTTCTTTACTAGCAAGTCCATCTGTATCAACTTGACATGGAAATAAGATAGTAATAACATAGCTCATCCTGAGGGTTCTGGCATTTATTAAAGTAGAACTCAGAAAATTAATTACTCTTTTATATATTCTAGTTCAGCTGCTTTATTGTTTTCTCACATTCAAGAGCAACTTATAAAAAGAGCCTTTTTATTAAAACATTGGATATCATAATCTGAAATATGAACTGAGGGCTGCATCTGACTAAGTCAGCCATAAATTTGTCCACTTATTTCAGTGGGTCTGCACTGCATGTGTTTTACTTGGGTACAGCCCTAAGCTTGCTTATGTTTGTAAAGGTAAAGGTACCCCTGCCCGTACGGGCCAGTCTTGACAGACTCTGGGGTTGTGCGCTCATCTCACTCTATAGGCCGGGAGCCAGCGCTGTCCGCAGACACTTCCGGGTCACGTGGCCAGCGTGACGAAGCTACTCTGGCGAGCCAGAGCCGCACACGGAAACGCCGTTTACCTTCCCGCTAGTAAGCGGTCCCTATTTATCTACTTGCACCCGAGGGTGCTTTCGAACTGCTAGGTTGGCAGGCGCTGGGACTGAGCAACAGGAGCGCACCTCGCCGCGGGGATTCGAACCCCTGACCATGTGATTGGCAAGTCCTAGGCACTGAGGTTTTACCCACAGCGCCACCCTGAAAACAATTTGCTATCTAGTCATCCTTGCAACGAAATAACTGTTGGTGTTCCTGCTCACTAGTATTTTAAACATCTACCTATATTACAGTGGTACCTCTGGTTAAGTACTTAATTCGGTCTGGAGGTCTGTTCTTAACCTGAAACTAAACTGCACCACTTTAGCTAATGGGGCCTCCCGTTGCTACTGCGCTGCTGCTGCATGATTTCTGTTCTTATCCTGAAGCAAGGTTCTTAACCCTAGGTAATATTTCTGGGTTGGTGGAGTCTGTAACCTGAAGCGTATGTAACCTGAAGCGTATGTAACCCGAGGTACCACTGTATACACAAAAATAACACAGTAGTTTATATAGGTTTGTAGTATATAGGTTTGTAGTTTAACAACAAACAAACAAACAAACAAACAAACAAACAAACCCCTAAATGGACTGACAAAAATCTGTAAAACCCCAGATCTTACACAATGATGATGGTGGCTGACATGAGCCTATAAGGGAGAGGCAAAAAATGGACTGAAGAAATAAGATGTTGGAGAGATTTGTGTGAGTACATCAATTAGGAGTTCATCCACACTGGAGTTTATTTGAAGCTACTTTGTGCCTTTATTTATTTATTTATTTATTTATTTATTTATTTATTTATTTATTTGCAGTGTCTGCATGACACCCAAGTGGCAGCCCATGGTTCCCCCATTTCCCCGAAAACCAGAATTTCCTAAACCATGGATAATCTGGTAAAGGAAGAAAATCCACTATAAAATTGCATGTTATTGGGCTATGGACGTAAAGGTCTATGAGTGTGTGTGTGGGGGGGGTATTTTCCCCTGGGTGCAGCCAATTGCCCTTACTTCCATTTTGTTCCTATTGTTTAGATTCCTTTAGAATCTAAAGGAAATAATGCAGCCCATCCTTATACACAGAGGTAGTTGCTGATCACATTTGCAATATTGTTATTTTCAAAACAGCTTTTGTTGTGGGGGGGAGAGAACTGCTCTTGCACTGCTTTGGTAGCTAATATTCAAAAGCTTCTTCATACAGCAAGAGATCTCAAACAACTCTGAGAGTTAACATTAAGAAAATCCCTAAAAGCATGCCAGGTAGAGGGTTTACTCACTGATGTACTTGCACATTCGAAGGATGGGGGGAAAGGCCCATGGACAGATAACAGCAGGGGCAACTAGATCAGCCCTGAGCACAGCACTACATCACAAGGAGCAAGGAGAGGTTGGTTGAAAGAAGAGAATTGGGTTTTTTCGAAGGCTCATGTTATGTACTGACAATGGGCCGCACGTGATTGGCTAATTCTCGGATTCTCCTGTAGGCCAATCAGGTTGCGGATTCACTTCCACCTGGAGCTGGATTGGGTTGCTCCTGCGGACCAATCATACTGCTGCATTATTCTAGGACTAATTAGACTGCTGCATTCTGGACCTTATTGTTCTAGGACCAATCAGACTGCTGCATTCTGAATCCTATTGTTGTGGTTCGAGGAACCGACCCCCGCAGTGTGAAATGAATACACAAGGACACGGGATATAAGGTTAATGGGCAAAGAAAGGCCACAACTTTATTGATTACAGCAGTGAAAAGGTATTGGCTTAGGCATTGGATCTCTAAAACAAGTGGGTTTATTCACCAGTAGGTGGAGCCTGTTGATGCTAATCCAACTATAGGCTCACCCCTGATGTCACCGAGGGTCGTGCCATGGCCTCCCACCAAGCAGGCATCGGACAGAATACACGACCGCCAGATTCCTTTAACGGAATACCCAAAAATTGAAGGCATAGGCGATGGCCACACCTAGCCCTTCGACACACCACAGCACATTATTCCAATGCCTAACCTACCCACCAATACCAAAAAAGTTGTGACGATTGCTACGAGGTAGGCGAAAAAACACAAAAAGCCTAATGCCAAATGGAAAAACTCCTACCAGGCCCCCTGGACAACCAGGGCGACCAACCTAAGGTCCATAGCAAGGTCCTAAGCCCTAACTCAAAGGGAGTGGAGGGTGGGTGACTCGCGATGAGACGACGGCGAAGAATGAGGCCGGGGCAAGGCTGGCGCCGCAGCAAAAGGCTGCTGAACACGCCCCCTCCGAGGCACCTGGTTGGATGCCTGCTGAGGGGCGTGGGCGCCAGCCAGGTGAGGTGGAGGCAGGGGGCAAACGCCCCCTGCTAGGGGCGGTGCTCGGGCTCCCGCCCACAACCACTCCCCTCTCTTCCAGGGAGGAGAGTCTTTCTAGGACCAGTCAGACTGCTGCCTTTTGGCTCCTCTGCTCAGTGCATATCTTTTCCTCAGCTGTGGCAGTGGCTGCTCAACACTGTGAATTTTAAAAAATAAATAAATGAAAGGGTGCACAGGAGGAACTCCTGCCTTACTTTACATCAAATGAAATGGGAAGTGTTAAAAGGGAAAATGTATTCTTAATCTGATTCATGCTTCCTTTACAAACCCTGCTTTGCTTTTCTTCAAATGAAAGGGTGGGGTGAGAAACAGAATGAAAGAAGACTGTGAATGGCCAACTCTTTTCCTGCCCACCTTACCAACTTTTGGGATCAAAATGGCTGCATGTTTCACACACACACACAGAGAGAGAGAGAGAGAGAGAGAGAGAGAGAGAGAGAGCAAGGTTTTGCCATCCTTCCCTTTTGCAGTTCAGCCCCTTGGGCTCCTCTAAAAGCTGTTACTGTATGTTGGGGCAAAATTCTGGAGCATGAATTACGGTATATTAGGTGTGAACAACCACAGTCAAAAACTGAAGAGAGATTGAAAACCTCTCTTTCTACTCGTAGAACTGCTTTTCTTCTCATTCGTGCTTTTTGCTCTGAGTGACTCCACCAGGTCACTCAGCAGTGAATGACTGTGGCCCTTGACTTTAAAAGTGTTGCCCACACTGCAATAAACCATAAATCTAATCTGATTTTTAAAAAGAAAGAAAGAAAGATTCTGCCATTCAGATCTGGTTGTCTTTAGTTAAGAGTTGGCATGTATTTCTTTAATAAGAAAGAAAATATTCTATTTATTAAATGAAGCCTTGGGCCCTTGGGAAAGTTTATTAAAAAGTTATGTTTGTAATCCTGAGTATTTATTTCACTATGAAAGCAACATATTCAGCAATAAGTCAGGTTTATTGAGAAAATAAACACAGTAGAACCATATAAATAACTGTTAGAAAAGTTCCATATGGCCTGCCAAAAAGCCCCAAATGATTGGTTCATGAACTCTTCCACTGCCTGCTCTAATGGTCTGGAATACACACACACACACACACACACACAAGGGGAGAGAGAGAGAGAGAGAGAGAGAGAGAGAGAGAGAGAGAGAGAGAGATTTTAAATAAATGGGGATTATATTTCACCCACAGCTTCCATCAAGCCACAAGTTTTAGAACTGACTTCCAAACTTTTAGGGAGCTCACTACCTAAAATAAATTGGTGACAAGAAGTGATTGATGGATGATCAGTACATGCATGCCTCACCCACATTTTAGTCCATGTGTGACTGCCCCACAAATATAACTGCAAGATGCTGTGCATAAAGAATGGGGGAAAGGACCTTATGAAAATGATTCTTTCTATGTATCTGATTTAAAAATCAAATCAAAACAAAGTGATGGGCACTTCAACAGCTGAAACACGGAACAGAAAACCTTTTAAAAGGAAAAAAGTTCACTTGGGTTGCAAAGCCACTTCCGCCTTAAGGCAGAGGGGATGTTGCAGGCTCTCACAACCCCTCCACGTGTGCAGGGGGTGGGTGGCTAGCCCCACACGATTGGGGGATTCCCGGCTGCATCAGTGGCCAGGCCGACCAATCTGGTTGGTCTGGAGGCGTG
Organism: Podarcis muralis; assembly: GCF_964188315.1. Taxonomy (NCBI): domain Eukaryota; kingdom Metazoa; phylum Chordata; class Lepidosauria; order Squamata; family Lacertidae; genus Podarcis; species Podarcis muralis. The sequence goes on along the minus strand of NC_135660.1, from coordinate 61,474,331 downwards.
GCCTGCCCGATAAAGGCAGGACACAGCCGGGAGATCTCCCTCTTTCCGGCTTCCAACTGCTCCGGTTTTCCCACCCTCCCACCCTTTGGTTTTCATCTCTCTTGACCTTGCTATGGACTTTGGTTGGTCACCGTTGAGGGGCCTGGTAGGACTTTTCCCACTTGGCAAATTGGCACCAGCCACTTGGTTTTCACCTACCTCATAGCAAATTGTCACAACTTTGTAAGGTTTGGAGGTTAGGCAATGGAATATTTCTGGAGAAAGGAAGAGGGGAGGTAGCGCCATCAGCTGCCCCACATATTGAAGGGTATCCCATTAAAGGATCCTGGGGGCATGGCCCTGTCCAAAGCATAGGAAGGTTAGGGCCTAAGGCATGACCCCTGGCGGAGCTCCTAGTTGATGTGCATCAGCAGGACTCCTCCTATTAGTGGTTAACCCTTCCCTGACTCCCTGCAGACGAGCAGGAGTCAGATATAGTTGGTTAGGTCCAATGCCTAAGCCAATACCACTCCCCACCTGTAACCAATAAAGTTGTGGCCTTTTTTAGCCCATTAACCTTAAATACTTGAGTCATGTGTCTTTATTCAACTATAGGGGCAGGGCGGGGCGGGACCTTGCTATGCAAAAAGCAGCTCTAGATTTGTTAATCTTCCCTTCCTCAATGTTTTTAAAAGGTACACAATCTTTCCTACTAGACTGATGTAATAGTTGCTAATCCACCTTTTAACAATTCTGACAAAATGGTATAAGCACAGGGGGTGGCCATTTAGGGGAACTGGGCTGTTTATCATCATTCATATATAAGGCAGTATCTCGTATCCACTAGAACATTCTGGTAGCGCATTCCCACAGTTGGAACTATGAATGCAGTACATTGGAGGTGGCAGGTTGTCAGGAAAACGCAATGGTGGGTTGAGAAGCTATTACATTTTCTAACAGTAGTTTGTTCTACCTGAGCTACAAAATCGTCACAAAGATGGTATGCGTTAGCGACAAGCTGTATTTGGAGGACATGGTTAAATTGCCCATGGTTAAACATACCCAAAGATTGCATGAGCGAGCTCTTTAAACTGTAACGGTGGAGTTTGCAATTGGAGGGAAGGTGAGGGGTATTTTAGGAGCATTTGGCTCCAGGTGTGCAGATGAAGATCTCTGAGAAGTAGAGTGTTTATGTCCCCAACTTCTTTTTTACAGCTTAACAACAGTATGAGTTCTGGAGATATAGCATGGCCATGGGTCAGTCCTCAACCACAAAAAAGGCGTTTAGGATAGCAGCTAGAGTTTTGTAGAAGAGGCAAGAGAACAACAAACAGCATCAGACAAAGCAAGCAGCTGATTCCTTGGTTGTCTGTTAGCTTATTCAACAAATCATGGTTAAAAAAAACATGTCTTGTTGTTACATATGAACACAGTCAATGCAGTCGTCCACAAGGAGTTAACATGGTTAGTCTAACCTGTGTTTTTCTTCCCTGGTTATTTGGCTGCATTTTTGCTTTAATGAGCAATGGACACATAAGCACTTGTATAAATAAGGGAGAGGACTGAATTAACATAAAGTACATACATAAGTGGATGCTTTACTTTGAAATCATCCATAATTCATTCTCTCAAAGTGTATGAATACCCAGCATAAATGATGCATCTTTTTTTCCTGTGAACTGGGCCACTAGTCAGAAGCTGTCAATTATATAGTATCAGCAACAGTTCAATGCACTAAATGCTGCTACTGAACAAATCTAGCCCAACTGAACAGTGTAGAAGAAGTGTTTGCTAGATTACTTCTCATGGATGGGTTAGCTGGTAAGCCTGCGAGGTTACTGGTTTATTTTTAAACTTATAAATTAACACAGAGTTCTAATGGGAAGTTTCCAAAAATGACAGAATTCTCACATGGTATTCCATTAGATATTTTATTTACATTTCTGTTTGTAAGTCTCTATGGGTCTCAAATGAATAGAATTTCCCCTCTATTTATTCCTTTTAAACTAAACAGCAACCTTGGACCAAGCCAATGATAGTATTTGGAATGTTTGCAACACATTTATAGAATTTTGTTGCTTACAACTTTCTGAAAAAAGCTGGACTTGCCAAGTAGATAACTCATGCATTTTCCAAAAAAGTTTTCTGGAAATTTGAGAAGTGCCACACAACTCTTTTGCTTTTGGTACATGTCCCCTGCAGCATGAGAAGCTTAGTTCATATAATTGGGTGTAAATAAGTGTTCCTTGCCTAATGAGAATATAAAGCAGGAGGCACTGTGCCCTTGGGGAAAGCCAAGTGCAGCCCATTATGTACATATGGCAGCCCACCAGGGGCTTGGTAAACAAGTCACAGGACCTGGCTAGTGGACTAAATTAGACTGGACAGAGGAATGGTCACAAGTTATGCAGAACTTCCTTATGGTCTCCTTCATTAATTTTATTAAATGTTTGTATGAAAGAACCATCAGCTTACTACATGGTAACAAAATATTTTCACGCAAAGCATGACTTTTCAACTTTTATTCTCTCATGCAGATTTCTAACATTTTCTGTAACAAACATAGAATATTTCAAAGCTGTGTAAGACAAATCTGCTGTTTTCAAAGCCATCTGGCTATTTTTAACTTTCCTTCCAGCTTTCTGTCATGAGATAGAAGAAGATTTTTTAAAGTGAAGACAATTCATCAAACCATCAGAGCAGGAAACAACAGTGCATTTTTTTAAAAGTAGCAACTTCCTTAAAATGTGACAAGAATTACTGGAATCTGGGGGGGGGGGGGGGAATCAATTACTACAGTAAGATGGTGAATGGTTTTACAACTATATGAACATATTCTGAATTACATGCTGCTATTCCAGATGGCCATTTACTGACACTTAAATTGGAATGAAGTGGCTATGTGGTCATTATCTGTCACTACTTTCATGATGATTAAACATCTACCATTAAAATAAACCTGCAGACAAAAGATGATGCCTGCACTAGCGACTGTGGGAGGATAGAGTAATTAATATACTTTGGAGTTAATCAATGGTCTTGGCCACCAATGTATCTTCAATATGTTGTTGAATCTGTTATATTCCTTGTACCCCGCTTAAAGACTATTGTAATGAAGCATCATATAAATCGTCTAAACAAATGAAATAAAAATACACAGGGTCAAAACAGGAAACAATGACTTAATGTTTATTTACGCCAGTATCACTCAACTGGAAACTAATTGGTAGCCAGTGCAATTGGACCAGGATCGGTGTAATATGCTCTAACCGTCTTGCCCCGGTGAGCAACCTGGCTGCTAACTTCTGCACTAGCTGAAGTTTCTGAACCGTTTATGAAGCTGGGGTTGTTATGTCAGAACCAACCCATAGTCCACATTCAGATGTAATACTAAACTACAATATATTGCAATGTGAATGAGCCTTGGGCTTTTGGTCTCCCCTGCCTTGTGTGATTGCAAGGCGTAGATCAGTAGCTATTTTCAAGAAACTGTTGTTTGAAACAAACCAGGAACAACTGGTTTTGAAACTACGGTTTTCCCCCCCCAAAAAATCAAGATCAAACTGTGGTTTCTGATCTTTGTTTAGACAAAACAGGTTGCACCAACCAAGAAATTAGAGAGGAAGGTTTTCTCACAAGCCTGGCATTCACATAATATTAAACTATGCTTTACGTTCTGTCCCAAATGTAACCATTGTACCATTCATGTCACAAGTCCAAATAATTTCTTCATACTGGTTCTGCTTTGGGGAGTGAATTCTATGTTCTAAAATGAGAGCAACACTGAAAAGTACATACAGCTAGGATAAAATGGAAGGAAGAAACCACTTTTTAAAGAATTGAGCCTATATTATTTGTTTTTTATTCATTTTAATTTCAAATAGCCCATTATTTCATCCATAATACACAAAGCTGCTGGTGAGTTGGATAGCCAAGCACTGAACAGTTTGGTTTGGGGGTGCTTTTATGGAAAGATTACTAAACAAGCAGCCAAGATGAACAAAGTATTTCGTGAATCCAAAGATTTTATAAGCTATTGAATGGAAGCAAAGTGCACATCCAGCAAACCACTGGAACTACACAGATGTTTTCACTTGTCTCTATTTAATATAACCTAGCCAAGCCCATTACTTGGCAAAGAGATACTTTAGGAAAAAATATTTTTATATGTTGTTAATGTTATGCTGGGCAAGTGAAGAGAGAGAGACAACACTTTTTCCAAGATCTAAATAAGTATAAAATAATTAAGAAAAATAATTTTCCACCACTAGGATTCTGCCACCCCCCGAAATATATATTCCAGTAATTCAAGCCATTGTATAAAATAATGGTAAGTTAGTTTCCTGAAACAAGATGCTTTCTGGAAAACTAGCTTAGGGTAACACATCTGATTACTGGTTTCCAGGCTGTTTTGCACCTTTCATTCTACACTGAATTATAGGAGGTAAAGTAAAAAGGCATAGTATGTTTCACTAAATTTTAAGGTTGAGCTTTAAATAGTAAGGTTGGGAACTTCAGGGGGACCAAAAGAACAATCATAACTGGCAGGTTTTGGGATGGAAGAGCAAACTGGGGGCTCACTGTTACATGACAAATGTTGAATCACTTTGACAGTTCCCACCTACACTTTTCCTGCTGCTACATTATCATATAGTGCAGGAGAATGCATTCCCATCACTTAAAAATTGACTGCCATGAGTCCTGCGATCTCAACTGGTTTGGGGTAGGAGTTGTGACCAGATTAGTCAGAGGAGAAGAAGTGTGAGGACACTGTCCGAAGGGAAGGGCTTGAGGGGTTGGACAGCCCCTCTCCCACAGTCCATTGCCTTTAAGGGGGGCAGTCTTGGACCCCGATGTCATTCTTGAACTCTTAGTCACATTTCTGGCAATCTGTAACTGCAGTCTGACCTGAATACTCATAAGCCTTAAATAAAGTTTCTTTCTTTCTTTCTTTCTCGCACACACACACACCTGTGGCAATGCATTTGGAACAGGAAGCAAGACACTGCCAAAGTAAATGAATTTGCACACTGCTTTTAATATGTTCTACAGAACAGTATATATATACACACACACACACACACACAGAGAGAGAGAGAGAGAGAGAGAGAGAGGCAATGACTGATTTATGAGTGTCTGATTGGCGAACGACTGCATATACACATACACACACACACACACATACACACTGCAGAAACCAGAAGTGACCCTAAAAGATCACCAAAAGGGCAGAATGGGGGTGGGAAGGGGCAGATCGCTTTACGTGTCCTGCTGATGCGTGTGGGGGTCTGAAACAAAAAGCCCCACACAAAACAAGAATTGCCTGCAGTTGCCTGAACAAGCTTACCTCAGTTGTGATTCAAAGCAATTGATAAATGGCTTTTTTCGCCACTAAGGCTAGACTGCAGGGGTAGCTGGTTATGGTTGTAGCCTGTTTAAAGACCCACTTTAGGCTCAAACCCTAACATCTTTTTACATTTACGGATTCTGCGAACCCTACAATTACATGCCCCCAGTGACTTTGCCTACAAACTGAACCGGAAATTTGGAGGCTGGCCCAGAACGATTTGCTGCTTGAGGCAAAATGCCCTGCTGTGCCTAGCAGTGGTGTAGCAGCAACAGGACACAACCATGACAGTGGGGGCAGTGGGAGCATCCATGGCAGGGCACGCCCATGGCAGCAGAGGCAAGGGTGGTGAGCTCATCAGGCTCTGCCACCTGAGGCGACCGCCTCACCTCACCTCATAGGTAGGTCGACCCAGCCAAAATTCTTTGGCAAGGGTTTTCTGTGAACTTAGTACAAATAACTGTAAAGTGATTGTTCTATACAACACTAAAAACAGGGGGGAAATGACAATCCAGCCTTACAACGCCAGAGACCATTTACACTGCTTTGTAACCAGAAAAAGTTTATTATCACTATAATTTCACTTAAAACTTTAAAAGGAGATTGCATTGAATTAAGCAGAATAGGTCTTACAAAGACACTTTCACACCACAGCCCATTTGTAAATTAAATCTGCTAAACCCCTCTGTAATACTATTTGGGCAATTCAACACAAATCAAAACAATCTGTCATAGATAATATTTCAATTCTATATATCTATGTTTATTGCACATATGACATGTTCTAAGTATTAGAAATTATGCTGCATGCCATAATATTAATTCTGATCACTTGTTAGTCTAATTTGAACCTTGAACTCCTAATTCTGATTCAGTTTCCTACTTTTTCCACACATTTTTCAGAGTCAACCCCATGTGTGCCATTGAAAGTGCAATTAACTGGGAACTGCAGTCATTCATTACTTCCTAATGAGTAACAATAAGTACAAGTCTTATGGCTTCTTGAAGGCTAACGCATTTATTATGAAATAAGCTTCTGTGGACTACAACCAACTTCATCATATGCATGGTGTTATCCTGAGGAGGAAATTCCTAACTGAGTGTTTCATCAGGAAGAAAAGTACAGTGGTACCTCGGGTTAAGTACTTAATTCATTCGGCAGGTCTGTTCTTAACCTGAAACTGCTCTTAACTTGAAGCACCACTTTAGCTAATGGGGCCTCCTGCTGCTGCCGCGCTGCTGGAGCACGATTTCTGTTCTCATCCTGAAACAAAGTTCTTAACCTGAAGCACTATTTCTAGGTTAGCGGAGTTAACTCCACTTCTAACCACACAGTCCTCATCATGCCATCACCCAAGGGAAGTTATTATTATTACTTAATTGCAAGATAACCAGACTGCGGCTATTCCATATTATGCCTATTTTTTTTTTTTTTTTTTTTTTTAGATTCTTTATTGTCATTACACAAGTGCAACATTGCACAAGTGCAACGAAATTGGATGCCATCCCTTAAAAACAACAAAAGCAAAACAACCACAACAACCAAACAAACCACATTCCAGCCACACCCACACCCACACCCATCAAACTCCCAGGTCACACTATCGAGTTACAGCATTCAAAAAGGCCACAGCTCTTGGATAGAAACTGTTTTTCAGTCTATTTGTCCTTGACTTGATGTTTCTATATCTCCTGCCAGAAGGCAGTAGTGCAAACAGACTGTATCCCGGGTGAGATGAATCCTGCAGGATGTTGTTTGCTTTCCTAAGACAACGGGAACCGTACAGTTCTTCCAAAGATGGGAGAGGATGACCAATAATCCTTTGGGCTGTGGTTATGACCTTCTGGAGCACCTTCCTCTCCCTAGCTGTACAACTGGAGAACCAAGCACAAATACAGTATGTAAGAATGCTCTCTATGGAGCCTCGGTAGAAGGACACCAGCAGTCTCTCACTCAGATTGTTCTTCTTTAAAAGTCTGAGGAAATAAATTCTCTGCTGGGCCTTCTTCACCAGAGCAGTGGTATTTGTGCTCCAAGTCATGCCCTGATCGATAGTTACTCCCAAAAACCTGAATTCCGCCACCCTCTCCACCCGTTCCCCATTGATATACAAGGGCTGAATGTCCGCCTTTTTTTTCCTGTAATCCACCACCAATTCCTTGGTCTTAGCCGTATTAAGAGCCAGATTGTTCTCTCCACACCAAACACAGAGCCGCTCCACCTCGTCCCGATAGGCGGACTCATCCCCTCCTGAAATGAGCCCTACCACCGTAGTGTCATCAGCAAACTTGATGATTTTGTTGCTGGAATAGATGGCTGTACAGTCATACGTATAGAGAGCATAGAGCAGGGGACTCAACACACAACCCTGTGGTGAGCCGGTGTTAAGGCTAAGGGCTGTGGACATATGTGACCCTACTCTAACCCTCTGAGAACGTTCTGACAAAAAATCCAAAACCCAGAGACAGGTGGAGTTGGAGAGTCCAATCGCCTCTAGCTTGGACACCAGTCTATGGGGGAGGATAGTGTTAAAAGCAGAGCTAAAATCCACAAACAGCAGCCTCACATAACTCCCCGGCTGCTCCAGATGGGACAGAGCAGCATGGAGAGTAGTGGTGATAGCGTCTTCTGTGGATCTATTTGCCCTGTATGCAAACTGGTAGTTGTCAAAAGTTGATGGAAGACAGGAAATAATGTGACGGCGCACCAGTTTCTCAAAACACTTCATGATGATTGGAGTCAGTGCAACTGGTCTGTAGTCATTCAAACTACTGATTGTGGATTTTTTAGGCAGAGGGACAATAGTTGACGACTTCAGGCAGGGTGGGACAATAGACTGGTGTAAGGACTTGTTGAAGATCTTAGTAAAGACCCTCGCCAGCTGATCCGCACAGCCCTTCAACACCTTTCCAGTGATGCCATCAGGTCCAGCCGCCTTCCTCGGGTTCGCCATCCTCAATACCTGTCTCACCTCATGCTCCTCTACCGTGGAGCATGCCTCCAAATACCTTACAAATATAGAACATATGGCTTCACACTCAACATATTCAGAACTTTCATTCACTGCAGAGATAGCAATTCTTCTCCACATCATTTTTTAAGAATATCATAGTCCCTGTAGCACCTTAAAGACCAATGTATTTATGTTGGATTGGCACAAATTCAGAGGCTACAGTCCATTTCATTATGTACATGAATACATATGGAATACTGGTAAGCCAGCGGACACCGTTTAGGAATCAGGTGTTCTTGGACACCACCATTCATCTGGGATCTATGGGTTGCAGATGGGTAGAGGCACACTATTTCTGCTAGTATTGTGTACTGAGTCATCTATTGAACCTTGTGTATTTTTTTATCTTTCATTTCTTCTAAACCAGGTTTCCAGGGAAAGTTAACCTCTGAGTTTTGGAACAGCTATTCTTGTGGAGTTGATCCTGGGTTCTTGGTTGGTTGGTTGGTTGGTTGGTTGGTTGGTTGGTTGGTTTCCTACAGAACAACTAACTCATTCAAGGAACTGAGAAATAGTTTTAAGACTTGGAATAGAAAAGTAGGTAATACTGGATTCAAGACACTACATCTGCTCCTTCCTCCTTTTTCATATTTGTATTCCTTAGCAGTTCACTCCCCATTAGTTAGATCAGTTTAAAACCAAGCCAATAGGTTCTTTCCCAGTGCCAATTAAATTTAATGGGATATGTGCATGCAATTCCCTGGTGAATCAACAGAGAAAATGGGCCCCAGGGAAATTAAACACATCTATCATTAACAAGAAAAGAAACAGAGGGAAGTAGAGGCAACTTACATGGTTTAGATGTCCCAGTATTTATCTCCACTGCACCTTGATCAGAAAGGTCTGTGTGCAAGTTTTAAAGGAAATAGTAGTACTTAGGGTTAGACATCTAACCAGTCAAAAAGGATCTGGTTAATTGACCAATCAGATATTGGTGAAGTAGTCAGTTAATGGTCAAATATTAAAGTATTAACATTATGAGAACCAAGATAATTAACACATTTGATACAGATGCTAATTACAAAAACAAATTAGCTTTTATTGTGAAACAACGACATTCATTTGAAACAATATAACAAATGATCTATTTTATTACATGTTTATTCTGCCCCTATCCCAAAACAGCTCAGGACACTGCACACAGTTTCCCCTTACCCATTTTATCCTCAAAATTTATTTATGAAGTTTACCAGCTGTATGAATTTATACTCTAGGGCAGAGCTTTCCAAAGTGTGAGTCGTGACATGTTAGTGTGTCAGCTGCAGTGTGTCGCGCAAATGCTCCCAGCACTCCTTCTGGGGCTGGAACGGGGTTAGTTAAATCTCTGATTTGCTAGTAAAACTGAATTACTATGTCGTGAAATGATGCGTGTCTAAAAAGTGTGTTACCAACATGAAAAGTATGGAAATATTTGTAAGCCACCCGTTTCCAGGGTGGCTTACAAATATTATCCTTAAACAAGACAAAAGACAGAGCATACATAATGTGTATGTGACTGCCGCAATGTCACCAAATGAGTTTCATGGCTGAATAATAATTCGAACCTGGGTCTCCCTGGTCCTTGTCTGACACTTTTAACACTAGGTAGCATTTTCCATTGATGACTGCTAGCGTTCACTTTGCTTGCCATTACAGTACATAACCAGTGGGAGAAGCTTTGCTACGAAACTAGGTTAGGCCCCAGCTGCTGCAGGGATGGAGAGGAAGCTATCCTCACTCCTGCTATTCCTAAACAAATGACAGTATAAGGGGTGAAGAAGGAGAGAATTCTTTCTGTTGTTGCACCATAATGCAAAGTAGTAATAAATGTATATTTAGTTTGATATTACGGAGTAAGACACAAGAGGGAGCTTTAGCAATATGCCCTGCATCATTGTAAACTGGAAAGGATGGGGCTGGGGCAAAGAGAGGAATACACTTTTCTAGACCACTCTGCTTATTTGTTTTGGGCATGACTGCTTTCCCTAGGGAGCCAGGTATGACTCACAAGGTTGCCGTAGGGCTTCAACCATCTAAATAAGTAGAACTTATTTGACTTCTTGATTCTGGCTCTTCTTAGCAGCTCATCGGGGGGGGGGGGGGAGCCTTTCCCCATGGCTGCCACCCATTTGTTTAAATTAATAATAATCTCCAGTAGAAATATAAAGAAGCTCAGAAGACCTGTCCTTTCCCAACATGCCATTTTAGCTATCAGAAGCAGTGTGCGTTTACTGGCATACATTTGCTGCATTTAGCTATTCTTTTTGACAGTGCAGAGCAATGCTACCGGGAATGGGGAGGGGAGATTTAGTGGCAGAGCTCCTGCCTCTTACTAAATCCTGCTGACTAGGGTAGGAGGGCAACTTTTCCATACTTTTTATTGCTGTTCATCTCCCCCCCACACACACACACACTTTCCTCTCTGCCACTGCATTCTACATGAAGGAATAAACTATGCCAGCCCAGCTCTAGGGGTTTGATCATTTAGGGCCCATATTTCTGGAGGGGAGGAGATGCTGTCAGATTAATGAGGCTGCTTAGAATCCAGTGAATCCTTGGCTGCCTTGGAATCCACAGCAGCAGCATGAGGTGGAAAGAGGAAGGGCTAATCCCCCCCCCCCTGCATGTGCATGCCATGCTGATCCTTTTAAGCTCTGATATATAGATAAAATAAAATATTTATCTGCAGGAAAGACCAACAGTAGTATATAAAGCTTCAAACCTACAACAGGGTTGTAATTCAGATCTTGACAACCCAACTCAATGATTAATTCAACACACTGATGAATTCAACCCATTCGGAATGATTAGTACTGCATAGTCTACAGTTCGACAAAACAGCAGCAGCAGTACATCCTTTCTGTGTGGAAACCCTTTGGTTTAGGATAGCAAAAAGAATGGCTTTGCTGAATCAGAACAAAGGGCCATTTAGTCTAGCATACTCTTTTCAACAGTGCTCAGTCTGATATTTCCAGGAATTCCCTAAGCGAGGCATGAAGGCAGAAAAAAGCCATCTCCCATTGTTTGTCCTCCAGCAACCAGTAATCAGAAGCATAGTGCATCCAAATCTAGAAATTCCAATGAAAATAAACATTTTACCAAGAATTAATGGAATCAGAGAGTTGGAAGAGACCCTGAGGAGCATATAGTCAAACCCCCTAGAATGAAGGAATATGCAGCTGTCCCATACAGGGATTGAACCTGCAACCTTGGTGTTATCAGCACCATGCTCTACCCAGCTGAGCTATCCAGTATACAGGGAATGTATACTGAGAAAGCCTCGCAAAGTTAAGGGTTGCCTGCCTTCTGAATCGCACAGCATGCTCTTCACATAGGCAGGGTACAGGAAAATACAAGAGAGTTCACCAAAGGAGACTGGAACGCTGGCACTCTCACAAACCTGGAATGCAACCTGGCCAAAATAATTCTATGGGGACATTGTCAAACAACCAAGCTTTCTGGCATTTCAAGACATTTAAAAGGCAATCTACTGACATGTGACAAATATCCACAGACAGCAGCAGCTGCCTAGCTCAGTACTGTTGCCACTATTAACCTTAGTTACAGTTTGATGGCTGAATTAGGTTGTGTGCCAGCAACTGCAGCTGGCATAATATATGACTCTGTGGTGCCGTGCTGTTTTGCCTAGTCAATATTAAACACACTGAGTTCCATTTATTTGCTCAAGGTTTTAAAAATACACAATATGTGCAATTTCTTTAAGGACCAACTAGCGTGACTGAGTAACAGTAAAACCTAGCCAAAGCATGCCATGATATAGTGCATTGCCAGAATACTCTAACAATTTCTAAATTACAGGCCACCTTCTATTTTGTAATCCCCCACACAGCACAACCAATGAATAGTGACTCAAATGTGGCATTATGCTACCTTCTGGATTGGCGGGTTGCTCTGGGGCTGCTGGGAGAAATTAGAAGTGGGGGGAAACCCTATAATGGTGGTTATACAAATCTTTACTTAAGAATGAGTAATGTTTCCTTGAGTAATAGCAGATAATGTAACACTGTAATAAGCTCCTTCCTAAGAATTCATTGTCAGTAAGAGCCTTGTATGAGTTGCTGACAGTTATGTGATTTATGCAGGACTCTTTGGAGGGAGGCTGCCACTCATGCAAAATGTAGTGGCTTGCCTCCTAACAAGGTTAGGCCACTAAGAGCACATAATACCGGCATGATCTATACTTAGGGCATGATGCTTCCCAGCATAAACACAGCTGTGTGTGGGAAGGGGAGCATCGCAGGGCCCAAAGGAAATCTCTTTCCTCTCCCTGGTGCATGGGAAGCTGAAGTAAATCCCAGATGAGAGTGTGCTGGATGGAGAAACTGGTAATGCTCCAGTCTCCTATAATAGCTATCAAATGGAAGGTGAGAACTATTGCCTATGGCAATCCCTCTGTACTTGAACTTGCACACTGGGAAAACCACCTTTGTCCTCAATTCTCACTTCACCTATAAATATAAATACAGAGTTGCAACTTGACCAAAGAAAAAGAGCACTTATTTAGATGCCCATTTAACAAAAAGGACGCTTTTTAAAATGTCACAAGCATTTAGAGGTTGAGAGTCCTGGAACCATGGAACATCATCCATTTGCTGGTTCAATTATGCCCAAGTCTTGAAGTTCACTAATATTACATCAGGGCTGGGAATCATTTTCAGCCTGAGGGACACATCTGTTGGGCAACCTTCTGGGGTTCAGAGGTAAAGTGGGCAGAGCAGCAACAAATGTGAATTATACCTTTGTGCAGTTTCTTGGCTAGTTTCTAGACACCCATGCACTATACTCTCTATACTCCACCCAGGCATTAGCAGAGTTCAAGGACTCATTCCAGCCTGATGGAATCACTCAAGGAGGGCGCAATGCAAGGATTTTGAGGAGTGTAGCTTGGGAGGGAATCTGTTGTCTGGAGGGAGTCTAAAGGGCCAGACAGAAGGGCCTGCAGGACTGCATTGGCCAGAAGTTCCCCATCCCTGCTTTACATGCAAAAGATCCCAGGTTCAAGTTCCTGCCATCTCAAAGTACAGCCGAGAAGGAAACTTTCAAGACCTGCCATCAGGCAGTGCATACAATTCAGTCTAAAACAGTTTCATAGACTTGTAGTGACATTTAACCACCAGGGCTTAATCTGCTGGGAAGTAACGGTCATTGACTATTGATATTTATTTTACCTCTTTCAGTTCTACCTTTTTAATCAAAGCACACCTTGAGCCTGTGAAATATAGTGCAACATTATGATAGATAAGATACCGGTATATTTGTTGGCACAGGTTGAAACCAACACATTACTGTTATTGTTGATATATGCAGACTATAAAATTTTAATTTTGTATCTCCGTTTAAGGAGTTGCAGATTATTAACTGCACTGAAAGACTTCTATGAAGGACTGAGCAATGCCAACTCCCTAGACATGCTTCTTCGGAGACAGGATAGCATTTGCTGGAGGTGTACCTCTGTCTGGCTTCACCTGGCCAAAATTGTGATGGAACACAGGCTAATTTCAGCAATAGCCAACATAATGCACCCCAACAGAGTGTTTTAGGGTGGAACGGGCAAAGTGATGGAAATGCTGGATTCAAAACTGGCCCAGCTTCTAGAGAAGGAGGTAATCTGGGGCACTTTGTTGTGCTAGCCTGGAGCTGGCATAGAATCCACCACCAAAGGTTGCCGAGCCTCGGGGTTGCCGCAATGGGCGCCACAACTATGACATCCAATGGAACATGAGGAGAAGGGGCACCCGGTTTTGGCATTGCCCAAGGCACTGCTGAAATTTGAGACATCAAGGTCCGTCACTGCTACCACAGACACTACCTCTCCTGCTTAGACCTCTTAGATTATTATTTTTTTATCAAACCTGTGAGAAAGCTAAGACAACGAGTTTTGGCAAAAATCAGGAAACATCGTTTGTAGAAGGCAGGCCACAAAATAGAACAAGTTTAGTCCTGCCATTATATGGGGTATTTGTTCTCTGTTTGTGCTCTTTGAAAAGAACACATTTGTTCAGCTCTCAGTCTATCAAATTCAAACACTCAATACATTATTAAAACCTGACCCTATTCAGGAAGGATAGAGAACACTACAATTTTTAATGTACTGTATTTAATGTTAAAATATACCCCCAGCAGTTACAGAAGCCTGCAAACGGAGAGCTTATTCTAATTTTGAAACAATACAAAATCTAACATTGAAAATAATCTGTCTTCAACAGCACACCTGTTGTTAAATCAGTTCATTACAAATTATAATGAGGACATATTTGTGTATTATTAGTTATTACATTAAATTTTAAAGGTAGACGGGAGGGGGTGCTGCTGAATCTCTGTCTACAGGAGCAATCTTCCTAGCAACAAGAGAAAAGCTGGCAGTGTAAAAGACAATTCATTTGAAAAATACACTTAGCTTTCCTTGAGATATTTTCTTATGCTTGCCAAAGCACCAGTTAAAATATCAGTTGGAGAGATTTATACTCACCCAAAGCTCTCCTTTTCTGTCCAAAGACTGCTGTCACATGGTGCAGCAAATGTAAATTATGAATATGAAACATCTTTCTGATCTCAATTTTTTATCAAATAGGCATGCTTTTACTCACTTGAGATTTCAACAATTGCCCAGAGCCATTCTATTCCTTTCCCCCCTGCAAATTATTTATATATTGGAACAATACTGACAGTTAAAAAGAGAGAGAAAACCACCTACAAAATTAACACTAATAGCACCACATGTTATGAGTAAACCTATGCACTTAAATCATTATTAATATTATAATTAAAGATATAAATATCCATAAATAAAATAGGGAAAGGGTCAGCATTCTTAATATAGTTAAGAGGAATAAGGTATTTAATGAACCTTTTTGTTTATTTATATAACCCATATGTTAAAGAAGAATCGTGCTCATTTGTTCTCATAAAATTGTGAAAGGATTGTAACTATCCTTTCTCGGTTTGCTGTTCCACAGATTTTTAAACATTGTCGATTTTTGCTGGAATCTATTCATTTTCTTTTTCCCTTGCCAAACCCAAGGCATACAGGTGATTTTACCAAGAGTTGCCAGTTCTCACAATGTACTGAACCATTCCCTTAAACTGAGATGTTCCTCCCACAGTATTTTGCATATAAAATCCTTGCCATTAGAATCACTTTAAATAATAATTTCTCTCTGCCTTTGGGAATCACATCCTTGAAATTGGTTAATATATATACTTTGGGGTATAACTGGACTGAATGCTTCAAAATGTTGCTTACATTAGATGCAATTTCATAGCAGTACATTTAGCCTCAGAACGCTTCTACTGACAGCAGATAAAATCTGCTCTATTTGTTCCTCATTTCCAGAATCTGTTGCTTCCCATCTAACATTCTAGGTATTCAAGATTGTGTTAAATACCATATGGTTGACTGATTAATAGAATTATCTATCAGTGATGATTATGTAATATATTTAGTAATATTCCCACATATATATTTCCACTTATCACTTGGGATTAAAGTCATCTCTGACATATCTCCCATTTGAACACTAATTTTATATATTTGGAGGATTATTATTTTTTGCCATATCAGTTTTTCAAAGTTATGTAGTTGTCTCAATCTTTTCCTATGAGTTGGCAACCATTTTTAAAAAAAATTCATATTTGAAAATATTCATTTAATATAAATTCTATATTGTCTAAACCTTCCTTCATTTGATTTATGGACTTTATCTGATAGTTGCTAATCCAACTGGCAAATTTCCCAAACCCTCCTTCATGCCAGTTGTCCAATTGTCCTATAATCCCATTTGTTAAACTAGGGGTGAAATAGTAGAGAGGAAATTATTGATGTTGATGGAAACAATTTGTTTTTGTATTTTTAATCCTATATCCTCCATAATGGTGGGAAGACATGGGTGGTTATAGCCCTATTCATTCTGCATCCAATACAGTGGTACCTCAGGTTACATACGCTTCAGGTTACATACACTTCAGGTTACAGACTCCGCTAACGCAGAAATAGTGCTTCAGGTTAAGAACTTTGCTTCAGGATGAGAACAGAAATCGTGCTCCGGCGGCGCCGCGGCAGCGGGAGGCCCCATTAGCTAAAGTGGTGCTTCAGGTTAAGAACAGTTTCAGGTTAAGAACGAATTAAGTACTTAAACCGAGGTACCACTGTATACCAAATAGATAGATATAGGTTTCTGAACTGGAAAATAAAATGCCAGTTGTTATAGGAGAAAGCAGCTTCTTTTGCATTGGCAGCTGAAAGGCAGTTGATATCTTTCAATGTATGTGTTTCATTGTAAAAGGTAAAGGACCCCTGGACGGTTCAGCCGAATTTGACTATGGGGTGTGGTGCTCATCTCTGCTTTCAGGCCAAGGGAACCAGTGTTTGTCTGCAGACAGGTTTTCCGAGTCATGTGGCCAGCATTACTAAACCACTTCTAGCACCACGGGACACCATGATGGAAGCCAGAGCGCATCGAAACACCATTTACCTTCCCGCCTGAGAGGTGTGGGAACTGAGATCCTGTGAGTTTCCCCTGGAAAAAAAGCCCTGGAACTTCCCTGGTTTCTTCCCTACAGCTCACTTGCTGTTGTTTAGTCATTTAGTCGTGTCCTACTCTTCGTGACCCCATGGACCAGAGCACGCCAGGCACTCCTGTCTTCCACTGCCTCCCGCAGTTTGGTCAAACTCATGCTGGTAGCTTCGAGAACACTGTCCAACCATCTCTTCCTCTGTCGTCCCCTTCTCCTTGTGCCCTCAATCTTTCCCAACATCAGGCTCTTTTCCAGGGAGTCTTCTCTTCTCATGAGGTGGCCAAAGTATTGGAGCCTCAGCACTCAGGGCTGATTTCCTTCAGAATGGATAGGTCTGATCTTCTTGCAGTCCATGGGACTCTCAAGAGTCTCCTCCAGCACCATAATTCAAAAGCATCAATTCTTCTCACTATGTACCCTCAAAATCAGCTCCAGACAATTGGAGGATATATCACAGCAGATTTAGGGGGCATGCAGGAGGAGGAGAGAAAGGGGAAATCCCATTGGACAAGCAGAACTTCATTTGTGCAGCATTCAATACAACCCCATGTGTGCACAATTTCTTAGGCAAGGAATCAAATAATATGCAAAGATACTTTATTCACCAAGGATATCAGCCCTCCCTGTATCTAATCCAAATATCCTTTTCTTCTGCCCTTAAATTCCTAGCGTTTAAGCTGTTTCAGGTTCCAACCTTCCTAAGCGTGATGCAAAAACCGGTATCTAAAGTTCACTTTCTCCCCACCCTTATCTGATCAAAATTAAAATACGTAATAGGAGCACATTTATTTGCATAACCTATTCCAAACACAAAGTGTGGATTTCTGTTTGTGGATTTAGAGGTTTTAATGAAGAATCTCAGGCTCCCTGACCACAGTTTTCCAGATGGCCCAGATGATGAAATGTCTATTCTGTTGAACCTTCTGGAGATTTTACAGCTCGGTGGGTTAATGTGCTGCTGTCTCTAAAACAATGCTAGTCTGTACACTGACCTAATGCTAAAACATTGTAACAGAAATTGAATACAGTACTACTTTACTGGAATACTCACAGATAGTCCAACAACACAGATAAATTAACTCAGTTATTAAACAAATCCTTGTTCATCTCTATTTTCCTCTTCTATGCTGTAAGCCTTTTGTTCTTGTTTTCTACCAACCCACAACCCCCCCATTTTTCATACTTACTATTTCATGTCTATGCTGTTTTTCATTGTATCAACTCTACAATAGAGTTGCTTTTATTGAACGTGTATTTATAGCTTTAGGGCAACATTAACCTTCATTACAATGACCGATAAAGCAGATATGGGTAAGTAAACCTAACTTTCAAATAGATAAATGTTTCGGCCTTTAATAACCTTTTCATCAACTTACATTGCATTGTTGCTTTACTTCAAACTAAAATAGAGCATGGCACACAAAGCCACAATGATTTAAGGAAAGAGTACTTAGTTATAAGAGGAAATTACCTGTGGAATGTAAAGCACATAAAAACACCATACTACCCTCATCTGCTGTCCTTATTTGAGAAGATGACTTGCTCTCTAGACAAAGAAAATGCAAAAGATCTCTTAATCCAGCAAGGTGAATTTGTTGCTGAAATATTAACAAATAAATCAACTAATATTCTAGATAATTTATCATATGTGCATGGATTCTATAAATTTAACCTATCTGATAGGGAAAAATCCAAGTGGCAAAATGATAGCACCCTATATCAGAAAGACTAATTCTGGAGAGAAAGATTACTCATGTGTTAAAGGAGCCTCCGGCTACAAGAGCCAAGAGCTAAAAAATGGAAATAAACATATTTTAGTTATAAAATGTTGTGGTATTCTTTACTACAGAGATGCCAAATCTCCAGCTCAGTTATGGAGCAAACTACTTGTGTGCTGTAACACATCAAAGCCCTAATTTGTTACTATTTAAGAGTACAATACTATATTTTTTGCTTTCCTATATAATGTACTACAATAACCACACATTGTGTTCAAGGCCCATTTGACACAAGCCATTTCAGTCTAAATATTATGTATTCTACATCACTGTAATTATTTTATTCATAAAACACTTGCAAGCATAAGGTGAGATACTATCAAACTAACACAAGTATACTGCAAGGATTTGAAAAATCTAGCCCGTGTGATTGAGAATATTTAATACTCATAACGCTTCCAAGAAAAACTGTTAGACATGTTACTTATTGGAAAACAGGACCATGACCCATCCGTGACTATAGCGTGGTTTCATAGTAAATTAACATGATACAGAATTTCAACTGAAGAAGTTACAAAAAGATTGCTCTTCCAGTATTGGGGTGCAGAGCACTCAAACAACTGTTATGTTTACCAGGCCATCTCCAGTATATTTAGTATTTTGCATGAGTCAGAACAATTCTGTTATTTATTAAATCAGACTATCCATATAGCATGTCACAATTTTAAAAATAAATTCACCACCACTATGCTGGTCACACCTTCTGCCATTTTTACAACAATACACCATCTCTTACACAGCGGTAGCGAATCTCACGCCTAAGGGCCAAATGCGACACTCCAAGGGCTTCTGTCTAGCCTTTGAGATTCTCCCAGGCCACACATCCTGCTCTGTGCACTCACCAAGTATTTTGTCCTGAATGGAATGGGGCCTTTTAGTTGCGCTAATGTATCTTGCTTGCCTACACAGAGGTGATGAGCATATTGGTTGTAGAAAGAAACCTCCCACAACCTTCTTACAAAAGTAAGAGTCCCATCCATTGTCCTACCCAAATTTTTGCCTCTGTACCCAGCCACCTCCAACATCCAGCCCCTGGCAGGTTTCCCCACAAGGCAATGTGGCTGTTCTAATGTTTATAAAGTACTCTACAAATGGTCCCAGTCCAGATTGAATCGTATTCCAGGATCATGCCCACTGGACACTCCCTCCTGTAACAGTATTCAAGCAGCCTGGTGTTATTCATCGAGAGCTGCACAAACTGCAGGTTACACTTTTTAAGCCTGCCATTATCTTCTTTGTGTGCCCCCTCCACGAGAGCTCTGGAGGATGGAAACATAAGAATGGACTTTTTCTGTGGTGGCTCCTCACTTGTGAAACGTTCTCCCCAGGGAGGCTCGCCTGGCGCCCTGATTACCTATCTTTAGACACCAGGCCAAAACATTCCTCTTCTCCCAGGCATCTGGCTAATTAAACAATTTATGGGGTTTTTTTAAAAAAAACACAACAACAACAGGTTGGAGGTGGGTTATTGTTTCGTTTGTTGTTATGTTGTGCATTGTCTGCATTTTTATATTCTAAACCACCCTGTGACAGGCGGTATAGAAATTTAATTAATAAATAAATCAGGTTTAAGCCTTGCAAAAGGTTCAGTATGCCACTGCTTGCCTGACAATTCCCATTTCTGCCCATAACTTTGGGTCTAGGTAAAGGTAAAGGTAAAGGTAAAGGGACCCCTGACCATTAGGTCCAGTCGTGGCCAACTCTGGGGTTGCGGCGCTCATCTCACTTTATTGGCCGAGGGAGCTTTTGTACAGCTTCCGGGTCATGTGGCCAGCAGGACTAAGCCGCTTCTGGCAAACCAGAGCAGCGCACGGAAACGCTGTTTACCTTCCCGCCGGAGCGGTACCTATTTATCTACTTGCACTTTGACATGTTTTCAAACTACTAAGTTGGCAGGAGGTGGGTCTAGGTACCTGCACTCAACTGACACCAACACTTCCAGTGCTGACCATTGCTGAAGTGGCTTTGGGAGTCATCCCAGCAGCTCCTCCTCACAATCATATTAGCTACTATGTTTTGAGCTGCACCCCACAAGTATTGGGATGTGTGTTGTTGTTTTGAAAAACCTGAACCTACTTTTTAAAATGGCAAGTTCTACCAACTTTTCCATGAAACCATGAAGGCTAGTGGGGGGTTTTTAGCTAATACTTTTCAGTGCCAGCTTTGCGATATCATTTTTATTTGGCCGAAGTGAAAAATCCTAAGGCGTGCAGAGCATACTTTCGAGAGAATGGTACTATACTCATGATTCAGCACTGTAAATCAGAAGGAAAATAGATTGGGCAAGGGGTCAAAAAGAAGGAGTTCTGAGGAACATTTTTTATTGAGAAAAAGGAAGAACAGCACACCGAATCTTGTATTAGTCTTTTACTGATATAGTTATCCTTTAGAAATAAACAAACATAGCCGCTACCTTTGTGCCAGCTTTATAGAAATCCATCATTGTTACAAAGTTCTGCCGCTGAAAAATATGTTATTTAAAACTATTTTATGGCATTCTTTCCCATTTACTTTTTTCCAATACTGTGCAGTCGTGCATTACAGAATTGCATTCTGCATAGCAGAACAAAATGGCAGATTGCACCATTTATCAGTGGAAGGGACATTAAGTCCTTTTTAATGGAGATATAAATAATATATTCTTTAAAAATTTATGTATAAGAAGTGCATTGGCTTGTGTGTATTAAACTGGTAGATTCTCGTACTGAGGAGAAATATTTTTCAAAGGAGAAGTCCAAGGTCCAAGTATGGAAGAGCAGTCTTGCAGTTAATGCCATTAGGATGAGTGTCTGTGTGGTGCCCAACATCACCCTTTGGGGGAAGGGCTATAGATCACAGGTAGAGTATGAAGAGGGTACCAGGTTTAATCCCCAACATCTCTGGGCAGGGCTGGGAAAGAGTCCCTGTCTGAAAACCTGAACAGCCAGTGACAGTCAGTGTAAACAAAGCTGAGCTAGATGGATCAATGGTCTGTCTCAGTATAAGGCAGTTTCCTTTCCTTTGGTTCACAAATAACTCAATGACAATACAAAAAAAAATCTGATAATTTATTAGAGAAAATGCAACATTCAGCATTATGCTTATATCTTCAGTGCTGGCCAGCATGACCAATTGTCAGGAATGAGGGGAATTACAGACCAACATCTGGAGGGCACAAGGTTCATCATTCATTCTTCTGAACATGACTGTTTCAGTTAGCTGTCCTGGCTAATAACTACTGATACACCCATCTTTCATGGTTTTCTTAAGCCATCCAAACCAGTGTCGATCACCAAAGTTTGTCAAAGGAAGTTCAGTAAGCTTTGCCTGGTCCTGAATATACTGACAATGATGGGATAACCCTGAGTTCTAGGGTTGCAAGAGGATAATCTCCTTTCTCCTTCTCATATCTAATTATATGTACCTCTATCAGGTCAGAGGTCCTCCCTATTTGGCCCATGGGACTCTCCCAAATGCACACTCCTCAGTCCACATCCCCCTCATCCTTGGGTGCTTTAGCCTGGCTGAAATGTGTCCTTCGACTGTGATAATGCTTTGTACTTGCATGGATGGGGAGATGGGAGGAAAGTGGGTGCATAAACATCTGGCTTTTGTGTCACTGAAATATAGCATGCCATACAAAGTGGCACACGTTGCTCCACCCACTCCCCCTATGGTCACACCTACAATTTGAATATGGTATAGGAACTGCAAGATCGCTATTCTGGGCCAGGACCTTCTTCACCGAAAGGCACAAACTTCACCATTGAGCTACGGCCTCCCGTTAGGTACAAACTCTCTTGCTCCCATGCAGTAAGATGCAAAACCAGCAATCACAGTATTGGAAAGCAAGGGGAGAGAGGTGGCCACATGTGGCCATGACAAAATGTATGGTTGTAATGTAGCTACAGAAACAAAGCAATGTCAAAATTGTTAGATTTTTTTTTAAAAAAAAAATGCTATAAAAAAAAAACCTCTGAAGTATTAATATTTTGGAATATCTGTGGTTTGCTGGGTAATTAGCCAGTTCTCTGTAAATAAAAACCCACAGGGTTGCTGGCTGGTTACCAAAGCAAAACTGATCTTTATATGCACATGAACTTCACAAATTTCTATTTTCCTTCATTCATTTGCTTCTCAGAGTTTGAAACGAATGCATGCCATTAAATCTTCCCTCAATCCGTTAGTGCTGTCCTCATTTATCAATTCATTCCATATTACACAGCACACATGTCTGATGACTGGAAAGTCTTTCCTTCCATCTAGGTCAGCAAGGTCCAATGCATGTGGTCTCTTAACTTCCTTCATAATTTATAAGACATGGTGAAGGGAATGAAGTTGGGGGCTACCAAATAATTTCACCTGAGACCAAGTATGGAGATTTAACCCTATAAGAGATCTGTAGTATCATCATATTCACCTAATGCATTCCTCCCTATTACTTTAGCCAGAACTGTCAAAAGACACATCTAATCTGTGGGCTTTCAGCTTGCTTAGAGATCTTCCAGGGTTGGACTACTGTTCCCTTTATGATACAGTTACCTAGGGATAAGTCACACATTATCCCAATACCTAGTTTTTAAAATATATAAATCATGTTTCAGAAACACTGAACATTTACAAGTTCACTAACTCATGTCCAGAAACCTTTCTACAAATAATTTATCTTCTTGAAAATTAAATTGTCACTTCTCCAAATTAGTTATCATTTGCTTTGCAAATATTACACCTGTTTTTTTCCATTTAAAAAAAATCTTCTGTCGATTGTCACACAAAAAACTCCCACAAATGTGTGTTAATATCCATTCATAATATTGGATCGCAGAAATGACATTTGTAACATGTTAATCCCTTGTATTTGTGTAATCATGTAAATGTCAGGAATCATCACCAGATCAATGGGATCATATGCATGGTGACCTTTAGGTAGAGTTATTAAAGTCACAAATCTGGATGCATCCTTAACAACACTAATGGAGAAAACATTCCATTTTTAGGATCTGGCACTCTTAAATAAAACAGGGCATAAATGCTTAGAGTCCACTCAAATTGAGTGCCTTCTAGAGGATGCAGTTAAGAATCTTTTAAATCTTACTTCACTTTTAAAGAAAAAGTTATAGATGTTGTAGTTTGGTATCATCTGCCTTCAAAATAATCTATACACTGCCTTGTATTACATTAGGCAGTGGCATTTCAGGTACAACTTTGACTTTTCCTAAGCTTGCTCTCTTTCCCTTGGATCAATCGCATGCCCCAAGAGCTATGCCATGTTTAACACAGAAACAATTTTTGTCTATATTTAACTTTGGCCTAGAAGCCTCAATTGCCTTCCAAACTTGTTTCGTATTATGTCCAAACATCTCCTAAACTAAAATGTCAACCATACAAACCTCCACCCCTCCAGGCTTTGGAGAATCCCATTTTGTGTTTAATAGAAGGTTTCTTTTCATTTGATGTCATCCAATCTGCTATAAAAACTTCCATATGGGCCTTCCAGTTACCTCCTGACATTATTAATTTGTTCAAATGCATGTTGCATTTAAAGAAAACATGAAAGCATCCACAACCATAGGTATGAAAAGCAATTCAAGAGTGTTGATGATTCCCTAGAAGGTAAAAAACTAAACAAGTGAGGCATGGGCATATCTCACTGTACTACACCAATGTGCTAGGCTGTTGTGCATGCACCACTTCTGGCACTTTTTCCTATTGACATATAAACTATGCATGAAAACAGGATTGGAACACACCATATGTAGAAACTGTCTAGAAAGCCCGCACACAAATTAAAATGTGGGACTTTAGGTCTATGCAGATATAGGCTCACTAACTGGCTAGCGTAGAAATACCTTATTTATTACATTATTATCCACACTTCTTAATCACACCGAGCAATGCTAGAATTGGCACACACCAAACCTCAGTGCATGAATTCAATGCTTCCTCTTTCAAGATATAATTCTACATGAAGGCTTTTCCATCCATCATATTCTTCCATACAGCTTCAATGATAGCTTCATTTGGGAACAGTACTAAAGAAGCAACATTAATTCTCAGTACAGTGGTACCTCGGTTTACGAACTTAATCCATTCCGGAAGTCCGTTCTTAAACCAAAACCATTCTTAAACCGAGGCGCGCTTTCCCTAATGAGGCCTCCCACCACCGGTGCCCTTCCACTGTTCAGCTTCCGTTCTTAGACCGAGGTAAAGTTCGCAAACCAGGACACTACTTCCGGTTTTGCTGAGTTCGTAAACAGAATAGTTCGTAAACAGGGCTGTTCTTAAACCAAGGTACCAGTGTATAAGCCAATCTCGTTTCCTGGTGCATTTAAAATGTCTCATCATTTCTCAGTCAACCCCTCTATTCCTAAATTTGCAAGCATTTAAACTTATTAGCAATTCAGACCTGAATGCAAATAATGTATTTGGAAAGATATATATATCTATATATATATAAAATCACTAAAAAATCTCCTGAAGCATTTTCTTCACACAACTTCGTATTCTCTTCTTTCCCATAAACTGCTAATAAATTCAGCCCTGGCCAATCCCATTCCCCTCTTCTTCATCTAGCATTCCCCTTTCAATACATAATATATTCCCATTGGAACCACAGATCTGAGCAGCTACCTTAAGAGGAATTTCCCCTCTGTGCTCTGGGATGCATGCATTTGATTTGACAACATAAGAAAAGTGAGTGAATCTGGAGCAGCCAATGTGTGATAGGCCAACTGGTCAATAGGCACAAATAAGCTGAAGGGCTTTTTCCTTCCTGTTAACAGCGCTGAGCACTGCTTCTACTCAAGCATAAAGAGATTGTCGCAGCCATCTAACTAGGGCCTTCAATGCCTGGAAAGGGAAAGAAAATGCATGCAATAGGAAGCTACAGAACTCAAGAGACATTTCCACAAATGAGAGATGATAAGCTCACTAAATGGTTGACAGAACAAAGAACCTATGGTAATTTGAATGATTATACTAGTAAATAAAAAGCATTATCAGTTAAACATTCTCATTAAGGCAGCCATCAGTGTGATCTATCGTTAGCTTTCGTTTTGAAACATGTTGTAAACATGTTGATGGCAATGAACTCAATGGATTCTAAAAAACTCAGAACTCAGATATTTTCAGGGAAGGCCATAAGGTTGCATTGACCTTGAGAGAGGATCAATTCTATTGAATGGCAGCCCCAGTTAACAAACCCCTTTTACATAGTCTGTGAACTTGGCGTGAACTCTGCTTGAAAACGCAGCAGAAAATGATAGCATAATACTTGTGCATTATCCGCATTGTGCAAGAAAAATCTACTTGCCTTTTCATATAACTGTGTGCTAGATGAGCCTTTCAGTTTTAAAGGCTTTTCAATGAGTTGTAGGTTTTTAAATGTTTTATTGTAGAATTCTGGAGGCCCAGAACAAAGATTTGTTGGTCTTTAACATGACAAGCTCTGAACATTTTTATAAATACAGGCAACTTCATTTCTTTAAAATGCATTATGATAATGGCTGGTGTGAAATCTGTTCATTAAATAAAAGAGGTAGGGAGAAATATAAGCAAAAGTTAAGCTGCAATCATATACCTGGGAGTAAATCCCATTGAACTCAGTGGGAGCACTTCTGAGTAGCACACATGCACCTAAAAAGAACCTCTTAAATTTAGCTTGTTACATAGTATAAAATGCATCACATTTGGAGCTTGTACCTTAAATATTTGTTTTCTTTCTTACAATATTAATCCAAAAATATTTTTGTTCTTTTTTTGCTTTGCACAATTACAAATATAAAGCATAATTAAATAGAGTGGACATTCAAATGAAGTTCAATGAAGCACTGTACAGATTGTCATCTGTGAAGCTCTTTTTTTTTTTTTTTTTTTTTACAAAAACTCAAACTTTTTCTTAACAATATAAATTATTTTATATTTTATAGATTGTGAAGTAAAATGGTAAAAACTCAAACTAGGGCACCTGATGGATGAAGTGGACCGGCACCCACTTTTTTGCATTCCATGTAATATGTATTGTCATGCCAGTACCAAGGAATATAGTTCCAAAAGCATGCTAATAATGACAGAATATGTCTCTCTGCAATAGAAGTTTGATTCATCTGTGAGAAAGCTGGCAGAAGGACATGGTAAGATAAACAAAGAGACTGGATTGGCAGGGACAGGTACATGGCAGACAAGGCTGACTAATTCAGAGAAGAGTCAGTCTTGAAGACATAGTGATAGCTGAGAAGAATAAAACATGACTGTAGGTCTACAAATGAAAAGAGAAGCTGAGGTGCATACAAGTTCTAGGAAGCAGAATGACAAGGCATAAAGATTAATCAGCCTTGATTATGTGACATAACAAAAGACAAAAGGCAATGGAATATTATTTACCTTCCATGTAATATACACATTTTATAATTCTGATCATATTCAAAGTAACCATGGTTTTCTTTTAAAAATTAAAGAAGCAGGGCTACTTTCATGTGCATATTCTGGAAACTATCCAATATTGCCCACGGTTAGGGATGATTTTTTTTGTATACAGCACACATGTAAGTTTGTTTCTTTCCAGAAGTGTATTGCATCTCCAGTTTGCAGGATACAATTATTTATCTTCGAAACACTGGGAAACAAAATGTAACAAATGAAAATCTGCCACAAAGCGCACATTCCATACTTTTAAATAACTGGACTGACAATTTGGCAAAAGGAAAACAACTTCCTCTTCCCAACCACCGTATGCCAATCCATCATGCAATTAAATAAACCAATTAAATTCCCAGCGCCTGTACACACAACTTAATTGAACTACAGCTAGTAATACATTGCATTCAGTTCCACTCAAGCACACACTTACACAATCAACACACTTACATAAAATATTCTAAACCAATATATTTAACCTCAGCATTCTCACACACCCTCAAATCACACTGCCCACACTGCAAGCGCTCCCATAACTCAGTCTCGCATCCTCAACCAGCAACCCCCACACATGTCTACACAATGAGACCCAGACAAACCTGGACAAATACTCGCATACAAGCAGCAACAGTACACAAATACAAACACTCCCCCTAAATAAAACATTCATAAGAAGCATTCCCCCTTGTCTGGCACTTGGTCAGGGGTGGGGGATATATCTGCAATAGCAAGCTGTCATCCAAGGGTGGGGAAGGTACAGAACCTACTTTCTAATAGACTGGGCAATGACTCTTCACCTGCCCCCACCATCAAAAAAGAAAAGAAAAGGAGAAAAAATACTACATGAGCATGAGTGCTTCAAATAAATATCACCATTTCCCTCATCTCCCACCCAAGGGTTAATGCTAATGCTTATAAATTTCCTAACAAAATTTACAGATGAAATGTATCAAAGACTACATATTTCTCATATGAAATGGAGTATACAGGTTGCAGATACCTTGGAAAATAATGAAGCTGCATATGGTTTGAAGTGCAGTATAACTATTTTGACATGGTAGAGTTTAATATTGACTGGAATGATGGGCATTATTAAAGAAAGATCAATGATAACCAGAGGTTAAGCCCCTAAGTATAACAAACAAACCTCAGAATCTCAGATGAGCATGAGAGAAGCAGAAAAATGGAAAAAGAAATTCGGAAGGCAGGAAGCATTTGATGACCAAAGTCTTCACAATGAATAGTTAATGTCATTAGACGACAGTAGCTCACGTGACATGCTAAGCCAACCTTGGCTTAGTGAAACAGCACAAGCATGCGGGATCCTGCAGAGGGAGGTTTTCCTTCTCCCCAGTCCTTTTTGCTGTTGCACCACCTGAGCTAGGCCAAAGTTTAGCCCAGCATTTTAACAGGAGTGGTTTTGGTGGTTAAGCTCTCTCCCTAAAAACCACAAGCTATAACCAAGAACAAAACTTGGTTACCAGCTCGTGGTTAGTGAGGAGAGACCTTAACCACAAGCCCCAGTTTGAATAACACACTAAGGCAAACTTAGGCTTGACATGGCAGGAAAAAAGACTGGAGAGTTGTACAGCAGTTGCTCTGGGAAACCACAGTCTCACTAAGGAAAGGATGATAAAGTTTGGCTTAGCATGTTGTGCAAACCAGGTGAGTGAAGACTTCCTAGCACCATTGTGCACCATGTGCATGTGTGTGTGTGTGTAGTTACACACATACAGAAACACATACTTCTTGACGGCTATGTAGTTTTCTTGTTTGTTACAACAGCACTGTAACATTTCTCCTACCCAGTTAAAAAAAGAAAAGAACTATAAATGGCAGAAATATGATACCCATTTATTAAAGCAGAAACAGTAGGCTGGTTCCCACATTGAAGTAGGTAAAGGTAAAGGGACCCTTGACCATTAGGTCTAGTCGTGGCTGACTCTGGGGTTGCGGCGCTCATCTTGCTTTATTGGCCGAGGGAGCTGGCGTACAGCTTCCAGGTCATGTGGCCATCATGACTAAGCCATTTCTGGCGAACCAGAGAATGTTTGTTTGAAGCAAAATAAGCCATAAGCCCTGGTTTGGAAACAACACTAAACCACTGTTTTTAGTTTTACACTCCTGTTTGCACAAGGGGAGGAAAGTTGGACCCATCTGCATATTCCCATTAAGTCATTAGCCATGGCTTACAGCGGCAAATGGCCAATAGATTGCATTAATGAAATTTAAAATGCATTACATTGTTCACAGGATCACAAGTACTTTTGACATCCTTTGGAATGTCAAACACTTCATTTTGCTTCTCTCCTGGATCCCCCAAAATTCAGAAAATTAAACTCAAGTGCCTTATGTAAGCAAGCTTTACCATTCAGCACAAGAAAAAGGGACGGGAGGAATGGTCACCATCCAATTTAGTGGGAAGAAAGTTCTTCCTGACAATACATTAGAATCTCAGCATAAAAGCATACATGTTCCCTTGAACACATTCAAGTACTCTCCCTTTAGCACAAATCAGCCCCGTTTAATATTTCATCATTAGCTGTGGCCATCTCTGACATCTCAGAAAATCTTGGGGAGAGAGAAAAGAAAACCTTGGAAATGATTGCTGCACTTATTCCTCTCTCCTTTTCCTTCCTTTTTCTCCTTCCAAATTTAGTGAAGGTGGAAATCAGTGCTCCAGCTAATAGCCCTGCCCCATAGTTTAGAAATGCTTAGATTAATGAAATCAGACCTGCTTCTAGTTATGGCCCTAATCACAGTCACATGAGTCACAGTTGCCCTTTTAATACTTGGCTGTTGCCATCAATTCGTTTTATGTTAGATTTCTATTAGATACACTGCGCTCATTATCCTTACTGATATTATTCCTTTAACATAATGTGCTGAAATGGTGTCATCAATAATGTCTAGCGCTACTGCGTAGTTCAATTAATCTTACTAGACTTTCACCTCTTAAAATATAGTGAAATGATTTTCCACATTTAATTTGCAGTGACCCTGATGAAACATGGCACGAGTCAAGATAACAGTAAGGAGAAGAGATGGGAGAGCCGTTTTTGAGGACCAGAAGTAATTTTTCTAGTGAGCATTGTCAGTCTGCTGCCATTTTCCTAGTCTTTCAAATTGGATGGGAAAAGTGTTAGATCTCATAATAACAAGGAGCTTGGGCCAGGATTGTAAGATACAGATAATTTACTTGGAGCCACCAGGCAACTTATTGGAAGTGGGAACTGCTGGTATCCTCTCCGCTGGGTTTAGGCATCTCTGTTAGAAATGGCCAGAGGGCAAAGTTCCTACTAAGTGCTGAACCCTGGGTTTGGCTAGTTGCCATTATATCCTTTTTAGGGAAGTTGCTTGATTGAGCATCTGGTGGCCAGACAAATCCAGTTACTCTTGAAAGAGACCAAATAGTTGGATCCACACAAACCCATCTAGACAAGCAGTAGGCATTGCCACACAGTTCAAATACATGTCCAACCGGGGGGGGGGGGGACTCTATAGGAGGACATAAAGCAGAGCCACTAAGGCATTTGGCTGAGAAAAGGTGTCCTGTTCTAGACAAAAACCAGAGGGTTAAATAGAGAGGCTCAGGAAACTCATTCAACTCATTGGCCTGAGGTTCCACACTCGTCTAATATATGAAAGTATTTACTCTGGTAGGTATTTCGTAACTACAATTTATACCTGATTGTAACTGCAAATTAGACATACATATCAATACTGCACCTGATTTCTGTAATTAAAAGGGTCTTCCTCAACTACTGCAACAACCTCTGAATCTAAAGTAGAATGTAATTCTCTAAATAGACCTCTAGATGCCTAAGCTTGTTAGCTAGTCAGAGCAGTCAAGTTTTCTGAAAGTATTTTGTTTGAAATTTGGGATGCTTAACTATGCATCAGACAGACATGCTATACTGAAGCCCTGTGTGAGCCTCAAAGAGGTTGAACATGCAAATATGGGATCTTTATTTCTTCTCTGGGATAGCACATAAGCTGTATGTTTTCTTTTCCCTTTTTTAGGGGGCCAAAAGTTCAACTACAATTATGGTTTTTGGAAAGTCCATGTAAAGTATCTTCAGCTTGGAACTACAGGCATCATTTTTTAGATTCATACAATATAATTGTATGAATTATATTTATATTATACTTGTAAACTTACAGGATGAATGATTAATCCCATCAAATTGTTTTTCAGCAGACGTCTCTGCAGGAGAATGAGAAGAACTCATTCTGTAACTCATAGTATCTTCCTCCTGTTATAAACTGCTTTCCTTTATGTATTCCACACCATTGGTTGCACTGGCAGAAATCTGAAGGTTCTGTCAATGTGATGATGTCTTGAGTATATGAGGTAAATTGCAGTACATGTTGAAGAGGTGGGCGAAGGAACTTGATACAAGGATTATGTTTTCCACCCAGTTCTGTGTTTCTCGTAACCTATGGTTGTCTCCTTGGATTTTTCAGAATAAGCCAAACATATAAGAAAACAACAGGGCAGAAAACCATAGAGGCTATCAGTTGTCTGCCTTGGTCATTTATTACTACTAGGCACAGCCTGGTCCATTTATTCAGAAGGCCAACACCACACTTACCTACTCTGATCCAGATATGTTGGGCTATGACTCCCATCAGCCTCAACCAGCATGGTCAGCTGTCAAGGATAATGGGTATGGGGATCCAAAACATATGGAGAGAACCAGGTTGAGGGAGGGTGGCTAAGACAATAGACTGGGAACTCAATAGTTAATTCTAACCATGCAGCATATAACCTGGAGCGAAATCTTTTATTTGCCAACATTCATTCCAACAGGTTATGCAAATGCACATTTCCTCCTTTTCATTTATTTTTGTTCCAAATTGACACAACTGCTTTAGTGCAGTTTTCATTTTCTTTATGTGTATTGCTCTGAAAGTCTGACCCAGAAACCCTAATCTTGTACACACTGCAGAGCTTCTGAGTTGTTCTGCATATTTATTTAAACATTTCAAATGATTACAAGAAACAGGGTTCGGGGTTGGGTGGGGGGGAGTTACAGGGAGAACTGAACAGCTACTCACAGTCTCTCCAAGAATCTCAGTCCAATGAAAGAGTTGTTCTTTAACCACAAGATCTTGTTGTTACTCAGAATTCTGAAAGGGAGTCAAAGGAAAGAATTTTGTTAATAGAACATGGAAGCAATTTTACTGATTAAAAACATGTAATTACAGTAAGTGACAGTTATGTAAAACACTAATCACAGTCTTCTCTGCTCCATTTGCATTTTCCCTTAAAGCTGCAAACAAGACCAAGATGAACATATAGAATAATAAACCATTCAGCATGCTCCTGTTTAATAACCAAGTAGTCAGCAAATAAAATGTGCTGCCGCTCGTGATGAAAGTCAGAATAAAATTGTGTGTTTTCAGAATGCACAACAGTAAAAGAAACAGTTGCCCATCCAGTTAAGAAAACTGAAGCAAACCCCCTACAGAGACTGTTATTACAAGCCTTCTCCATTGTGGTTACTGGCACGGCATGGCTGGATACACCAAGATTAAATACGATTTCCCCTTTGTACAGAATGCATACTGGGAATTCTTGCACAGGGTCAGAAATTGATTGGCCTCATCCTATGGAATCAGTTTCAGTGGAGGCAACATGAGAATATGGGCAAGATGTTTGTAGTGGTTCAGCACACACACAAAATTCTCAACTCTTGCCCATCATGAAAAGAGGAAAGTCTCAGCTGCTGAGGAAACCCCACTGCCTTAGCAACATTTCATCTCTTGCTGTGCCGCAGCAGTCAATTCACACCATTTCGAAGCACCATCATCAGAAGGCGCTTTTCGAGATGTGCCAGAATATTCATGACCCTCAGCCTCCAGCTCTCAACTGCTACCAGAATGCTGCCAAACAAAAAATAGTGCCTAAAAAAATTGCCACAGAAGCACTCACATAGCTTTGCTTGTGTATCAACAGGTGAGACAGGCAACCTCTTGTATAGCATGCAGAGGTCAAACTAAGATGACTTATCAGATTTAATGAATGAATGAGGTAGAAACGGAGACTATTAATTATCAACATGCAGTGGCATAGCGTGGGGGGTGCAGGGGGGCCGGCCACATCGGGTGCAACATCTGGGGGGGGCGCTCGCACTCGCAGCTCTCTGCCCCTACCTAGATCCACGGCTTAGGGGGCGCAAATTACTTGCCTTGCCCCGGGTGCTGACAACCCACGCTACGCCACTGTCAACATGTCAGAGAATTGTCTTACTGCCCTGTGAATATTGGATGGGAAACAGAACGGAATAATGGGTGTACTGGAACATTGTCTACCATACAGGAGCAGCGTATCGTGCTTTGCCGCTTGAGGTGAAATGGGAAGGGCTGCCCCGACCTGTCACCACAGCATCCCTGCAGAAGCATCCCTTACCTAGCTGCTTGGCAGTAGAGTGAAGCAAGGATGGGTTCCAGTGAAATCTATCTGGAAATTGGCACTGATGCAGGCACTCCTTCTATGTCAGTGGTGGAGTGGGCAGGACGCCCAAGGCTTCACCCCATCTCATGGGTGGGCTGGCCCTGCTATCATATTTCAAATAGCTCTATTACATTTGCAGTGCAGTTTTAGGCCTTTGGGGGGAACTGAGGCAAAAAAGCTTATATGAGACTTCAGAGTTCTAGAGATATCAGTTTGAATCTTAATGCATAATGTATTTTATGATATTTTAAGTCGCTGTGCGCAAGATTTTATTATTGTATACCACCCTGAAATCTTGATGATTCATTTGTTTTAACAGGTGGGGTATTAACTTGGATGGGTGCTGTTTTCTTTGGAGGGTGCAGTTGTTTAAAGTAGTTGTTAAATCTTCATTCAGATTTTTGTATTTGGGGGCTGGAGTACTGTTTAGGGTCTTTTGTCAAGGAGTGTATTGTTTATTTGTGTGTATACATTAGTATTGTTAATTGTTTTTGTTGTTTTTATTATGCATTTTGTGGTTTGGCTCTTATTATGTATTTTGTGCTTCGTATATTGTAACTTTGTTTTGGGAACTGCCCTGAGACATATGGGTATAGGGCAGTATACAAATTTAATTTAATAATAATAATTTGTACTCCAATATTCTTGGTTTTTCTCCATTTGTACAATGAGTCCTTCAGTTGGGGAAGAGTGAGGAGAATAGCAACGGAATAATAAAAAGGGTATGAGGCCTAAATTGAGGAATGCTATAGACTAACTGGCTATAGATGGAATTTTTTAATGAAGGCCAAAAGCAAGCTACATGACAGATGTCTGATCAAAGGTCAAAACTCTCCAGATTAAAATGAATCTGTTAACCTTGGTACATTTTTCCACACAAAAGCAGCTAAAAGATCCTTTTTTAAAAGTTCTTTGTGACTGAAAGAACAGCATTCTTTTTTTATCCACTTTTCCATTTAATGGGGGTCATATGCTTCTTTCTGACTGATGCTGTCTCTGAAATGGAGACAAAATCTGAAAGCGTCACAGAAAATTGTAAATTGTTTTTATGCTTCTTAAATTACAATTAAACTTTAATAATGTTAAAACAAATAGCAGCCTCCCCATCTTTTATGCAAAGACATAAGAAAAGCTAATAGACTGCAGTTTATTTGGAACAATGAGAACATACTTTCCAGAGTCTACATTAGAAGCATCTTGAGTTGTATCTCCCCCAACTTCAAATATTCAGGAATAAAGAATATGAACACAAGTGCTTCTAATGGTCTTGTGTATGGTTTTTATTCATCATAAAGTAAGGTGAGAGTCAGAGAAACAGACTCCAGGATGCAAACCAACAGCAGTGTAGTGTACTGGCTAGATTGGGGAGAACTGGGGCTAGATTTCTCACACTTACTAGGTAACTTGGCTTAGTCATTGTCTCTCAGCCTAACCTATCTCACTGGGCTGTTGTAAAGATAAAATCATGCACATAACCTTGAGCTCCTTAGGAGAAAGGCAAAATAGCAATGTATTAACACAAACTCATTCCTCCATGACACTTATATCACACACGTCAAGCTTGTTTGAGAAGATTTGTTCTGTACTCCATAGCAATAGCTCCAGTATGTATGAAGGGAAGGAAACAGGGGAAGACACATTTATCTGGGTATGGAGACCCATTCTTGGTCATCCCCATGTCACAAAATACACATACATATTTCCAATTAAAATTATAATTGGAAACTGTTTTCAGCATTGTAACTATATGATTTTTATAAATATCTGTGGTACAAATATTCTACTTTTCAGTCCTGGCTTGGTGTAAATCACAAGCTAACAATATTTTACATACAAGCCTTTCACGGGAGTGGCAAGGCCAAGCAAGTTACAACAATTGGTTTCTTTTCCTTGCATAGAGGCAAACCCATACTCTTCACTGAGGACAATAAGACCTAGTTCTTGCCTGCAAAAAGGGTAGGTGGGTTGCAGCTTGAAACCAAACTCTGTTAAGGCAGTTATATACATAAAATAAATTCCTACAAGACTGGAACAGTTCCAACCATACAAGAGCAACCCCTGTTTTTGCATGGCATGTGCTGGTATGATTTCAGTCATTGGAACCTCATCAGCAAGGACTTCTCACAAGTGATTTGGCATGCGGACTTGTGGTTTTGTTTTCTGCGGCAACCCTTCTCCCCTCAAATGCACAAATTAGGTCTGACTCAACTTTCACTCCATAGAGTGAATGTCCTGTAATAAAACGCTGGCTTGAGAAAGCCAGACTTCTGTCATCAGAAACAGTTGCCAGGGTCGTCTCGAATCTCCTCTGACTTTCCTATTTCTTCCATCAAACTTTGCCCAAATTCTTCCTTTGGTTCATCCCAACGCCAACCCAACACACTCTGCCACCATTTATCTCCAGCTGTCCTATTCAATTTTCCAGATTTTACCAGGAACAACCCTCTATCTCAAAACATCACTGAGATGGGAAAAGCTCTTCCAACCTGAGGATAGATTCCTCTCCTGGGTAACATTCTGAGGCAATGTGGCAATGATGGGTGGAACCAGAGGAAACAGTTGGCAGAGTAATAAATATAATTTTTTACTTTTGCACTGTAGGGTAGTTTCTACACACACCACTCTCTGTTCACCCTCTGGACAAATAAAAGCCATTATCAGACTTCAAGGTCACATTCCAGTCATAAGGTAAAGGTAAAGGGACCCCTGACCATTAGGTTCAGTCGTGACTGACTCTGGGGTTGCACGCTCATCTCACTCTATAGGCTGAGGGAGCCGGCGTTTGTCTGCAGACAGCTTCCGGGTCATGTGGCCAGCATGACTAAGCCGCTTCTGGCAAACCAGAGCAGCACACAGAAACGCCGTTTACCTTCCCGATGGAGCAGTACCTATTTATCTACTTGCACTTTGACGTGCTTTCGAACTGCTAGGTTGGCAGGAGAAGGGACCGAGCAACGGGAGCTCACCCCGTC
The DNA here is from genome assembly GCF_964188315.1 of Podarcis muralis. Taxonomy (NCBI): domain Eukaryota; kingdom Metazoa; phylum Chordata; class Lepidosauria; order Squamata; family Lacertidae; genus Podarcis; species Podarcis muralis. The sequence continues at coordinate 61,437,873 of NC_135660.1, read as the reverse complement.
ACGGGGATTCAAACCGCCGACCTTCTTATCGGCAAGTCTTAGGCTCTGTGGTTTAACCCACAGCGCCACCCGCGTTCCAGTCATGCAAGAATGCTAAAGGCATATGTGAAGCAAGGCCAGTGGTGGGTTGTAGCCTTGGGGAAAGTCCCAAGATTCAGATAAAGAGGACAGGTAGACTCAATTTGTTCCCTGAATAAGAGGTTTCCTCCTCCCAGTGTACAGTATCCTGGAGTACAAGCTAGGGCTGCCCAGGTGACAAGAACTGCCCCCCTCCCTCGGCCTCGCTCGTGTGGTCCAGAGCAAAGCAAAGCAATACATTTGCCACCAGGTTGGCTGCAGGAGTTGCTGGAAGGAGGCATGTAAGATGCCATTCAACAGCCTTATGGACTCCACTCTACATTTGTAGGGTTTCTTCTCCAGAAGATGTCCTGCAAGGCAATAGGAGCTTCTTATCCCTCCTGTTGCAGCTCTAGTAGTAGAGCAAAAATTTTAAGAGGGCAGTAATTTTTATAGGCTTACTTACAAGGCTGTGCTAAATAATTCACCCACATCTGCTTGCCTCTTTTGTTCACTTTCCATAAACACACAGCTCTTTAGTACTTAACTTCTCAAACCTGCTCATTACCTAATAGCTTATCATAAATTACATTGAATTACATTGTCTTAAAAAGAATACCATTAGCAAAGAGGCACAATGATATTAAAAAGTTCTAGATAATGCTACTAATGAGCTTTAGCTATGATAGTATTGTTGTCAACAGGCTAACGCAATCAAGTTTTAAAGTGGGATATTGTAACTTGAACAGAGAATGTTCTAAAATGACTTGCTCCCTACACAAGAAATGGTTTTTCTAAAAAACCACATATATATTTTAAATTATTCATCTCAAGAGAAAAGGAAGAATGGGAACATTTACAATGCGTGCTACTGTGCAAAAGTAAAAGATCTTAAATTTTTAAAAGAGATTTCTTCCAAGCAACATACGTGCCAACATGGCATATATAATTCATTTGAACAGTTTTAATGCTACAATAGGTTGGGACAGTATTTACTAGCAAAACCAAAAACCAGTAGCAAATAAAATACATCAACATGATTTTGATGTGAACATGAAGATGTCCTGAACACAGCTGAAGTTTCAAAACCAGGAGAATAAATATGTGAATATTTGGTATATTTTACCCTTTACATGGTCGGGACGCGGGTGGCGCTGTGGGTTAAAGCCTCAGCACCTAGGACTTGCCGATCGAAAGGTCGGCGGTTCGAATCCCCGCGGCGGGGTGCGCTCCCGTTGCTCGGTCCCAGCGCCTGCCAACCTAGCAGTTCGAAAGCACCCCCAGGTGCAAGTAGATAAATAGGGACCGCTTACTAGCGGGAAGGTAAACGGCGTTCCGTGTGCTGCGCTGGCTCGCCAGATGCAGTTTGTCATGCTGGCCACGTGACCCGGAAGTGTCTGCGGACAGCGCTGGCCCCCGGCCTATAGAGTGAGATGGGCGCACAACCCTAGAGTCTGTCAAGACTGGCCCGTACGGGCAGGGGTACCTACCTTTTACCTTTTACCCTTTACATGCACTGGAAAGAAAAGATGAAGTGCAAGAAGAGAGTAAGTAATAAGTGCAGGAATATATTTCGGGGGGGGGGGGCAGAAACAGCAGAAGAAACTGCTTGCTGCTCAAAATGAGTATCTGATGTACTTGATCACATTAACCTACATTTAGTAGACATTTTCAGAGGGATGTTAGTCCGCCGCAAGAAACACAACAAAGAATCTATTACAACACTGCCCACTCGCAGCACAGTCAGAATTTAAGCCACAGAGGTGGACCTAAGTGGAGACTGGCTCCCTCAGGTAGGTCTCCAAAACCCCACCCACTAGTCTGGGTCACGACTGGCCAATTCGAATTTGCATTTAGGTGGGATATCCCAGAAGAACCCCACAGTCAGCCGGGTGAGGACTCTTGCCCCCCGCCTCCCCAGTTCCTGGGAAACGGTAAGCGGTCTTTAGCTCCACGCTGGGCCTTTCCACTGTCGTGCCTGCTTCCCCATTCTACTGAAGTTTACTGGGTGATGATGGCAGCAAGATGGAATTCTGCTGTGGTCTTCATTAGGCAGCAGTGACAGCAGCAGCAACGTGTCCACCAGGGGCCAGATTCAACTAAACAACTGCACTGTTTTCCCCCTGCACCCCCCAAAATCAGTCTGGGTGGGGTGGAGTCAGGAGAACTCCCAGAACAGCCCAGTGAGGGGGAGGAGGAGAGGGGAGCTCATTCTGCATGGCAAGCAGAAATGCTCAATCCTGATTGAACCATCATAATGACATGATGCTGAATTCCTCCCACAGACATCTAGAACGCGCATTGTTGTCCTGGAACAGTTCTGCAGGCATGTTCAGGAGCATCATAGGCCCCAAGACACCTGACAATGTTAGTTCTCTCATTCTTCTGGATCCATAGGACCAAACAACAATACACCATTAGGCCCCAAATTGCTGTGGGGAAACGCCTCCTTCCCTACGGACCTTCCTGGGCCAGTGGAAGGGGCCCTCTTGGCAGTTCCACCTCCAGTAGAACGGGCCACAGCCCAGAAAAGGACATTCTCTGTGGCAGCCCCTAAATTGTGGAATTCCTTCTGGCTTTTTCACTATACGACTTTTGGTAAATGCTGAAGATGCACCTTTACCTGAGATGTGAAATTACTCTTCTTGTGACTAGTTTATTTTTAATTCTGAATTTTAAACTGGGACCTGCTGGTGAAAGGTGAATATCATTATATTATTACAATTATTATTATTATTATTATTATTATTATTATTATTATTATTAAATGTTAATAATAATAAGCAACAACATCATTTTAAAAAATCAATAGCATGAATTGGGAGATTTATCAGTATTAAAACATTCAGGGGAAAGGAATTTAACCCCTTCCATTCCCAGCTGCAATCTTGAGGCAAATACAGCGAGGGAGCTATTAAGCCCAAAGCTCCCATAGGTACAACTGGGAATGTGTGCTGAGCTTCAAAAAGCCATCCAGATGAACTGGGCCTTTCCCTTCCCCACCCACATCAGCCCTGAACTCACCCTGATGTAGATAAAACATAACGGTCTGAACACACATACAGAAACAGGGCAAATATCATTGACAGCACACGGGGGGGGGGGGGACAAATTGCAAATTTCAGGGGAAGAGCAATGATTATTCACACTAGAAGCAACTTGTCTGGAAGCAGCCTTGCATTTCACTTTGTATTCTCTTTCTGTCATTCCAAGCAAAGGCTTTTGCTAGCAGCCCAGGATCTAAAGATTTCAGTTGGTAAGAATATCCCAGGGCCCACCTGTAGAGAGTTAAACTACTTAAATGTTAATATCTCCATGGATTCTCCTTCGCTGTGTCTTTGAGAAGGTGGCAGGCAGGGGCACCTTGGCAACACTTTCCTAGTCCTCTTGCTATTCTTGCTTTTGTGCAGCAAAAAGGGAAAGGGTTCGTTTCAAAGTGGAGTCGGGGGGAGATGTAAGCAGGAAAATGTTTGATATACTTTTCTGTTTTCTGCTGTGTCCTCCATCTGCTGCTCTACACATCCTTGCAAGTGCATAGTTTTGTTGCACTTCTTAGAACCTCAGCAGACAGAAGCACTAGTTATGCTACAAATTGTCTGGAGAGCACAGCAGAGAAATGGGAGGCAGCTTCAAGTACAGAACATCAAACTGACTACATGATTGTTGCATTTAATTTAGTTTCTCTGTGGCACTGACCCTTTTTTATATTTATGCACTAAGGGCAACTCACATTTACTTGCCAAATGCATTTCCTTGGCTGCATTTCCCACTGCAAATGTTAGCATTTTAAAAAGTGTGTACATAATCATTAAAATACCCATGTACACATCTCTGGGGATGCTGATCCATCTGGGCTACTTTAAAAGAGTGCACATTCATCTGCTATTCACAATTTATGTGTGTTTATTATTGCTTACTGGGAAAAACAACAAATTATTTATTTTTTTTAGAAGTTGAAATAATTTACAAAATTGCCTAGCTGTTATCTATGAGAGAGTACATGCATAGGAGGAAGGGCCCTAGTTCAGTGCGAGAGCATCTCATTTGCATGCAATAGGTCCAAATTCAATCCCTGGCATCTCCAGGTAGGACTGGAAATGTGTCTTGTCTAAAACACTGGAGAGCCATAGCCAGTCATTGTGGACAACACTGAATGTGATGGTCTAACCCAAGTATAAGGCTGCTACCAATACAGATCTGCCAGGCCCTCTGTGAGGCCTCAGATGAGGAAAAGACCATAGATCAGAGCTTCAGCTTGTGCAAAATGCAGCAGCTGAACTGTTCAGTGGAGCAGAATATAATCAACATGTTACCATGCTATTGAAAGAATTGCACTGGCTACCAGTTAGCTACTGGCTAAGTTCAAGGTGCTGGTTTTGGTGTATAAAGTCCTATACAGCTTGGAACCAGACACCTGAAAGACTGTCTCATCTCTTACATACCCAGTCATGTATGTAACATGGATGTCCTATGTAGAATCGGGCCTTTGGAATGCCCTTCCCTTGGTCATTAGTCAGGCATCATATATGTTGACTTTTCAATACCTACTGAAGACCTCCCTGTTTCAACAAGCCTTTGAACGGAATATATTTCCTGGTGAGCGTCTGTATTGGACTTGGTTTTATTACTTTATTGCTTCCCTGGGCTCCTTTGGGGATGGGAATCAGCACAATGCAGTACCACCCTCCACCCCCCAAATCAGACAGCTGAGCCCAAAAGGTATCATGGTCAATGGTATCAAAGACAACTGACAGGTCAAGGAGAATCAACGAGAACACACTCTTCCATGCAGGGGGACCAACATAAGTTTTCATGCCAAAACTACAACGGAAATGGATCATGAATACCAGTCTCATTCAAGGGAGTCAAGATCTGGACAGCAACCACCCACACTAACTAAGCCCAGTATCGAGGCATATGTGTATAATTAAAATGCCTATAACAAATAATTATAGCTACAATATTAACACCATAAAATGTTAAAAGCAGTATGAATCATCATCAGCTTAACAAGACAAGTTTGCATAGTTTCCAGAAAGTCAACAAATTCAAACTCAAACAGGCTGGGGCAGATAAGAAGTTCCAGACACTAAGGCCCAGTTCAAATATTCAATTAGCATTACGGGTGTAGGCAGTTTGTGTGAAGAAGCTTGCAAAAAAATGTTTTTTGGGTTGTAAAAGTTTCCTGGGGTCATGAAACTCTGTAAAGTCCTATTCACACTAATTAAGGAATACATACAGGAAAACTAGCTCTGGCTAATTTCACCACTGAAAATGTGTGATCCCATTCCAGCTCTGCTGATCTTTGGCTCTGGGATAAATAAATAAAAAAACATCGAGCGGCACACTACTCCACATCAAGTAGCCAGATGTGTAGAACAGTCTCAATTCAACTCAAAGTAGTATTAAAATGGGTGCTTGCCTAAGGTCTAGTGTAGACATTCCATGGACAGCAGCCTGCCTCCTTCTTCCCAAATCTAAAACTTCAGAAGTGCCAGCTTGCTATCATGTGTATTACAGAAGAAATAGGGCATTTCCCAGCATTTGAAATGCATATTTAAGAATCATATCTAGAATATGAATGCTAGTCTGATATAGCAAAACAGCAAAGGATCATAAGACTAACAAGTGTAAGCTTTATGACATAAACAAGTTATCAGCCTTTAGAGGCACAAAGCTCTTCGTTGTTCCACAATAAAACACACAAGCCGAAGAACCATGAAAAATCATGCTAATTAAACTATTTCAGAAAAGCAACACAATGGACCATTCTACAATACTTGTCAAGAACTCATAAACCTTTGAACCACAGATCCAATTCAAGTAAAACATATCATTTCTGTTTGTTTTCTCAAAGACAAATTTGACTGCACAAATATTACCAGTTCTAAAGGTCGGGTTTATACATCAGTCACGACAGGAAAACATTGCATAGAACCTCAAAACTGCAATCAAGTGTATCCATGAAATTTAACACCTGGGAAAGCTATTGCATTGGCAAAGGATTATGGAAACTGCTCTGATAGTATAAACAGTAGGTAAAGAAAGTTAGAGCTAGACAGTGTTCAAGCTACCAAATCATAATACACTGGATTAAATAATATCACAGTTCTAAGAAGAAAACCCACCACATTCCTTATTAAGTCTGTATATTTATTTATTCAGTTTTCTGGCTCACTTCACCCCCAAAGCTGGGGGAGGGCAAAAAAAACCACCAACAATTTAATTCAGCTAACATGTAACAGTGCCAGCTGGACCAGTGCTTGAAAACTATATTGGGCTGGTATTCAACCAAGTTTTACTCAAAGTGGACCCTCTGAAATTAATTGACTAAGTTAGATCGATTAGGTCTACTCTTGGTAAAACTTAGCTAAATATCAAACCCAAGTCTTCTCACGTCAGACAAGTGACCCAGGTTTTTCACAGGTTACCGTACTTCCACCTTAAGCTTCCTCCATTCTCTGCCCCATTCTGTGTATAAAAAGCCAAGAATAGAAGGGATTCTTCTACCCTACCCTCTGACAGCCCTTATTAACAGCAACCATGAAAGAAAAAGCCAAGAGAGAACACCATTCCATCCTTGCTTGGACAACTTACAGATAGCAAAGATGTCAATATTGCTCTTACAATTCTCCCTCAACTTATCCCAAAAAGGCCCAGATTCAGCAAATCAAGTAGTGGTGTAGAATAATTAATGGACCAAAGAGGGGCAATCCAGAGACCTGCATTACAATCCTAATCATGTTTACTCAGAAGTAAGTTTCATTGGCTTTGAAAGGATTGCAGTGTAAATTAGGAGACTTAAGATTCCAATTGCTTGATACATAGTTCTAGGTGCTACTATACTGCTTCCACCTTAGGTCATGGTAAGTCTTCAGGTAAAGGAGCTGGAACAGTAACAAGGCAGAAACAATTGAAAACACCTGTTTTGTTGTTTACTATACTTGATGAAAGGAAAAGAGAATAAATTTAGCAAGTTCATTATACAATCCCACTTTAGAAGGCTGCTGCATAAGCATTCTATCTCTATGGTGCCACTTGCTTCTGACCTCAATGTTATGCTTGAATTTCATTCTGCTTCACAGAGAATGAAGGCCAAATTACAGTGGTGCCAAATGTGTCTTTGCATCTATGGGTGCAGGGTGGGTTGGTGGGCTTAAATGCAGAGAGCATTAGCTGTGGGTGGACTGATAATTAATGGAATCAGAGCAGAAAGGGAATTTAACCGATTTCTCCACTGCCCCAGGGCAGAGAAAATTCCCATTCTTCCCCTCCACACCCTCCACATACACACAGCAAACACAAGCTTCGGAACTGTGATTTGAAATTCTCCCTTTCCTCAACAGAAAGAAATAATTTGCATTGCTCTTTTGAAACTTAAAATCCTGTTTAGGGTTACATTTACATTTATGAAAAATAAATTACTTCTCTTCCACTTGTATTAGTGAAAGGTGAATACGGAACTGCGGAATCCCGAAGCTTGGGGTTCCATTTCCAGCTTAGCCTGGCACTGTGTTCAATTTGAACAGATCACTAACTCTTCCAGTGCTTTGGTCAAACTATTTGGGAAATGGATGTAGCATCACGGAATCCTTATGGGAGTCAAATACTTCACAAGAAGGTACTTTAAAACTGCTCTGAGAGCCTCCAAGAGAAAAAGGTGCTACAGTTATTTGAATGCACATAACCTACAGGCACAAAAGGTGCGAACAGAGATGCATTTTTATTTACCTTAGGAGAAAGAAATCATGTGTCTGTTTTTATTTTGTTTTTGTTAAAGAGTAGCCAGATTTTATGAGCCACTGGTGTGGAAGTGGGTTGACTGGATGAAGACAAGTTGTAGTAACATGAAGTAGGGATTCTACAAAGGTTACATATATTGCAATAAATATTGTACATATAAGTAACATTTTGACTATTCCTTTTTGCATTAAATGTTTTCACCGTAACACAAAGATGCACAAAGACACACAATGATGAAGTGATGCCTGTTGTCTGGTGCACTTGCAGAAAGGTGGAGTTATAGCCACTTGCAAGTGGTTCACGCATGTGACTCAGCAACTGTTGGGATTTTTGATGCAATGCTAAACACAGAAATGGAATACTTAAAGGCTGGACACTTGCTGCAGACTTCCATAGCTCTGCTCTCCAACCCCAAGCAAATGTCTCCTTCGCATCTGATTCCTTTAATGCAGAATAAATTAACTAACTAAGAGTAAATTAACTAAATAAGATGAATCCTAGCTAGATTTACTTGTAACCCATGAAGGAAGTCCTGGTTAGCATTAACCATGATAAGCACTAATGCAAATGATAATGTTGCACCTTACTTTAAGAAGCAAACCACAGAAGGGTTGGAGAGGATGAAGAGGTAAGGAACATGCAACACACTACTTACTATGGTCAGGAGACCGGAAACATTATGACTATAATAATAATAATAATAATAATAATAATAATAATAATAATATTTTATTTATACCCCACCCTCCCCAGCCAGGGCTGGGCTCAGGGCAGCTAACACCAAATATAAATTACATTAAAACATAATAGAAAACAACAACAAACAAACAGTTAATTAAAATACGGCTTAAAATGCAGTCTCATTTTAGTAGTAGCCCATAAATCAAGACCGTAAAGGGAGGAAACATCAGATATTCACCTGAGCGAGTTATCCATGCTAGTCCTACATGGGCCAGCAAAAAAGCCAAGGGAAAATTTATTTACCAAATCCCATATAAGGGGTCAGAGTGAGTCTAAGACGAAGGGCAGGTGGGACAGCTCCGTCTTGCAGGCCCTGCGGAAAGATGTCAAATCCCACAGGGCCCTGGTGTCTTGTGACAGAACGCTCCATCAAGTTGGGGCCCTTGCCCTAGCTGTAACCAATCTAACCTCCTTGAGGCTTGGGACCTCCAAAGTGTTGTTATTTATGGACCTTAAGGTCCCCCATGGGGCATACCAGGAGAGGTGGTCCCATAGGTTCAAGGGTCCTAGGCCGCATAGAGCTTTAAAGGTCAAAACCAGCACCTTAAACCAGACCCTGTACTCCACCGGGAGCCAGTGCAGCTGGTAAAGCACTGGATGAATGTGATCCCACGGCAAGGACCCTGTAAAGAGCCTCGCCGCGGCATTCTGCACTGACTGGAGTTTCTGGGTCAGCTTCAAGGGCAGCCCCACGTAGAGTGAGTTACAATAACCAAGCCTGGAGGTGACCATCGCATGGATCACTGTGGCCAGATCAGGGCATGAAAGGTAAGGGACCAACTGCTTAATACGGCGGAGATGGAAAAATGCCACCTTTGCTGTGGCTGCAACCTGTACCTCCATAGAGTGAGACAAGTCTAGTTGTCAACATAGGCACTCCACGAGGGTCAATACTGAGGCTGACACTGTTTTTTTACCATTAAGGGATTTGGACATGGCCAATTGGGAACCTTCAACAAAACGCGACAGGTTTTTGAGTTCTAATATAGCAAACATTGTAAAGAAAAAAGAAAGGGTGGGATTGGAATCTTTATTGCTACCCATCTCCTCAGATTTAGCACATGTCCATCTCTGCCTACCCACCTGATACAGTCAGGCACTCTTGTTCCCCACACAATCAAGGCAATGCATTTGTTCCAAAACTAATCTTCTTGTTGCCAGGCTATGAATGACATTGAAGAGGACAGAGGAAAAGCTCTGGAACACACACACATGGTTGTGTGCACACATTTATTTACACCCAGGAAACTGTACATTAACAAACAACCCTACAACCTAATGACAAGGATGAATTTTATTCTGGTAGATAGTAGTAGGCAGTGAGTTTCTAAAATAGACAACTACTGGATAGAAGGGCAGCTTTTTCCTACAATTGTTCCCAGAATTTACCCAATTCCACCCTCCCTGCTCCAAATGTGATATCCTTTCAATTATCCACAAAGCCAAAGCAACATACAGTATTGGTTTTACTTCTTCTCTTCCTTTTCATGTCACCTGACATGTAGCATGAGGAGAAAGAAGAGAACTCATGCTAGCAGAATGTAATAGCCTAGACAGTGTGTGACTTCTCGCACTCGGCATGCATGCCTGTCTAAGGGGTTTGTAAGGTAAAGGGACCCCTTACCATTAGGTCCAGTCATGACCGACTCTGGGGTTGCGGCGCTCATCTCGCTTTACTGGCCAAGGGAGCCGGCGTACAGCTTCCGGGTCATGTAGCCAGCATGACTAAGCCGCTTCTGGCGAACCAGAGCAGCACACGGAAACGCTGTTTACCTTCCCACCAAAACGGTACCTATTTATCTACTTGCACTTTGATGTGCTTTCAAACTGCTAGGTTGGCAGGAGCAGGGACCGAGCAACGGGAGCTCACCCCGTCACGGGGATTCAAACCGCCGACCTTCTGATCGGCAAGTCCTAGGCTCTGAGGTTTAACCCACAGCGCCACCTGCATCCCACAAGGGGTCTGTGCTGGCTGCCTAATACCCCTGAAGCCAGCTTTACCATCTTGTTATTTACAATATAAAACCCAAAAACAACTCTGGACCAGGTTACCTGAAAGACCTCCTTCCCCTCCACTGCTCAGTAAAGGCATTAAGATCAGCAAATGGAAAACTGTTAGCCTTATCACAGCCTAAAAATTTTGGTCTGTGCTGAGAGAGAGTCAGGCTTTTTCAGTGGTGGCCCCCGTGTTACAGAATTCACTCACTGCTGAAATATAAGAGGACCCAACCGTATTGGAATTAAAGCAGCTTTTGAAGACATACAGTGGTACCTCAGGTTAAGTACTTAATTCGTTCTGGAGGTCCGTTCTTAACCTGAAACTGTTCTTAACCTGAAGCACCACTTTAGCTAATGGGGCCTCCTGCTGCTGCTGTGCTGTCGCTGCACGATTTCTGTTCTCATCCTGAAGCAAAGTTCTTAACCCGAGGTACTATTTCTGGGTTAGCGGAGTCTGTAACCTGAAGCATATGTAACCTGAAGCGTATGTAACCCGAGTTACCACTGTATTCCCTTGATATATCAACCTGAATCTCCTCTGTCTTAATTACTGTAGTGTTTTAATGGAATTGTTTTATGACATATTTTAAATATGTGTGTTTATATTTTAATGCTTCTGCAATTGGTTGCTCATCTTTGTAAACTGCTTAAGCAGTATACAAATTATCACACAACAAAAGCAATTGCTTCCCAAACCTGTTGATACATTGTACATTGATGGTGTGATTTTTGCCACTAGGAGTTGCATTCATAGAACTGAGTTTACCACACGATTTTGCAAAGATGACCGATCAGGAAGAAAGTGGATTATCAGCTAAAAATATTTAGAGCTGGCAACATATTTGAATATGGCATTTTTATTTTGACGTTGGGTTGAAACAAATATACTGTATAATAAAGGGAAGGGTCAGCAAGCTTAATACCAAAGAGGTGCAATTTGGCCAGGAATGGTACATTAAGCTTATTTCCCCCCCATTAAAACTTTCACCCCCCATTTATTACTTTCACCTAAATTTAACCACACACATCAGAGCATGGGAAGAAAAGATTACCTCTAATTGTTACAATATGTCTCGAAAGCAAAAGCTTTATTTCAGGATCATCATCTTCTAGAACATTCATTCTTAATGAGAACACCAGATTAATTTCAGCTTAAACCAAACTTTTTAAAACCACACTAAAACAGCAGCAAAGTGCAGTATCCAAACATGTTCAGGTATTTGGCCTCTGCGTCATGTGATCCTTATTGTTTCATCCTTCCTTAACCACTCAGCCATGAAACCAAGTGGTTTGGTTCTCAGTTTCCAGTCACTTAAAATGAATACTCAATCCATGCAAAAAATATTCAGTACAGATGCAATGCAAGTCAGCCTGAGCACCAATAGGATGAGTACTCAGACTCCACTGAACCATCTGAGTTGGCCTTGTGATGAGGATGCATATTGTCATTCGAAACTATGCACACAACTGCAGCTGGATCAAGGCAGATATTTGATAGCTATTGTGTGGCATATTCTGCAAATGTGTACGGCACAAGAAAATAGGATTCTTTACAGAAATTTCTTCATTCCATTGCATGGTTTGGGTTAGAAATGACAGGACATGCTTTCTCATTCTGTATCAGAACCAGTGGCGTAGCGTGGGGGGTGCAGGGGGGGCCGGCCGCACTGGGCGCAACATCTGGGGTTAGGGCAAATCCACAGGTTAGGGGGCGCAAATCCACGGGTTAGGGGGCGCAAATTACTTGCCTTGCCCCGGGTGCTGACAACCCACGCTACGCCACTGATCAGAACACATGATCTGTGCAGCAACAGAAATATAAGGGTATTGGCATGTGACAGGAGGACACCAAGGTGTGCTCTAAAGATGCTGGTAATGCAATGGACCAGAAGGCCTCCAAAACAAATGTGGCACAGTCCTGTTTTCAGCCAGATTTCTGGCCAGATTTCATCATCTACATCAACTTTGTCTTGAAAACAAAAATACACAGAATAAAGTCTCCCCTTAACTTCTATCACCCTTTCTGCTGTTCTTTAAGTTCACCTCCCTGTTATGGTTTAAAAACAAAACTCAATAAAATATTGACAAGCACCTAACTATACTTAGCAGAGCTGCTGGACCATAGAGTATCTCAGGCTGCAAATATCTTTCAGATTTGGATGCTGCCTGTGCTGGTGCTGAGGAAGGTTATGTCAGTGAATCAGGCCCTTTACTTGATGACATTTCTAAATCTTGAAGTTATAATTTCAATTCTTCTGTTTTGTTTAAAATTCAGTCGTCCCTTCTAGCAATTGGTTGATTCCATCTTCATCCCACAATCCTTCCAAGCACCTGCCATGACATTCTCAAAACTATCCCCGCCTCTTCTTTTCAGCTAGCATTTTTAAATTATTACTTTATAGGAGTTAAGGATTTTGCCTTTAGTTTTCACTTGCTATGTATGGAGTTTATATGAAGCCGATTATACTATTTAATCAAAAAGTATATAACCCAGGAAGTTCTTCTCCATTTCAAGATGCATTAGCCTTTGTTGATAAAAAGAAGATTGTACTTTTCCCTCAGACCAAAGTGCTTAAACTTTGACATGTGAGGTCACTACCTGAAAGGAAATGTCAGTCTCCAAATCAATCCGGCCCTTGACATTCCTAATAGAGTTGCCACTGTCTAACATGATTCTGACCTTTCCATTCCCTGCATCAAATACCTTTTCTACACTTGCAATCTACCAGCTTAGGTACTTAAAAAATCGCACTGTAGCCAAGTGTGTTGTTCAATATTTGATGTTCCTTTCGTTTCACCCCTATCTGAAACCTCAGATATCATTCTTCCCAAAAAACAGTGTTCTAGCCACTTACCTAAATAATAAAAACCAAGCACCTAACACTTGATCCCATGTGCACACACTAATACTTTCTTCCCATCTCAAGAATGTCCAAGTTGTATTCTGCCTTTGTTTCTTCCACATTAGCAAATGCATACTCCATTAAGTTGTATTTCATTTGTTCTACGAAGGCACAGTATAGTGAGCATTACCACCCTGCCCAATGCCTCCTGAAACATTTACATGTACAGTTACTGTGGTTGGCTAAATTGCTTTTAAAAATAACAAAGTCTGGCAGTAATATCCTCAAGGAATTCCAAAGCCTTTGCAGGAAATCAATGTCCTGGAGCTACAATAAACTGAAAATGAAGTTTGGTTAATCTAAGTGTTTCCCCATTCCCGCAGATGTAATAGGTTTTGAAACTCTTTTAAAACAATGCTGTCAGCCCGACGTGTCTTGTTTTCTAGAACACAATCAAATATTCTCATACAATCTAAGCAACTGGCAGCTATTTGCCAGGATAGAACACAGTCAGAACTATAAGAGACCAACGTGGCCCTATGGAAATTGGAACTCTTGTCAGTGGTAGAAAGTCGACAGGTCTCTTTTAAATAAAGAATAGAAAGTCAAGGCAAAAGAGGTGGCAAAGTATTGGTTACAAAGTATTTTAAAATGATTTTTGGTACTAAATGCAAAACCTCTAGGTTAATAGAGGCTATAGAATTAGTAACTCACTTGCCACCATGATATAAAAATGGCTTTCAAATTTTTGATACACTGAAATATATTTGAAATTGTCAGCATTAAGGGAATATATTTTTGAGATAGACTTGCTATTGTCAGAATAGTAACTGCTCTGCCTCGACTAGTCAATGTATTGTTTGTTAAGTCCGCTCACCTTCCTGGGTGGGCAGTGTTGTGGCTAGTGATCCGACCAATGGCAGGCTGGATTGCCTAGCTGCCAGCTGTTGGCCAATGCCAGCAGTCCTTGTTTGGGTGTTCACCTGGCAGTGGACCCAACCAGCCAATGGGGATACTTGGGCCTGCTGCCAGGGATCGTTAAATTGCAGCCTGCCCGGCAGTCTCTGTAATTAGAACTGACTTAATGTTCCCACCATTGATCTGTTAGCAACTCATAAAGCCTTAGTTAGGATCTATTATCCTTCATTGCTCCTATGTAGAACATCTAGCCCTTTTTAGACCAATTATCCTCAAAAGAAAAAACCTCCCTCTCACTTTGCCACCAGAATTGCAGCCTGGATAACCTGAATTTGTTGTTTCTTTTCACTCATCCATGCCATCACTTTCATCTTAGTCAAAGCTAAACTTGTTTATCTTTCCTCTACAGCTGAGTATTTTACCATTTGCATGTATAAGTTGTTTGCTTTTCGAGTTAATCAAGTTGAATATTGATTTACATGAAAGTGTGGATTGGACAGAGTTTAACTGACTGAACATGGCAAGCAGTGTTAGAAACTGAGATATGAAAGCTAGGAGCTAAATGGCACCTTAAGCGTAGGTTATGGGCACAACAATGGAATGTCTAGGCACACTTTTTTATAACAAGAATACAAAGCTGAAAATGAATGAACTGCAGCTAAAATATTATGTCATTTTTCACATGGTCTAGTCCTTCCCCTGCCCACCCCCTAATATTTTTTAAAGGGTCTCTTCTCCAGTCTTCAGAGACCAGCTGGAAATGGGGAGGCAGGAAAAGGTCCTCCTTTCCTTCCACTCTGCAGTTTTAATCTGAAATCTTAAGCATAGTACTGTACCCCAACGGCTTGCGCTAATGAAATTCCCTGTTGCAAAATGCACCTGGAACAATGGGAGTTTCGAACACTGATGGCAAGAGTGACTAACCTGTAGCTCTCCTGATATTGTTTGACTACATTGGCCATGTTGGCTAAGACAGCTGGGAATTTGAGTCAAACATCATCTCATGGGCCACAGGTTAGCTACCCATGTGATAGAACCACAGCCTGACATGTGCTTAGGCCAGAATACTTACCGTATATCCCTCTACCATGATAGCTGCTCTATAAACCTTCTGTCTAGCACCAGCAGTCATCATATTCTCTAACCCCCATCCACCATCCCAACAGTAAACTCTCAACAATATTACCAAACAATGAAAGTAAGCACAGAGATAAATACCACAGTGATTATATGTGCACACATATGTAGTCCCTGTTTTATTCAAGTGGCATGTTGCAGTATAAAAAGCATGTTTCCTGTGTGTGTATATTATGTCAATGTACTCAAGATGTGGTCTTGCCTGGCAACTTGGCCTAGCATTGTTGGAAACACCATTTAAGGAAAAACCCACCAGAAAATCAATGATGGGGTGCTGGTCATTATTTAGGGCAGAAGTGGAGAACCTGTGGACCTCTAGAAGTTTTTGGAGTGCAACTTTTATCATGCTTGATCAATGGCCTTGCTGGATGAGGTTGATTCATTAGCAAGTTCCCCTTTCTTGCTTTAAGGGGACATTAAGAAGCACAACTACAAACATCTCTAAAGACGAAGGAAAAGAAGGTAGATGGTGAATGTTGCTTTCTTGGACAGCCTGAAGCCTAAGATGACCAAATGTAGATAAGGAGGGGGCTCTTGTGAAATGTAAATGAGGAGGGGGGAATACAGCAAGTGCACTTTGTGATACACTGTGCTTGCAACAACAACAAAAATCGAATAGTCTACACATGTTATATGAAAGTAGCAACATCAGTTTAGGAAGAAATCTGGAATGTTTTCTTTAAAGACAAAACTGAGCACATCATCCTTTCTTCTACAGAAGTTTGTGTATCATGAGATAGGTGATCCGTTCACCTTACTGAAAACCTCTTGCCTTCCCAAGGTGTGTATCTATATCTGGAAGGAGAAGACACCCACACCGGGCTCTTGCTATGCAAAGATTTCAGAATTCTATAGACCTCTCCTTCTGCAACTGCAGAAGAAATAGAAGGGGAGAAGAAGGAATAAACAAAAGTGGAATGCCAATAGACAGTTTCTAAACAATTTCTAGTCAGCTACTTTGGCTACCACCACTTCCTCAGAAAGGGCCTCCAGCAAATATTGCTGCTGACCAGAGACACACCCAGCAGGTAATAAATTGTTTCATACAAAGACTTTTTGAAAAAGTGTGTTTTTAGTGCCTCTTGCAAACTTTAATACCGGAAAGTAAAAACAAAATTACTGATCATAGTCTTTCTTTTTACTTACTTAGATTGTTGCCTGGAGTGTGATTTAAGAGCACTCCTGTCAAGCTTATTAGAGAATGTACAATGTTTATACTGTTATATTTCCCAAGGCTTCTAGCTATATTTTATTACTCACACTAAACCCAAGTATACATTCTTTGCAAACACAAGAGAAATAACTAGTCATATCACATTATTGTTTAAGGTGGAAAAAGAATAGCTGAACAATAGTAATTGCACTTACAGTAGCAAAATGCACCACAACCATCTCACAAGAACATGTGGCTTCCAAATTATTTACCAGTTCAGCAAATTATCTCTTCATCTTTGAATTGAACATACTTTAGAGGGGAGAAATACACCAAGCAAATAAACAAGGAGGCTGCAATCCTACAGAAGAAACCCCACTCAACTCAATGGGATTTACTTCTGGGTACGTATGTGTGTGTATGTGTACACACACGCACACACACACACACACACACACACTATCACACTATAAAAGTCTCCTTGTAGCATTTGCTCAGTTCCCAGGAGAGTTCTGTCAATAGCATCTAACAGTTTCATGAACTCTCAATAAAAAATTAAGGGCTTTCCCCTCCTCCTTAATGTTCTGGAATGTTAAGTCTGTAAACCAGCCAAAAGATTTTATATGCTCAGAGTGTTTTTATATCCTTCCAATAACAAAATATATTTCAAATGGCTAAAGGCTATCCCAACACTATTGAGCATCTGGACAGATTTCCAAGAGCTGTAACAATGCACCTTTATCTTTAAATGCCCTTTAAAACTTTTCAAATGTTAAACTTTTTTCATACAAGGCCACCATTATCTGGCTAATATATATTTTTAAGCGATATAAATCACATTTTCGTAAAGGAAGAAGTGCTTTTGAACTCAAAATAGACAGTTTTAGAATTTAGCAATGCAGTTTCCTTCGAGAATATCTAAAAAAACTCACCACAGGAAACTGCAGTTCCTGACTTAGGGGAAGTGGATGGAAGGAAAAATAAAACAACAAAATGTGCAGCCAACCTGAACATGCTAGAAAACAAAAGCAAGTAGTATACATTGTCCTAAACAAAGGTTGTATTAAAATAGCAACATTACTTGAGGAATAAATCTGGAATGTTTTCTTTAGAGGTAAAGATAAACAAATTATTACAAACTTACCAAGTGATGCCCTGCAGGTACAGTACTTAGGCTTGGGACTATGAGCTAGTTCACATGTCATGATAAACCATGGTTTAGCTCAACCTGTATGGCATGTAGTAAATCTTGGACTAATACCCTTTCCCCCCTTCTCATATTGCCATCTCACACGAGACCAGGAGGAAGGATTCAGAAGCATTTATTTTCACTGTAAGTAAAGCACAGCTTCCAAGAATCATAGTTTAACACTACGATCAAGTTTCCAAAACAAGTTATGAAGCTGGCCAGATTAAGCTAGACCTAGTGGATATTTAACCACAAGCCCTGACGTGGGCAAAATGGGAAGTGGGAACAAAAGCTTCTGAAGTCCTCCCAGCCTCATGGGAGGAGAAGGAGGAGCCCACAAGCCCACGTTTCACTACAGCTCATGCACATTGCACTAAGGTAAAGGTAAAAGGTAAAGGACAACTGGATGGTTAGGTCCAGTCAAAGGCAACTATGGAGTGTGGTGCTCATCTTGTTTTCAGGCAGAAGGGGCTGGCGTTTGTCCACAGACAGCTTTCCAGGTCATATGGCCAGCATGACTAAACAGCTTTTGATGCAACGGGACACTGTGACGAGTGCCAGAGTGCACAGAAAGGCCGTTTACCTTCCCACCACAGCGGTACCTATTTATCTACTTGCACTGGCATGCTTTCGAACTGCTAGGATGACAGAAGCTGGGGCAGAGCAATGGAAGCTCACACCGTTGTATGGATTTGAACTGCCGACCTCCCAATCAGTCAGCCCATGAGAGGACTACTACCCTAATGTCCTTTTTAAGGCCTCCCATCTAGCTGGCTACTCTAAGGAACAGGATGCTGGATTTCATAGCATTTTGGTCTGATCCAGCCATACTCTTCTCATGTAATATAACTGAATTCCAATTAACAGTGTGGTGCTGCTAAGAGAGAAGCCAATGGTGTTGCATTCCTTATCAAAGGGTGAATTCTCCCCAATAGCTGAGAAGTAATTATTTCATTTGGCACTGGTGTTACATGCCACTGTTTCTTTATATGCCATCTTTCGGCTAAATAAGGCTCCCAAGGCGTCTCACAAAGAATAACACACAAGCACAAAACTCAAACACACACAAAAATACAACTCGTAAAAATTCAAGACAACAACATGCTAATATTTCCACGCAAAAAATGAAAAGCCAAATGCATCCATGTTCCTGCCAAACAGACAAAGGGAAGCCCCCATAAAGACATCAGAGACAAAAGGAGCAAATACCTAAGGAGCAGCATTATAAGGGTCACAGGAAAGTGGTGGGACAAGGCAGATTGGAAAGTTTGCCCCTTTAATGGTTCCTGCAGTTCCTCTTCTGGAGCAATGCCTCGCAGGAAACAGCTCCCCCTTCTAAAGCTCCCAGGCAAGTTGAAAAGTTAAGCCTACATTTGGACAGGCATTGAATTCAAATGTAAAGCATATGATGCTGACAGGGAAAGGGGAATTGTGCATAATTCATCATCATAAAAAAGATGGGCAGGAGGGCTATATACATTGGGCTGGTTCATATGTCAACAATTGTTTGACATTACATCAAAGAACCTCAAAAGATACCCAAGCGTCCTTTCTTCCTCTCCTCCTTTCATACCATGAAGCCCTCTTTCACTAATTATGGCAAGTACAGTGGTACCTCGGGTTACATACACTTCAGGTTACAGACTCCGCTAACCCAGAAATAGTGCTTCACGTTAAGAACTTTGCTTCAGGATAAGAACAGAAATCGGGCTCCGGCAGTGCAGCGGCAGCAGGAGGCCCCATTAGCTAAAGTGGTGCTTCAGGTTAAGAACAGTTTCAGGTTAAGAACAGACCTCCAGAATGAATTAAGTACTTAACCCAAGGTACCACTGTAATAGTTTGCCAGCCTGCACGAAACATCAAGATATGGTTTGCTTCTAACAACCCTTGCATGTGGGGAGGGAGAAGAGTAGAAAGAAAAGCACAAAACCAAGGGGTTTGGGGTTTTTTTGGGTAAGGCTTTGTTATCTAGCATAGGCTTTATGTTTGTCTTGCTATGTTTAAAAGAATGCCAAGCCCCTTTGAGTAATTTTTAGTGGAAGAGTCGGGCAACACATTTAAAAGCTATTAATTAATTAATGAATTACACAAAAATAAAGTAACTGAAGGCAGAACAGTTGTTCACCCTTTTCTCAGTGCCAGTCATAAGCACATCACAAACAAATCAAGGGGTTTGCCCAAGGTTAACATTAAGGAGAATATCGTAACTATTTGAGCAGGTCCGTAATGGAACAATCTGAGATTGTGAGCTCTTTCCTATAAAAAAAGAGAAAACATTGACTTAAGATGATCCACTGGATTCCTTCCAAGTCCAGGATTTTTATCTTTGCCAAGGTTAATATCCTTTCAAGTGCTCAAGAGCCTTCTCCTTCCAGCTACTGATCTCCTGGAAAACCTGACAGGTTTATTGCCTTTTTTGGCACTGGATAGCAGCACAGGTTCAAGTATTAAAAACAAAAATACCAATGGAAGAAAGTATCAGCAAGACAACCAAAGGTGTGGGCAACGTGCAATAAATAACCATATAGCAAGTTTTTTTCTCTTAGGATTTAGATTATGAAAATCCAGACTCCACAGATTCTCCTCTATAAAATCCAAGGAAAACTGCTTTTAAAATCTCAGCTTCCCTAATTCATGCCATCTGCCTCAGCCAGTTCTGAAATCACGAGTTGAGACTTAACTTTCTTGGAAAGGGTTAGTTTCTCTTCAGACCAAAGTTTACTAAACTGTCCCTTTCCATCTCCCCCATTTTGAACCCCTTACTTTCTTTGTTCCTAGTTTTAAGAAGCTGTTTCCAACTCTGTTAAAACTTCACGCGGGCTCTGAACTTAGTAACTGCACTCAACTAAATAGTCTTCTTAATATTTTATTATTCAGCCGTGACAACATTGGAGGTGATGAGGGCTTGATATTTCCCTCAATGGTTTATGAAAGCTGAATATAAGAAAGCAATTTTTTTAAAAAAAATGGTCTGTCTTCTCAAGGTCTCTTTTTGCTGCTATTTTGCAAAGGAAGCTTGCCAAGCTGTTAACATCTAGAAGTTTTACATGCTTAAGATTCAGCACTTTTTAAAATACCAAGTTAAAAAAGGTTTCCCCCCTAGCCAAAAAAAAAACCCCTTCTGTGAAAGTAATATAAATGTACTAGTTGTTAATGAGCACAAACTCCATATTAAGTAAGCTATTTCTTTCAATAGATTTGTTCACACACACACACTGCAGTAACAGTGCAACGCTGAATGGTTAGGAGGCAATTTCTCTGTCTTGAGACTCCTTGAACTGTCAAAGCAAGGCAGCTCTGTTAGTAAGTTTCAAGCTGTAGCTTCACTTAAATCACCATGCCTTTAGGCAGCCTCGGGTTATGCTCTTTTCTCTTTACCTTCATGTTTAGTCATTGTCCTGTCCCAAATCCAAACTAGATGACAGGAATTTTAAAAGCCTAGCAATGTACGGATGGAGCAAACCAATTCTCAGGGTATCAGTAAACTTTCTACGGTAATTTCAGTAACTGGGTTTATCATTCAAAGGCAAAAATCTATCATTTTTCTTCTAACACAAGGATCAAACATTGCAGAAGCAACGGAGGTCAATTTTGACCATCCACAGCTGCCTGTTCTTTGATTATTATGTCCAATACCTGATTCTCAAATGTTTTGAAAGTTAAAATGTCTGCATGTTCTGGAGGGCGGGATAGTTTTTCTTAAAAAAAGGTGGGGGGGAATAGTATATAGTAAACACGACACCACTTTCACCATCTACATTGATCATGGTTATGATAATCAACCATGGCAATGATTATCAGATATTTCCATGTCATGTGGTAGCAATGAAATCAATTTTCTCTTACATGGGAAAGTATGTAGTATGTAGTATAAACTCCGACAACTGGGAAACACTGGCCTGCGAGCTCCCCAGTTGGAGAACAGCCTTTAGCAAAGGTGTCATGGGCTTTGAAGACACTCAAACTCAGGACGCAAGGAAGAAACGTGCTAAGAGGGAGAAATGCTTGGCAAACCCTCACCATGATCAGCTCCCACCTATGTCCCCACTGTGGAAGGATGTGTGGATCTACAATTGGCCTCCACAGTCACTTACAGACTCACTGTTAAAACTGTGTTTATGGAAGACCACCTTACTCGGCTATGAGCGATCACCAAAGAAGAAGATGGGGGGGGGGAATAGGTCCAGAATTGAACATTTGCTTTCCTACCTAACTTTTCTCCCAACTATGACACTAAAAAAATGTATAAAATGCTCAGTCGGCTAACAATTTCATTCATGCCAATAAATTCAGAGTTTCACTAAGACATTGAAGGCATTAACATAGAATAGACCACAAGCATCATCTACAACTCCCTGCAATGCAGGAATCTTTCACCCAACATGGGGCTTGAACCCACAACCCTGAAGATTAGGAGTTTTGTGCTCTACCAACTAAGTTATCCTCATTTGTAACACCGCTCTGGTGTTACAATGTCTGAAATACCTTTACGGAAAATAAACATTCCCAATACAATACATTTCTCTAAGTCATTGCCATCTAGTATGTCTTGAAAGTAAGGGTTTCAGTCCAACAAAGTACTCATTTGTTTTAAAGGCTGTTGCTGACAGCTGTATAATGTCAAGGGCAGTGGTCACTCATTCAGTACACAGGATACTGTACACAGGATACTGAACTCCCACCTTTGCAGCAATGAAGCAGGAGCCAATTTAGAAAAAAATCACTCATATTGCTTTTTATTGGATGATTGCCTTTAAGATGGCAGTTGGCACCGAAGCAAACTCTGCATGTCATATTAAACTGTGGTTTAAAACAAACTATGGTTTAATGTGAATGAAGCATGTGCTGTTGTTGCACACTGCTCTAAAAAATGTATGGTGTTCCTTCTTTGCTCCTGCCATGCTGTAGATGGAAACAAACCAAGAGTCTGACTTGCCGTGCTGTAGAAACCTGAGGTAGTGGTTGGTTTCTCTCCAAACAAACCATGAGCAGTAAGCCCAAAAGAAACCTTGGTCACCACTCATAGCTTGGAGAAAAACAAACCATGAGCCTGAGTATGACAACACAACACTTTAAATTTCAGTGAAGGGCCTAGTATCATCCTACTGTTCTTCTAGTTCAGGGATAGCCAACACAGCGCTCTCCAGAAGTTGGACTATAACAGCCCTAGCCAACATTAAGGATGGTGGGAGCTGTAGTCAAATGATATCCTGATGGCAACATGTTGACCACCCTTGTTCTAGGCCAGCGGTTCTCAACCTGTGGGTCCCCAGATGTTGTTGGACTACAACTCCCATCATCCCTGAGCTCTGGCCTTGCTAGCTAGGGGTGATGGGAGTTGTAGTTCAACAACATCTGGGGACCCACAGGTTGAGAAAGGCTGTTCTAGGCAGACTAATTCTGTGTACCAGACACCCACAGGCTTCATGGGGACTGTGACAAGAAGCTATCACATTCAGTATAATGACCAAACTTTAAAACCATAATCACAATCAAGGTGCATAGCACTAATGGCACTTTTCCTTCTCCCATCCCAGTGTAGCACTATGATTTTAAACCAGTGCCAGAAGAAGCTGCTTCCTGAACAAACCTTTAACAAGATAGTGACCAAGATGTAAACTGAACAGCCAAAGGCCAGAACAAAAGCTTTCAAAACCTCCAATCAGCAATACAATGTCGTAAGATCTGGGCTATATAGCTGAATTGCAAAATTCAGAGAGCTGCAAATTATGAAGGATGGCTGCTATGGTCTTTCTTGGATCACTTGGTGTTTCAGAAAATGCAAATGATGCAGGTTCACCTTTAAATTAAAACTGAAGCGAATTTCTCCTCCATGCCTACTTGTCACTTAGATGGGAAGCTTCTGCAAAGCTACAGTAACTGAAATGGTAGCAGAGAATTGGTTTGCCCAAGAATAAATATTCTTGTAGAAACATAGCATTTGGAAAATGTAACAAGGTAGTTTGATTTTTTTAGCTGGATTTTATAAGCAACTATGTCTAAGAAACATTTGGTATTTACATTATATGGTGAGCTTTCAAGGCAGAATCAGCATTATGAACTATATCAATGACCACCTCACTATACAAAGATACTTATTGTACAGTATAGTAATTCTACAATCTGTCCATTTCTCCCTCCTCCCAGTAAAGCTGTCGATTGCCCTTTTGAATTAATCCATCCTGCATATTAACTAGACCAAAACAAATATGGGGATGTGTCCTCTTAGTATCTTAGTTAAAAAGAAAGTTCAACACAGATTTAACTCCATCCTTCCTTCTCTACAGCTACTATAAGTGGGTCTAAAAGCATAATTAAATTCCTACGCATGGTGAAGTGCAATTCATCATGATCCAAGGAATAACACTCCTTTCCTTGCTAATCACAGAACAGGTTGAACAAGAGTGTGCAACAATCTTCTGAAAAGGCATAGGCTGCAACTGTATGTCCACTTACCTGGGAATAAGCCTCATTAAACTAATGTGATTTACACAGAGTAGACATGCATTGTGGGGTAAGAACTTGAATTTGTCACCCTGCCTCCAAAGTTCAAATGAAGAAAGTTATTTATGCTCCATTTCTTTTTCTAATCTAATTTTAAATCAATGCATTTATTCATTTACTGGTTTATTTAAGGGGGGGAGATTAATTTTAGTGACAACACTACAGCCATTTTAAACAGAACTTCCACATAGATATTGGACGTTTGACTAGAAGGCCATCACCGCCCTCCCGTTCCAGAAAATATGTACTTGGATACACTATATTTATTTGGATTATATGTACACATGGGAATTATTCTAATTGACCCACAAGATCCAGCTCGTGACTGCTGTCTAATGTAGCAAAACGTTGTGGTTTACTGTCTCAGATACTGTAAAGCATTCCTACAAATAAAAGAACACTTACAACAATAATGTAGCAATTTGCCAGATACTGTGGTTTCTGTCCCAGTCACTATTATTTCCTTACTCTTAGCTTTTGAAACCATGAAATGTTCCATGCAGCTTTCATTAGACGCGTCAACAATATGCAGCAACACTTCAACATTTGCAGAAGTGGACAGCAGAAAAGATAGACTTGAGATGTACTTATCAGGGTAAAATTATGTCCTTTCCTGCAAAGATCCTAAGTGGGGGGAAAGGAGCCAAGAACCAGCAGCTCCCCTAACTGCCTGCAGCCCCAAATACTATAAAAATGCTTCAAGAGTCTGCTGCTACTGCATTCTGGCAGAACAACTTGCTTTTGAATAGCTTTATAATAGTTTGCACATTGTCAAAGAGAAGTCAGCCAGGTGTTTCAAATCATTTCCATTCTTTCCAGTGTGTCCCAGTGATTTAAAATATTGTTCCCAGTGTTCTAGATTAGTACTTAATTCACTCTCCTTTGCTATGCAATTTAAAACTCAGCAGATCAATAAAAGCTGATGGTGATGCTTCTTCCATAATATCCAATGGCTGGTATTTGACACACACACACACACACACGAGAGAGAGAGAGAGAGAGAGAGAGAGAGAGAGAGAGAGAGAGAGAGGAAATCAAAGAAGTAAGAAAAAACTAGACTTCAGTTTTGAATATTCATCATTTGAGTGCTCACTTAAAACCTTTTTACTGCTTATATGAGCCAGTAATGCAATTTTCCACTCACCCTTCTGGATAGAAGTAACCACTGCCTCTTGGTAAATGGAGGACCACTAAATTCATTGCACCTATCCCTCCCAAGCCACTGACCTGTTCTCCACTCTTGCAAAAGCTTCATCCCGCGTTCCTTCCCCATCCCAGCCAATGCTGCCACTACTCTAGTGAGAAAGTGTATGCACAGTGGGAAAACTCTTGCTCACTTCCTCTACATGGTGCATTTCATACAAGTTCCTGCTACACTACAGTTATCATATCATCGCACATGCAATCTTCCATGACTGGAAATAGATTTCCAATTCACAGATAATCCTGGGTGTTGAGTGGGGAAAGCAATAAGCAGGGAGAAATGCAATCTAAAATCGAAAGGTATGAAATGCCAAATGAAAATATAGCAATATGGCATCAGATACCAAAACTCACATTCAGCCATTTCCCAACCCTGTACCTAAGGATGCCACAAAAATGTATATAATGTAAGAGCCAAGTACACATCTGGGGGATGAATCTCAGAACTTGGGAGGCCACTACTGTAAAGGCTAACACCCCCCTTGAACCTCCAGGGGCAACAGAACTGCTAGCAGACAACACTGCAACAATCCAGGCAGTAGGCCTGGGTGATATATCGCCCAGCACCAGTATGAGGAGCAGACCACGATGTCAGGTTCACTCAGCAGGATATCGCTGGTGAAACCGCCACCGCTCCTAAGTCCCTCTAGTACCAGCGTCTGCTGGAGGGAGTCAAGATACAGCTTGTTCCTCCCTTTGCATCTTTAAACTGCTCAACTGAGGAGTGTGCAGCTGCCCTTGCCTCAGTTGAGCAGTTAAAGGAGCCCCCAACCCAGCACTGGCTCCCACAAGCCAGTGGTGGGGTGGGAGCTCTGTGAAACTGCTCAGCTGAGGGGAACGCAGTTGCTGCTCCCTACAGCAAGCAGTAAAAGGAGCCCTGTTGCTCCGCTCACTCACATGCGAATGATGAGAGCACAGGGGCTGTCTCTTCTGTGGGGGGGACCTTCTCTCCCCCCAGCTGAGCAGCACCAACAAGCTGCATTGTCCAAGCCCATGAGACTAGGTGACACCACCTCAGCTCTTGAGGTGAGAGCTGGGGCAGTTTCACCCAGTGTCTCGCGGGCAGAGGCCAATGCATACTTCCCCCCCCCCAACATTGTGGTATATTGCCAAACCACAATGCTTGGCTGGTGATACACTGCAGTGTTGAGAAGCTGATATTGCCCAGCCCTACCAGGCAGGAGATGCCCAGAGCACTGATTCTGGAACAGCTATCAGAGCTCTTTCCAATAATCCATCAGGAGATGATGAGAGCTTGGATCACAGTTGTCAAGTCTTCTCTCTCCAAGAAGGGCCCTAGAGCTGCATCAAGGAGCACCCACAAGGTGTGCAAACCTTTCCAAGACAAACTGCCTCTCCACATCTCAGACACAAGAACTTAGCACACACAACACCACCATCTTGTTGGGATTCAGTCTCAATGTATTGGCCCTCATTCTGCCCATTACCATCTTCAAGCATCAGTCAAGAACCTGAACAGTCTCTTCCAATTTAGCTGGAACCATGAGACAGAGTGTACCAATGACACCTCGCTCTCCAAATATCGTGATGACAATTCCCAGCAGTTTCAAGAAAATGCTAAACAGGATGGCTTATAAAATGGAGCCGTGTGGAGCACCACAGATCCTTTCCCATGGTGCAGAAAATTGCCCCTACTATTGACACCAGTTGGAACGAGCTAAACCACCACTGTGTGATGCTTTTCACACACAACCCACAGAGTTGGTCCAGAAGAATACAGTAGTTAATTGTATCAAAAGCCATGGAGAGGTTGAGGAGAATCAACAGGAGTGCATTCCTCTGTCTCTCTTCCAACAATCAAACAGGGCAGCTTCAATTCCATATTTGTGTTGGAAAACAAACTGAAATGGGTCCAGATAACCTACTTCTTCTCCCAATATTCCTGCAGCTGGGCCATTTTCACTCTCTTGACAACCTTGCACAAGAAGGGGTTAACTGACAGGCGATAGCTATTTAACACTTCTGGATCCCAGGAGGCCCTATTAAAGAGGGGGGATATTGCCTCCATAGTGGGAATCTGGCACCTCCCACTATGAGGCATCAATTACCCTCTGAACCCCACCACCACCTCTCTTTTGAGCGAGCAAAGAAACCAAGTGGGATGCCAGAGGCTTCTATCCCTAACACAGTAATGCGAGAGAGAAAACTTCTATTCCCTCCTCTATTAGTCCACAGCAGGCTAGTAAAAATACTGTATTTTATTTACAAGGCTGGTGTAAATGCCAACTTCACACTTTGCATACATATGTCCAAAAATAATGACATTCATTTTAATCTAATTAAGATGAAGATAAAATTGACAATAGAGAATAAAGCTCTTCTATAAGCAATGGGGAGGTCTTGTCCAAGCTTCCAGATTTCATATACGTACAAGAAAATTTTGTTCTCCCGGCTCACAATAACTACATTTCCTGAGAAGTGGGAGAAGAATTCCTTGTTTTACATTGTCTGAACATATGTTTGTTGGCATACTACATTTCCTGTGGTCCTATCGTGGGATGGGAATAGCTGTATCTGGTGAAGGAGCTAAAGTGTCAATGACCTTTCGTCTTTATATTCCATCCTGGATAGAGAGAGCAGGCGAGGCTCAGCAAAACGAAGGCAGCTGCAGATACTTCAGGAAAGGCAAAGAGAAATGTGGGCTGCAACATAACAGTTCCATTAGGCAAGACAGAGCCTGATCAGCTATAGAAAGAACTAAGAGGGTTCAAGTTAGAAATCCATGTTGTGAGCTGCAGTCCAGCTATTAGGGCTAGAGCCCAGAGCTCAGAGCCATAGCAGGAATGGCTCCCTGAGACAATGAACAAACTGCAGAGGACTGCAAACTAATAATACAGGAAGACTGTTAAACTGAGAGATCTGAACACAACCAGGACACTAGGAATAAGAAGTAAGTTCAGCAAGCCTTAGAGCAATAAGAAAGGAGATGCCAGAAAGATAGGGGAGATCAGATTTTTAGACAGACTGTGACACACATCAGCTTGTAAGCCTTCAGACATTCTGCTTTAATGAATTACAATTACCTTAACCATTTGTAGAAGGTCCCTTTAAAAACTGGTATGTAAGCAAACCTTAAAGACCACCATGCCCGGAAAACCTGGAGAGCCACTGCCATTCCATGTGCACAATACTGAGTTAGATGGACCAATGGTCTGAAGTTCAAGACAGGAACAGGACCAGGACAGTTCAACCAGCAGATAATCTGGGGTTAGAAATTTAAGGTGGCCTCAAGACAAGGTGCTGGGTGTTTACTGCACACAACTTACTGCACACAAATTTTTAAAGCAATGCCTGACATTGTTGTGAATGATTGAGCACACTGCTCAATCCTAAGAATTGAAGGCAAGCCTGCTAGATCAGGCCACCGGCATATCTAATCTAGCATCCTGTTCTCACTGTGGCTGACCAGATGCCTGTGGGAAGCCTTCAAGCTAGACGCAAATGCAACAGCACTCTGACAACTTGAGATTCCCAGGAACTGCTGTCCAGCAGTATAATGCCTCTGACCATGGAGGGAGAACGTCTCCTCTTTCTCTGGGAATACATGAACTACAGGGTAGGTTCTGCATTATCAGACTCATGGTTTGCTTCACTCGAAGCAGAAGCCAAGGTTTGTACTTTGCTCACCACTCCTAGTTTGAGAGACAAACAAGCACTCTCTGCAATTTTCTCATAGCATGGCGCAGGGAGATGAGAGGTGGGTGTAGCTGGGCAGCTTGCACTGGAACAATGTTCAAAGCCTGTAATCCATTATTTGATTTAGACCAAAATTTTAAACCAATTCAAGACATAAAATTTGGGTTTACAGCAGTTTAACTGATCAAAAAGTCTCAGAAATATTCTATTTCTTACGGGGACATAAACTAGCAATCATTACACCTTGCACCAATAGGTTTATGGTCTTAGTGGCAATGAACTCCAACAACACTTTGCTAATGTGGGCTACCATATAAATGCATGATCCATGAAGCAAAGTTGTAGCAGAGGGAAAGCAAATCTAGGCAACAACAAAAATTAAAGCCAAACATCAGCAAAAAAACATAATCCACAGACATACAAAAAAGAAGAAGTTATGACAGTGGTAAATATTTGAAACTTTATGGAACTATTTTATATTCTGCATCTATTTTACAGTCTCCACCGGTACTGGTATTGTTTTTATTATTATTTTTTAAAATAATTTGTATTGATTTTTAAATGAAAAGTTGTGAAGGTGGATTGACATTGGAAACTGCAAAACAAATGTTTCCATCCAACAACATACAAGAGATGAAAAAAAAGAAAAGAAGAGGATAAAATAATAAATATTACTAAATCCGTATTATGTGTGATCCAGCACTCATGGTTTGCTTCTCTCCAAATAAACTATGAGCAGAAGCCAAGAAGAAACCTTCCACTTGTGATTTGTTTGGAGAGAAACGAACCATGAGTTGATGGTTTGCATGTTAACACTAAGCCAACCATTCCATGCTTTATTTCCCAGATCTGGGCAGGGCAAAATTGAAAGCAGCATCCTGTTAATCTATAATAATAATAATAATAATAATAATAATAATTTTAGTTGTACCCAGCCTCCCTAGTTTTGTGATGTTAGCCGGGCTCAGGGCGGCTAACATCACAAAACTAACACAGTATACAAAGAACATAAAAACAGGCAACCACTTAATTAAAATACATCTTAAAATTAGTTCAGAGCAAATTAAAATCTGGATAGATGGCAGCCCACGGGTAAAATTGAGAGTGGTTAATATTCTCCAGGGCCAGCTGTTATCACTGGTCTTATAAAGGACCTGTGAGCAGGCTAGGAGGCCTCTTTAATGCTTGTTCTTATACAGAAAGAAAGGAATCAGACTGAACCCTGACTTACAGGCCCTGCGGAAAGATGTCAAATCCTGCAGCGTCCTGGTCTTTTGTGAGAGAGCATTCCACCAGGCCAGAGCCATGGCCGAAAAGGCCTTGGCTCTGGTCGAGGCCAGTCTAATCTCCCTGGGGCCTGGGATCTTCAGGGTATTATTATTTGCAGACCTTAAGGTCCTCCGTGGGGCATACCTGGAGAGACGGACCCATAGGTAAGAGGGTTCTAGGCCGTATAGGGCTTTAATAAACCATGGCTCATTTCTGACCATGGTTTACCATTACATGCAAACAGAGTCAATATCATGCACAAATATTCCCCAAGTATTCTGACATAAAGTTTAAACAAAGAAAAACTGCTTGTTTGTTTTTATTTGAGTTGCTTGCTGAAACACTATATTCTTCTGAAGCATCAAACACATGGTACAAACATCCTAATTAAATACAGTGGAACCTCGGGTTGTGCATGTGATCCGTGCAGGAGGCACGTTCGCAACCTGCAGCATTTGCAACCTGCAGTGCCGCGTCTGCGCATGCGTGGGTCGTGATTCTGCACTTCTGCACATGCGCCAAAACCCGGAAGTAACCCGTTCCGGTATTTCCTGGTTCGGCACGGTGCGCAACCCCAAAACATATAACCTGAAGTGTCTGTAACCAGAGGTACCACTGTACACTAATGACCTTCAGCAGAAGACAATAAAATATTTTCTAACAATAGTGCTAGTAATTAAGCATATTGCAGCAGTTATGGTATCACTTGTTTTAGAAACAGCTGATGTCAGAATTTAATAAATGTTTGCAATTGCTCTGTTTTGTTAGAGTTGGTGGCCAAGGGGAAAAGGTACAGTCATCTCAATAGCCAAACACTTAATAATCATGGTATGGAACCTGACATAGTCATGCTTAGAGTAACTCTACTGAAATTCCACCATTTTCAATAGTCTACTCTAAGCATAACTATGGTAAATCTAGAGCCAACCTAATATATGGAATAAGAAACAAGCATATCAGTGGGAAACACTTTCCTCAAATATATAAATACTTTTATAAAATAAAAAAATCAAAATGCTTTGAAAATCCATACTGCTAAAATTGCAGAGTTTCCATTTCTAGAGTCATGAATTATTAGGCAGAATGGCATGCATGGAGAATATTTTAAACAAAGTACCCTTTTAAACATCAATAAGGCAGAGCAGCTGCCTAATCGTCTCAGTTGGGTTCAACTGCCAGTGCACTTCTTTAATTTATGGGGTCTCACATTCAACAGCCCAGACAATCATAAGATGTACAGTTTCTCAAACCTGTTAATTCAAATCAAGGTTGCAAAGCTCTCTTGACACTCAAACACAAGATAATGACCTACATTTGCAAACTATCTACCAGCAGTTATGTTTAATCCTGCCATGTGCATTTGATTCAACTTAAAGGAGAAATTAAACCGTAAATTTCTTTCCCTCCAATACACTAGCTTTGTTAGCTGACTAAGCATATCCCATTGTATAATAGTTATGCAGTTTATTATTATTCATGTGAGTGGTGGAATCTAGCACAATCTTAACCTTCATCTATCCTATCTTTTGGAAAGTTGTTTGCCGGTTTGCTATGTCTTTGGACACCTCTTAAGGTATGGTCACCAAACTTTGCACGAGATCATGGAGCAGGTTTTCTTCTATTCTGAATCAATATGCCATTTTGATTCAAAGACTCAACCTTTCAAAACTGCACAGATTTTAACCACTGGTTTCAAAACTGCCCTGAGCTTTTGTTTTCTTAGAATTCTCAAGTAATGCCAGGTACAAGACTGCTAGTAGATAAATAGTACTCTGCTGCAAAAAAACCTCTCACTGTTCAAAACAAAATGGGTCTTTCAACCACTTTCCAACTATTTGTTTGCCAGAGAACATATTATTCTTATGATGGCAGATAGACATCCCTTGCAATATCAGTAATATGGTAGAGGTACAGCTGCCAGTGCACCCATCTGAGTCTACTTATTTCCTGATGCAGCAGTTCTTATGCTTTGGCCAGTCAGCCTAGTTTTGCATGGAAATATTACCTAAGAAAAAAGTAATCTTGATTTATTACAACAGTACTGGAGGTTTTTTATTACTGGATAAAATGGTTTCTATGCTTTTAAAAGGTGCTATTGCATCTGTAACACACATTTATTTTGTTCACCCCCTCTATTCTCAGTTTGTTAAAACAATCTGAGAAGTTATGTTCCATATGCTGCAGCTCCTTCTCCATGGGCCAATAAAACTGAATGGAAACAGACACTGTCTGCATGAAAATGCTCTTTCCCAGCTCTTCCATGCAGCTAGAAAAACATATCTATGGACACTAGTGTTTGCGCTTTTTATCACCAATTTCTGCAGCTGGCCAAATGTCACACAAGTGTAATTTAATTCACCATAAACACTTTCTCTGCAGAAAGTATTTGACACTTTCAATCAAACTGTCAGCCACATGTTCAGCTACTGAAACAGGCATTTCCTTCCTTTCATTTACTCAGATTATTGTTTAAACTTCCATTTCATAGCCCAATATTAGTTTTTAATTAATACTTTCAAAAGTTATGTGTACATTAAAAATGTTCACAAAATGTAAAGTAAACTGATTTAAAAGATCTAAAGGGATTTATAAATGTGAAATACAATAAATGCATTTGTCATTTCCATGATGCAATGAATTTTTGAAAAAATTGGTGTTTTTATAGTACAGAAGATCGGATAAAGTGTCAGCAAGTGCACATTTATTATAGATTTGTTTCCCTTTCATCGTAGGAATTCAACTGCCCCCCCCCCCCCGCCATCAACCAGGCCACTTGTTTTCTAATATAACAGTCCTATAGGGAATAGTATCAAACTTGTAAAATGTGTTGCATTCAATAGCTGGAAACAAAAAACATATACAAGTTTACTAGATAAATATATGCCAGATACTGTATTCCTAAGCATGTTTATACAGAAATGAGTTAAATTGAAACGAATGGCTGTCACTTCCAAATAAACACTGTTCAGAACTGGGATGCAAGAAATCTGACCCAATGCTTCCATGTTTTCAGAATAAACCGAGGAGAGTCTTTTCTTTACATGTGGCATTTTGTTTTCAGAAACTTGTTAACTGGTGGAGAAAGTTTACATGTAGCACAACTGTATGCATATATACTCAGAAGTAAGACTTGTCGTGTTCAGTGAGATTTACTCCTAACTAGGTGTGCATAGGACCCCAGCCCAATATACTGAGAGAGTGTTTCATACTGCACAAGCAAGTTGGAATGTTGTATTGTTAAGATTTTAAAAACATGAAGATAATGCTAAATCATACGGTTTTATGGTGTTGTGTATAATATTTCAGAAGGGTTGCAGACAGTTCCAAATGCAGTTGGCACATCTGTACCTTAATGAGGAAGAGGTTCCCAGATGAATAGGAAGAACAGCGTAATATTCAACAGCTTTCACAAAAAGTTGTGTACCAGAACACAGAGTACAGCTGTAGATGTCCAAGCACAAGCTCCACAGATGTTGCAAATTATTATCTTTTCCAGTTCCCTCTCTAAAAAGTGCTGAATTTAAGAGAAAAGTCCAGCAAGGGCTGGAAATGTTCACAGCATGAATTGTCAACAAATAGATTTGGTATTACAGGATGAGTTGCATGAAGGTATGATTTAGGGAGCAAAGTTAGACAGTTTGGAATACTTGGGCCTATTAGTAGTAAATTACATTAGCCCATTTTTACAATTCATTCAACAAACCAGTTGAGATTTCTTTTAAAAAAGCAAACTCTTCTTGCTGCAGTCCTAAACACATTTACCTGGAAGTAACTTCCACTAAACTTGATAGAGTTACATAGATATACAACAGCACTGTATGCACCCCTAAAGTCTACTTACATTGGGGTTCATTATCTTAAAGTCTAACACTTTAGTCTTAATTGGGCTTTGGGTCAAACTTTAAGTATAGGCTTTATTTCAATAAGACTACAGTGAGATTTAAATCTAAGTACTTCACCTTAGCTGTGAAGTGGATCAGCCTGTTAATTTACAGCCCCAGTCCATATTTTCTTAGATGTCAAGTCCCAGTGGTTTCAGTGAGAAACTTCCAAGTAAATACACTTATGAATGCAGGCTTATGTTCGTTTTTAGTTTATGCAACAGGCACAAATAGCTAGAAGAGTACATGCTGGGTCAAAAAGAGCGGGAGGGGGGGAGCTTCTAGCAAGCTCCAAACAGTTAAAGTGGGCATCTAAAAATATGGACAGTATATCTCATTTCTCAAATCCAGTTAAGGGAAGGCCATCAATTTCAGTAAACAGCCCTTATTATGCCGGGCATTTTTGTCTGTTATCTTTAGGGTCTGAAATTATCCGCTGTCAGATTTAAAGATGCCTCAGTTGATATAATATGCATTGTGGAAGTATTATTTGCAAAACCACTGGGCAAGGCAGTGTGCAATTTACTTCGCAGTACATAGCGCTCCCCCAAAAGCAAGCAAAAAGCGACCAAGAGTTTCCAGAAAGGGAAGCAAATACAAACTCCTAGTAGACAAGCCTTTAGAAATGCAGACGAGCCAAAAGTTCAGAAATCACCATCTGACCTGAGCCCTCCATAGTAATTTGCATTTATGAAAGATGCACCAGGCTGCTATTCATTCCTCTCTTCCTCCACACCACAACATACCTGGAGTTTCTTCCTGTCAAACTTCTATTGCAAGGAGGCAGAAGACACAGGTCACTTAAGGGCGCACTATGCAAACTATTAGCTTAGCATTCCTTTGGTAGGTGAGATTGTCATTTGTCAACTGAGAAGGAAGCATCAAGTTTTCCTGTGACCCTGAGAAAACTAAGATCCTTACATTGGAATTTTGAGGTGTTATTGGGAAAGACAAAATCCCAGATCTTTCAGGTGTGCCTCCCGGTTGCCACCCTCCCCCAATTTTACAAACACCTAATTTCCATTAAGTATGTCCATTCTGCAGAGGTGTGTGTGTACGACAGCAGGTCCACCTCCTTCGTTCTAGGGGAGCTCTTGCGTCGCTTGCTCCAGTCCCCGTCCCTGCAGCCCGCTCCGCCCGAGGCAGCCCCCTTTGACAGCTGGATTTCCTTTCAACCACACCGCCACCCCTCGCCACTCCTGCATGCCTGAAAGCGCAGCACGCCTTCACCGCACCGAATGCCAACGGGCGTCCTTTTGGAAATCGACGGGACCTAACCCAAACATGGAAGGGAGGGAGGGGGTCCTCAAAAGCGCCCCTTCCCTACGCACAAGGTAGCCGCAAGAACGCTCCACTGAAGCGGCAGCACAGGGAGCATCCTGAAGCTCCATCTGACAACCTGTAAAAGGAAAACCGGCTTGTCTCTGAGCATGTGCAGAGTTTCCCTCCCGCGCGCGCCCCGCACCCGAGATCAGAACTCCGGGCAGATTAGAGACCCGACCCTCAGGGGCCCTCCGAGCTCGCGCTCGCTCCTTTACTCACAGGGACACGGTGCGGTTGGGCAACAAGGCAGGCTGCAAAGTTTCCACCAACTCGCCTCCGCTGCAGACAACTTTGATGCGGACGGTCTGTCGGCCGGGTCCCTTGGAGCGCTCGGCGGTGCACAGGCAGCTGTCCACGACCAGGTCCGGGCAGTTGCGGTTGGCCGCCGACAGCCCCGCCACGGCGGCCGCCACCAGGCAGAGGCAGCAGCACAGCCCTTGCATGGCGAGGGGGGCGGGCGGCGGCGGCGGCGGCAGCGCCTCGGCTGCTCTCCTGCGCTTGGGTGGCTGCAGAGGGAAAGGAGGAGGAGGAGGAGGCGGCAGCTGCTGTGGCTGCTGCTGAGGCGCTCATGGCATGGTCGGCGCGCCGCCGGCACAGGGGGCTCGCTGCCCACCACCACGCCTCCTCCGCCCTCTCGCAGTGGGGCATAGGCGGGGAGGCGCCCCCTCGGCCGGGCAGCGCCGCGGGGCGGACCCCAGCGCCGCCACCACCGCCACAAACTTGGCTCTCTCCCTCTTCGCCACGCCGCCCGCCTCTCGGCTCCTCGCCGGAATAATGCCTCCCTCTCTCCCTCACGCCAAAGTGTCGCTGAGGTGGAGGGAAAAGGTTGGCCGCGCCTCCTCCTCGCCGGCCGGGGACATCCCGCCAGGAGGGGGCAGCAATGGCGTCAGGGCGCGCCACCCGCCCCGGCGAGGCGGCCGAGAGGAAAGGGCCAGCGCCCTTGGGAGCGGTTCGGACGCGTTCTTCGCGCGCTTTTCCCGCCTGCTCGGTGGAGAGAGGGGTCTGTCAGAGCAGGCGCCGCGGAGCAAGAAGTCCCGAGTTGCCGAGGGAAAGAGTCACAGGTGAGCCTGCCGAGAGGCAGGCACACCTGTGGGAAGGGACTCTTGTTTCTGGAACAGGGCGAGCACGAGGGATGGCGACTCACAGTGCCGGATCTACATCTATGCTAAACAAGCTATAGCTTAGGGCCCCACACTCTTGGGGACCCCCCAAAAAAAGTAAAGGGGGGGAAATACTGGATGTGCATTTCCAAAACATAAGATAAAAAATAAATAAAATAAAACCTACATGCAGCAACAGTGTTTTGTGTTGTGTAGGCTCCTATCATGTAAGTAATGGGCCCACCTGCTAGCCTGCTCCCTAAAATATCACTGGTTTGCTCATTTCTATATATAGGGTGCCTACATTCTGCATGGACTGGTTGCATTGCGCCATGTGCAAATAACTTTAGATACTTATTATGTCCATAAATTACCATATAGGATATATTAAACACAAAAAAGCAGCAATAATTTGTTGTTGGCAAAGGACAGCTGGACATATAAAGGGCCCCATTACCTTCAGTAGCTTAGGGCCTCATCAAACCTAAATCCGGCCCTGGCGACTCAGAAGCCCCATCACGTTGAGTGGGGCTTGCTCCCACTGAGACGTATGTAGGTTTGGGCCCTAAGGCTTCTTAACGTTGCCACTCTGAGCAGTGAATGGGTGTCACCTGGTCCACCGTCCAGCCATTCCCATGATGAAGGTAAAATGAGGAAGTTTGGGTCACACGACATTAGGGAGCAGAACAACCCCTTGCAGTGAATAAATTGGAATTTTGTATATTATTTGTATGCCACCGGAATCTTCCGAGTGGTGCAAGAGGCTTAATAATGCTTGAGGAAACTGCGGAAACTGTGGTGTCTTTAGGCTATATGGTTTATTTGCACATATATGCAACCCCTGAGTCTATGATGAAGGGGTTCGCAGCATCAATACCCCGAAAGGTTCTTGTTTCTTCCATAGCCACAGATTCCAGCAGAAATCAGCCATGGCTCTCACTCTGCCTTTCCGTAGATACAGCTTTGGCATACAGCTTCTAGCTCAGTGTTTCCCAACCTTTTTTGGGCAAAGGCACACTTGCTTGATGAAAAAAATCTTGAGGCACACCACCATTACAGCCCCGTGACGTCAGCGCGCAGCGTCACGCCGGGAGGGAAGGGCGCCGGGGCGCTGCTGCTGCTGCTGCCGCCGCCACTCCCGGCAGGCATGGGCCCAGCTGAGGCGGCGGCGGCTGTTGTGGTGGTGGCAGCGATAGCGGGCGGAGGAGGGGGCGGCGGCGGGGCCGAGGTGGCCGGCGGCGGCGGGGGAGGCGGCGGCGGGTGGAGCAGGAGGGCGGCCGAGGCCGGTGAGGGAGTAGGGTTGCCCGGGGCTTGAGGAGCCGTCGCCGGGAGTTGCTGCTGCTGTTGTTGCTGCTGCTGCCCAGACATGCCGGCCTCCTCCTCGTCCGCTGTCTCGCGCTCCTCCCTTTTGCGCGCGCTGCCCCGCCGCCGCCCCATTGGCCGGGTCCTGTCAGCTGATCCTGTGTGTGTGTGTGAGGGGAGAATGGAGAGAGAAACCTCGGCACCACCACCGCGGAGCCGCCCCCGGCTCGACGCGGATCCTCGCCGCCGCCGCCCCGCCTCTCGCCGCCCAACTCGCCCGCCTCCCTCCCACGGCACACCAGGCAACGCCTCGCGGCACACTAGTGTGCCGCGGAACACCGGTTGGGAAACACTGTTCTAGCTCACATCACTCAGTTCTCCGGCCTTTGGTCTTTCCAACTAACAGGCAGTTGAGGAAAGGAAGCCCACCCATTAGTTTTCTGGCACAGAGCCACTCCCTTTGTTCCCTTAATTGCCCATCCTTAGTGGGCCATTACCAGGCAGGTCTGGCAATTCCAACAACTGGAAGGGGGACCCAGGCATTAGAAGGGTCTTAACCTATGGCCTACTCCCTACAA
The DNA here is from genome assembly GCF_964188315.1 of Podarcis muralis. NCBI lineage: Eukaryota > Metazoa > Chordata > Lepidosauria > Squamata > Lacertidae > Podarcis > Podarcis muralis. Next base: position 61,399,277 of record NC_135660.1, on the reverse strand, counting down.
AAAAACCCCTCATAACACTATGTTTTGTGTGCTAACAGGATAGAAGGGGAACAGTTGGGTTATGTAGTATGATCCTCAAAAAGGAACAATCCTCCAAACAACATTTTAGTGTGTAACCATCAACACCTGGGATATGAAAAGTACCTGTTATCTACCCACTCAGCTTTGGCTGCTTCCTGTAAGGGTTCCAAGGTGCCTAGACATCTAACAGATCATATCAAGTAGCAGCATGAGATGGGCTCCCTGTTGTCACTTGATTCCCAGGGCCTAGATGGTTATTAATAGCCCTATTCTATCATACGATTAACAGTCACAGGGATGGGGGAAATGATATATAATGAGCTAAAGAAAATGTTTAAAAACACATTTGTTAAAAAACCAGAAGCCTTTTTTTGTTAGGTATAACAGATGACGAGTTACCAAGAGAAGATATAAGAATTTTTGTGTATGCAACAACGGCAGCGAGAATGCTACTATCCCAGAGATGGAAGGAAGGAGAAGTACCAACAAAAGAAGAATGGCAGATGAAACTGATGGAGTATGTGGAGATGGCGAAACTGATAGGGAAGATCCAAAACCAAGAAGATCAAGTATGTACTAAAGATTGGAGTAAATTTGTAATTTACTTAAAAGACACTGTAAACAGTTAAAATCTTTGGCAGGGATGCAAGGACACTTGTAATGTGGAATTATTTATGATAATTATGGTAAATTAATAGATAATGGTAAAAGATGCAGCAAACTTAAATTTAAATATGGAATCCATGGAGGGAGGGAGGTCTGAAAGGTTCAAAAGAACCTTGTATTTGAATGTTTGAAAAGGTTATGTTTTATATGTATAAAATTATTAAAATTTAAATTTAAAAATATATTTTTTAAAAAATCACATGGATGGGAAAGTAGGATTGCACCCACTCATTCTATCCTCACCATCTAGTCTCCCATCTTTTCTTTTAAAAAAGGGCTGATTCCAGAGGCGGCATAGAAGATCCAGAGTGTGTCAGTGCTTGCAGTGTCCTATGTGATTGATACTGGTACGAGGCCCAGAAGAATGAGGGCCTGGTGTCCAGCACCACATTGCCTGCCTATATCAGGAGCAAGAATCTGGCCCAGCATTCCATGCTCAGCAGAAACAATAACAGTGGAAGAGAAATAACGACAACTTTGTTTATATAGTGACACACACATTGTCGCCAACTGATACACAAGATACTGTATAAACAATAAAATGCTTGCAGTTCTTACATCAATAACAAAGTCACATAAAATATTAAAACACTTTTTTAAAGGCTGAAGGAAGAGAATATATTCTAAAGGAAAGCCAACAGCACTGGAAAAGAAAACAATTTCAGGCTTTTTCTTTTCTTTTTAAGGAAAACTCGCAAAGTGAAGGAAGAAAAGAAGTTCCATGCTATGGATTTACAAGGGGATCTGAGAGATGAATGGGAGATATGGTTTGTCAGTATTACAGTGGTACCTTGGGTTAAGTACTTAATTCGTTCCGGAGGTCCATACCTAACCTGAAACTGTTCTTAACCTGAATCACCACTTTAGCTAATGGGGCCTCCTGCTGCCACTGCACCACCGCCGCACAATTTCTGTTCTCATCCTGAAGCAAAGTTCTTAACCTGAAGCACTATTTCTGGGTTAGCGGAGTCTGTAACCTGAAGCGTATGTAACCCGAGGTACCACTGTAATGGACAGCTAAATAGAAACTTAACCCCAAAAGTTAGGACCAAGATTCAAATCCTGACTGGGTAACTTTGCTCACTAGTAACATTGAACCATGAGGACGAGATGGTTGGACAGTGTTCTCGAAGCTACCAGCATGAGTTTGACCAAACTGTGGGAGGCAGTGGAAGACAGGAGTGCCTGGGACAGATGAGGCTGCTGATCCCTTATTTTGGCTGCTGATCCCTTACTTTCGAGGCTGCTGATCCCTTATTTTCAAATCTGAAAGTTGACAGCTATGGTCTGAACACAGTTGCCAGGTTGAAGTTTCACAAGCAGGTTTCGGATGTTGCCAGGCTGCACAGCATATACTTCATAGCACACGTAGCAGTGCGCCTTCTGGTACCTTCTATGGCTCCTGTAGAAGGTCTCACTAAATATACCCTAAAAAACCAAAATGAATGAGAGACGTGTGGCTTTTCGTGTTCAGTTCCTGTTTGTACTGGCTCAGATTCCTGCTCTACATTGAACAACACCCCTCTCCTTTAATCATGCCTACATGCAATTAGATGCCAGGATTGGATTAAACACCCACCCTCTCTTCTCTTCTGAACAGAGGGAAGATATTAAAGAACTTACCTCTGTATGGTGTGGCAGGTGTCAGTGCCTTTACCCCCATTGATGGCTGATGGGGGAGCATGTCTGGACCATTTTGTGGTCTCCTGCCTCTTTTTCTGCTCTTCTAGGTATGGTAGCCACCCTAAGCTATGCCATTCCCACCCCCCCACACCCCACTCAGCAGCCATTTTGTGACTAATGACCATTGCACTTTTTCAAAATTCCAAATGTGCCCACTGGCCCTGGCCTTAATAAAGGAAGAATGTGGAACCATCCCAGAGAAACAAAAGGAGAACTGATGACCAACACATCACTGAAGTGTGGTAGAATGTTGACTCTGCATGTAAGTATGGGTGTGCTGCGTCGTTTTGCCTGTCACTGATATCCATAATATTAATAGGCTTCTCTGCAGCAATTATTCCATGCAGAACGGAGGGCACAAATGGCTTCAAATGTCGGGTATAACTAAGCTCAGATCATTCAGTGTGAAGCAAGAAATATATCATATAACGAATTACATAGCAGCTTTTCAGTAACACCTTCTATTCTGGTTTGTGTTGCTATAGTCACCTTATCTTTTTGTGCGTTTGTGCTCTTAATGTTCCTTACTACTGGGACTATTACTACTGCCCTGGGAACATATATTTATGCTGAGAGTACAGGATATAAATTATGTAAATAAATAAATATCTGAAGCATTCAGGCGTTTCCCAAAAGGCCTTCCCATCACAGTCAATATATGCGTGAGCTGGCTTCCAAAATCCATAAGTTACATTTGCCCTTTAGCTGAGAGCTGGTAGTAAAATATATATATTTATCTCTCACTGTTGAGAACTACAGTATAAGCATTTACCTTCCAGTAATGTTGCATAGAATTAAGCCATCTTAACTGGAGTATAGATCGTGGCCAGAGTCATTCAGTAAGTGGCAGCCGCAATGAATAGGGGTGAGTAAAGGAGACAGATGGGGTACTATAAGGAACCCAGCTAAGGGCAAGAACAGGATTTTGCTTTGTGGCAATACTTTAAAGCAGCAGGGGGGCTGTATGCAGTTTTGATTAGATCAGGAAAACTGGTGGTGGAATTCAAACACTTTCCTTTTTGGTTGCTTTTCCTTATCTAAGTCATTCTTCACAATAAACCAGCTATTACCTCCTGCTAGTTTGGGAGTTTCGCTGTTCTTGATGGAACCATGCAAGCTGTTTTAGACTGGGTTGCATTCCTTGGCTACATGCAAGCCGTACATTTACTGCCACCCCCCCACACACAAAAAATCCTGGAAACTAGTTTATCCTTCACAGGTACATTTTCCAGCACCATTAAACTACAGTTCCCAGGATTCTTTGAGGGAAGCCATGTACTTTTAAGTATATGGTGTGTAAGCAGTCTCCACCTGGAGAATCAAGTATGCCATTGGGAGTTTCTTCTAGAGCCAGCATTATCTATGGATGCAAAGGTAACTAGTGTCTAGAACAGAGCTTTTCAAACTTTTCATGCTGGTGACACACTTTTTAGACGTGCATCATTTCACAACACAGTCATTCAGTTTTACTATCAAACCAGAGGTTAAATTAACCCTCTTCCAGCCCCAGGAGGAGCACGGGGAGGGTTCGCATGACACCCCTACACACTGCAGCTGACACACTAATGTGTCACGACACACAGTTTGGAAAGCTCTGATCTAGAAGTACCTGTTACCAGCTTCAACTGGGTTGCCAACTAGAACCCTGTTTGGAGATGACAGATGTAGCTTCAGTTACCTTTTGACTAGATACCTTCCGACTGGACTTCTGTGATGTACTTAACATGGAGCTGCTTTAAAAAAAAAAAAAGAGTTCAGAAACTGCACTTGGTTCAAAATAGAGTCAGCAGGGCACTTCCAGACTATTGCTGTTTTCAAGTGGGATTCAGACACAAAGGAGCAAATGAAGATAGCCTAATTAAATGGCATAATTAAATGCAACAAACCTACTCCCCCCCCCAAAAAAAATGTACTTTTTGCAATGAGGAAAAATTATGAGAAAATGTACTGGAACACATAGAATAACATTCTTATTTTTTTCTTTTAATTTTTAAAAACTTTTTATTGAAAATATTTCAGCTGAACAAAATAAAGTGAAAAACAAATGAAAAAAGAAAGTGTGTGTTAAAAAATACAAAAAAAGAACAACATTTTCTTGATGCAATGCCATTTAACCTCTCATAAACAAGTCAGAACGGATGCTCAGCAAATACTCTCCCCTGCGAACAAATCACGACAAATACTCAATAAACAGGTCATCTGGAAAAAATGCAAGTTGCTGGTAGAAGCACAACAGCCAGCACATATTACATTGATTTTATACCAACTACATAGGCCACCAGTTCATTTCTAGGTTCTGGTTAAAGTACTAGTTTTAACCTGGTTAGCCTAAATTTGAGGACTCTGTGTAAGAGATCATTGGGCTCTTATGAATGTACCTGAGTCGAGAGCTGACCCACCCATGAGGCAAGGTGAGGTGACCGCCTCAGGCGGCAAGACACACAGGGGCAACAGATCCCAATGTAGATCTTCATTTCCCCACCCCACCCCCTTGTTCCTGATGTAGTGCTTCACTTACCTCTTCTTCCTTGGCAGGAAGGGGGGGGCACCATTTTGTGGTTCCCCTCAGGTGCCAAAATGTCTTGGGCTGGCCCTGCCTAAGTCTTAAGGTAAGCTCCTGAGACCTTGCCCTTTTGCCCATAGTTAATACAGGTCTTTTGGGCAGGTAGCATGAACATGAGCTTCTAGGTGGAGGCTCCACAACTCTGGAATTCCTTTCCTAGGAAGCTTTCCAAAGCTCCCTTTCTTCCTGCCTTTAAGCAGGCTATGCAAATATTTATATTTGGCAAGATTTTTTATGGGCCATTTTCTCCGGGTCCTGTTGAATTCTTGTGATAATTTGTTATCAAATTGTTGAATGCTGCTTTAATTGTGGTTTCATTGTTGAGTTGCCTTGGAACAAAATATGCATCTTAAGGAAGAATATAAATTGCATAAATAAAATAAATTGCCCTGAAGAAGAAGAAATAATCAGATGTGCCTGCATATTTTCCTCGGTGGAAAAATAGCAACTTTGGAGGCGGGTGAATCAGATTGGAGAAATGGCCTGCCAAAAAAGGTTAAAGGAAGTTTGGAGTTCTCACAGCTGCTTTGAAAATAAATAAATAAATAAAGTCAGGAGTTCTTGTATTCTGCTATAAGGATGCAAACCATGTCCCCTTGAATGAACTCAATGGGGCTTACTTCTGAGTACACACACACACACACACACACACACACACACACACACAAAATTGCACTATAAAGACCTGTGTCTTGACCATACAAAGCAGGCTCAATCTCTCTTTAGTATATTATGGCTGTGTGCGCACGATGCCTTTAAAGCACATTCAGAGCACATTCTTTTCCTCGGGGAATTCTGAGTACTGTAGTTTTTTTAAAAAAAAGGTTTCTGAGCATTGCAACTCTGAGCAGTAAAGTATGGTGCCCAGAATTCCTGGAGCATCCACAGGCTCCAAGCGCTCTCCCTTTGTGCTCCTACTAAGGAGTCATTCCTGTTGAATTCAAAGGGGCTTATTTCTGAGTCAACATGATGAAGATTGTGCAGTTTCAAAGGCTTCCCTGGCCCATATTGCCTCCACTTACCTTCCGCTGGTTCCGGTTCAGAGTTACAATCCCACTCTCTGCTCATCCACTCCTGCAACCTGGAGAATTGCATGGTGCAGAGCAAATCTCACTGAGTTCAATGGGACTCACTCCCAACATGAGTGTGCATGTGATTGCTGCCTCCCAGGTCATGTCTCAAGTCTCAGGTGCAGCACTACAGGCCATGCCAGTGGCGCCACAGGGCATACCAGTGGTTGCTGGTGCTTATTGGAACTGGTAGAGCAAAAGGCAGAGGGGCAAAGAGGAGATGGAGCCTGAGATAATGACAGGGAAGATTTCATTAATTATAGTTTCATCCTCTTCCTGCTCCTCCCTGAGTTCCACAATGGCAGCACTGAAACTGAGGAAGAGGACACTGACAGGTAGTGCCTGCCCCATGGGCTAGCTGTAAGTAAGAAGGCAGGTGGGTGGGCGTTGGTTGAAAACAAATTGAGGTTTGTGGGGCAATAGCAGGTTTGTTCTAATGGAATCACCTCCATGGAGCCACACAGAGACTCTATCAACCACCTCGCCGGTTGTTGATGGTCCAAATAGCAGAATGGGATGTAGAAGGATCAGAATTGATGGCATAGTTCAAAATAGGTACTGCAGCTGAAAACGCCAGCTCTGGTTGCTTCTGTCACACACGCATACCTATAAACTTCTGATTTATTTTGGGTTATCTTGTTTTCCTAGCACCAGTTTATCTTGGGAGGAATGTTCTGTCATGTAGCCTTAATAAACCATAGAACTACAGGACGTAAAGGCCAAACTAGACGTGCCATGGAAAATATATGATTGGAACTCCTGAACAGGTTTTTCTTTAAAACAGTTACAGGGCAGGAGGAGAGATTCAGGTGGGGATCAAAGTGCTAAGGGAAGATGGTTTGATCCTGTACTGTTCCCCTCCTTTAAAAAAAAAATAGCCACATGGGAACAGGAATCATATGAGTGCCTATCTTTTCCTATCCCCTCTGCCTCCACTGCAGCAAATAGCAGCTTGTGGGGAGGGAGAAGATGCAATGGGCTAAAACCACCCCACTCAGAACAATAGCCCAGTCCAGTTCTGAGCTACCACAGCTACTTTTAAACAAAAGAAAAATACACCGGGAGATCCAGTCAAATCTCATCCAGCTGCTAGGTCACCCTTGTTCCTCATTCTTTATAAATATATTTCTTTTTTGGTTTTGCACACCAGTCAGGTGTGACAATTCTTCCCTGTTGCTCCTGTTCTTAAACACACTCCCTAAGAAATAAGCCCTACTGAACACAGTGCGATGTACTACTGAGTAAACAGGCAAAGGTTTGTGCTGTAAGAAGACTAGGGGTTCATTCATAGTGGAGTTTAAAGACTCCTCTAAAGACTCTTTTAAGTTCATTGTGTAGGTGAGCTTGAGTACATCCGTGATGGATTTCACTGGGCGCCATCTGTCACCACACACCCCTGCTCCCATTTTGTTTCCAACAGATCCAAAGAAAGGATTCGCACTGTTTTCCAAAGCAACTGTTTAGAGTAGAGCTGCACTTGCACAAAACAGCTGCATTAAAACATACAAATGAAATTTGCCATTGCAGGTGCAGGAGAAAACAAAGGAAAGCAGCCTTTCATGCCGGTGAATCCAAATCTTTGCCTAGCTTGGAGCAACACAGTATTTCTTTTTACTACTCTTTTGTGCAAATTTGCTATATTGGAAAACTTTTCCAATATATGTCATAGATAGGTGCCCACAAGAACCATAGGTTTCCTATCTTTCACTCTTGGACAAGTGTGCTGTTAGCTACAGGAATGCCAGGCTTCCTGTATTTCTTATATGAGGTGTGAATGAATGAAACTGAGCATATTTCCGTGCAAACACAGGTACTATATACTCATTGCTTTGTTGTTGTTGTTTAGTCGTTTAGTCGTGTCCAACTCTTCGTGACCCCATGGACCTGAGCACGCCAGCCACTCCTGTCTTCCACTGCCTCCCGCAGTTTGGTCAAACTCCTGTTAATAGCTTTGAGAACACTGTCCAACCATCTCGTCGTCTGTCATCCCCTTCTCCTTGTGCCCTCCATCTTTCCCAACATCAGGGTCTTTTCCAGGGAATCTTCTCTTCTCATGAGGTGGCCAAAGTATTGGAGCCTCAGCTCCAGGATATGTCCTTCCAGTGAGCACTCAGGGCTGATTTCCTTAAGAATGGATAGGTTTGATCTTCTTGCAGTCCATGGGACTCTCAAGAGTCTCCTCCAGCCCCATAATTCAAGCAAATGCTTAATCTCAGTTTGCAGTCAACAGATCATAGGCTGGACATCCCTGATTGGCTGCAGTCCAAAAGGTGGGTTGGTTTCTTTCCCTCCCTTTATTCTTAGAGAGATTGTTTATTTCTGGAGCCATTTTTATTTTAAAGTCTTTTCTTACAGCCAGAAACAAAGGACCAACCACATCATAGAGTCTGACAGAAATAAGTTAACGCTGCCATTAAAAACAACAACAATGTTTCATATCTTTTTCCTTCAATTCCTTTGTGAATTCTGATTTCATTAAACAACTGCTATTTTACTTATAATGATAACAATTATTTATTTATTCCATTTATGAATCTCTTCCCATTGAGACAACCTGATTGAAATATAGTAACATATATAAAAGTTACATATATAAAAACAAATGAATATATACAACATTTTTTTTAAAAAAAAACCACACCCTATAATAAATAAACAGTTCAAAACAGCAGCAGCACATACATAAAATTCTTCCCAAAGCAAATGCTATCTAGAGTGAAAAGAGAGTTTCTTTAGGACCACAGCAGGGAGGAAATGGCTGAATTCTCCCATCATACCTTCCCTGATCCTATTCATTAGCAGCCTCCCTCTTCAGATGGCTTGGTCTGCATTTGTTGGAAATCTGAAGATCTGTAACATTACATCACATGTAATCGACCTAAATTTTAAGTGGATGTATGGTGTAAAGATGGGACGCGGGTGGCGCTGTGGGTAAAAGCCTCAGCGCCTAGGGCTTGCCGATCGAAAGGTCGGCGGTTCGAATCCCCGCGGCGGGGTGCGCTCCCGTCGCTCGGTCCCAGCGCCTGCCAACCTAGCAGTTCGAAAGCACCCTCGGGTGCAAGTAGATAAATAGGGACCGCTTACCAGCGGGAAGGTAAACGACGTTCCGTGTGCTGCGCTGGCTCGCCAGATGCAGCTTGTCACGCTGGCCACGTGACCCAGAAGTGTCTGCGGACAGCGCTGGCCCTCGGCCTCTTGAGTGAGATGGGCGCACAACCCCAGAGTCTGTCAAGACTGGCCTGTACGGGCAGGGGTACCTTTATTACCTTTACCTTTTATGGTGTAAAGAGCATTGGCCCTGCTATTCAGTGTTGTTATTTCTATTATTACTATTTCAAAATGATTCTCCCCAAGCTGCTTTTTCATCTGTAGGAGTGTTTGTAGCTTCCCTAAGTGGTTTTAGTTTTTGCACTAAACTTTGAGATTGTTCATCACTTTCCAATCTATAAAGAGGCAGTCTTGCAAACAGATCCAAGTTACCTTGCAGAGCAGTAGCCTCTTCTTTCTTCTTGGAAGCACCACCCTTTTATGATTTTCCAAATAGGATTAAACAATTATTGGAGATCATATTGGTGATTTCCTCCAACCATTTGAAAAATCTGATGTGTTGAAACTTCCTAACTGTGCCTGACTAGTATCATATGGTTTTTTTGATTGCCTTTAGAATGATACCTTGATGCCCAACCACTGAAGCACAATCCAATGTAATGTTTTGGTGTTTTTTTAAGGTGAGCTACATACATTTTAAGGGACGCGGGTGGCACTGTGGGTTAAACCACAGAGCCTAGGACTTGCCGATCAGAAGGTCGGCGGTTCGAATCCCTGTGACGGGGTGAGCTCCCGTTGCTCGGTCCCAGCTCCTGCCAACCTAGCAGTTTGAAAGCACGTCAAAGTGCAAGTAGATAAATAGGAACCGCTCCGGCGGGAAGGTAAAAGGCATTTCCGTGTGTTGTTCTGGTTCGCCAGAAGCGGCTTAGTCATGCTGGCCACATGACCCAGAAGCTGTCTGCGGACAAACGCCGGCTCCCTCGGCCCATAGAGCGAGATGAGCGCCACAACCCCAGAGTCGGTCACGACTACCTAATGGTCAGGGGTCCCTTTACCTTTACCTTTTACATACATTTTGCTGAGATCAGCCACCTTGAAAACAGATGCATTTATCTGCATCATTCCCCTCGTGTTCTCTGTACTGTGCAAGCAGGGCAAAACCACAATCATGTAATATGCTACTACAATTTCCTTTCAGTAAGTTTAGCCTTGGGGTGGCATCTCCTTAAAATTTTGTAAGGCGTCTAAATTGTAAACTACATTGATTGCCACTAAATCACCACCTGGTGACACTTTTGTGAGAACATCGATGTCCCTCAACTCTGTTGTAACATTTTGATAGGATTGTAGGAATGTTCATGATACCTTGTGAGTTACCTTTTTATTTTTGCCATAAAGGGGATTTTGAGGAGGATTCTGAGTGTGGACTTGTTTATCTGCAATAGAGCCTAGTGGTTTTTCCAGTTTGAACCAGACTTGCTGAACACGTTGGTAGCTAGCTGTTGCATCTAATTGTGCTAATGTGAGATGTGTATTGATGAGATCTCTGCATGATTTATACAAAGCGGCTGATAGTGAATCTAAATTTCCTCAATCTCTAGTCTAGACCAGAAATAAGTTTTCTGAAGTTTGCTTCCAATGACAAAATACTGACTTTGAGGGACTTCAACATATGCACAACCAGCCCCATCTGTCAGATCCTTCCATTTTGATCTTGCTGAGCTTTGATATTTTTTTGTTCCTTTTTACTCGGGTGAATTGCACACACTGCCCACATAATTGGAATGCTATCATCACTATGTGGCTGAGTTATTGTATGATCAATGAGCTTTATTCTCTTTGCTGTAGATGCCATGTTAATCTGAGAATTATGTTACTTATTCATTAAAATTACATTTTAATCGCAAATTGAAATTAATAAACGCTTGGAAAGTAAGCACTTCAAAATGAATAGCATACAACCTTTTATTAGTATGTAATAACTGTTATTATCAAAGCTTTCTGAAGTTAGAATAGATCCTATGCTATCAGCAAGGGAAACATTATGCTTGAGCCGAATTCCAATGAACACGGCTGATAGTAAATTAACCTCCATCTTTGAACTGTGGAAGGTGGTTACTTGTGCAGTTTTTCAGAAATCCATGCAAATTGACCATTGGAAGTGTAATCAGTCAGTGCCATTTATAAAGTTCCATTTGATTAGCTTAATATTTTTATATTTCCATACAAATGTTTTATTGTGTATGGCCAATTATTAATAAGTTTTTTAAAAAATTGAAAGGGCTGCACTCCTAATAGAAAATTTGTCAAAGTTTAGGAATCGGCACTCCTGCTGCTTAAGGCTTGTGTGTATATAACTGTTATTTTATTGAGCGCGTTAATATTTTATTGTAAGCAGTCCTGAAAAGTTTATTGAATTGCAAGGTATAAAATTAAATAGTGGACTGCCTTGCACATATCAAGGATAAATGCTATTTCATTATCATAAATTGAGGCTGCAATCCTGTACAAACGTAAATGACAGTAAGCCTTATCAAACACAGTGGAATCCCTTTTCAAGTCAATATACATAGGCTTGCACTGTTAAGCAAGTTAGCTACTTTATTTTTAATTCACTTATCACCCAAATGACCATTTTGGCTTCCACTGCCAAATGAGGCCAAGTTTGAATTGACACAATATCCTATTTTGATCAACATGACAGCCATTACATTTGATCTCAAACTTCATGATTCTACTGCAGTGAGCATTTCCAGTTGAGAAAGTTGTTCTGTTATGAGTACTAGCAACACTGCCATGGGCTGAGGCAACCATATGCACATCAACAGGATGCGATGAAGTTCGCACTTTGGCATGGCATGGCATGGCAAGTGCCTGAATAAGCTATTCCTTACAAAAACTGCAACCCAGCCAGGATCTAATTATGTGTTTACTACTGTCTCCATTCATGGTAGCAAGACCAGAAGTTGACAGTGGCCAACTTGTGGCTTCCAGATACATGGCCCTCAGGTACCCAAAGCCTTTCAAGAATCTGCCTGAGTGTTCCAGCTAGGGACGTCCGAGAATTCTGCTAGAAACAGGACATTGCCAATCTCGGCTTACTCATCCCATGTGTGAAATGGAAATCAATCCAGCAAATACAATTAGTATCCACTGTTTTTTGCTCTCAGACTGCAAACAATACATAATTGATGAGCTTTGTTTTGCATTGTGTTGTCTTTTTGCATTAAAATGAATGGTGTGTAATAACAAAAACATAACAAAATTGCGTAAAATTCCACCGTGATGGACAGTGAGACAAATAATGTAGTTTTTGTCAACAGCGAGACTGTAATAGAATGGAAACAACACTGCATTCACTGAATATGGAGCAGAATAGAAGTCAACAACTTCTTGCAGGACTGCAATACTTCAAGGACCACCTCTCCCCATATAAACCGACCTGAACTCTGCGTTCATCATCTGAGGCTCTTCTTCTTGTGCCTCCTCCATGTGAGGTCCAGAGACTGGCAACACAAGAAAGGTCCTTTTCTGTAGTGCCCCCCCCCCCCATTTGTGGAATGCTCTCCCTTCTTTATATATCTTTAGACGCCAGGTGAAAACATTCCTCTTCAACAAGGCCTTTGGCTGATTGACATTATACAGCCTTTTAAATGTGTTTGTGGGGGGGGGGCATAATGTTCTTGTTTTAACTATTTATTTGTGCCTTTACCTTGTAATCTTGTGCTAAAAGGCAGTATAGAAATCTAATAAATTAATAAAAAATAAATAGCTGCAGCTTCTGGACTTGAAGGCAGCAGCTCAGCATCTCCTTTCCCATGGTCCCCCAGATAATAAAAAACAAAGGATAGATTATGGTTACCAGATGTCCCGGTTTCCCAGGGACAGTCCCCGGATTTACAAATCTGTCCCCAGACAAAATCTGTCCTCGGAATGTCCCCGGATTTCATTTAATGTCCCCAGATTTATATTTTAAGTGTTGTAGATTTATTAGTAGGGAATGAATGTTGTGTGATTGGTTCAATGGCACAAGACACATCATATGGGGACTTCCGGCGAGGCAAAATGGCGAGCGCTACGGCAGCGAGCAGCTTCTGAAGCCAGCCTGCTCTACCAGTCTGGCTCCAAGCTGCTGAGACTGCTGCTGCCGCCGCCACTGCCAAGGGGGAACCGGATTTGCCCGGCGCATCAACAGGGGGAACTACTAACACCCACCCCCGTGACCCAAATTGAGCTGGGAGCGAGAGCACCCGGTCGACTGCCCAGCGGCGCTCTGGGACCAGTAAAAACCCTGGAACCGAAGCAGGGAGAAGGAGACGGAAGAGAGAGAAAGAGGAAGGAGAAAAAAGAGGGGAGCCCTGACCTTGCTGCACCGCTGAGGACGCGAGGTAGGAGAGCACCGGGAGGGCAAGGACGCGTGGCCAAGCCCAGGCCCAACCTGAGCCTACTCCATGGCAGCTAGCACTCCAAGAGAGCAGTTCAGGGCCCAGAGGAAGGCCACGTGACAGAGGAGACCACAAAAGAGAAGATATTACTTCTTAATTTTTTTTAAAGTAACTTTTAAAAAAATAACACTTTTTTCTCTTTTTTAAAAAAAGTGTCCCCGGATTCTTTGAAAAAAATCTGGTAAACGTAGGATAGATGGGCTTCATCAACTTCTAACCAACAGAAAGGAAGGAACCCTCCAGGTACATGGACCGGGTTAACATGCACAATCCTTCAAGGCTCTGTTGTGCCTTTCCCAGAGTTCCCTGGGGCTGTATTTGTTGCCACTCATCTTGTCACTTCCTGCTGTGTTACCAAGTCATGATACAGTTTGCCCTTGGGCCCCACTAACTGCAGCCCTGGCATGTTGGCATTAGTTGCACAACTAACTCCCTGCTCGGTGCATGTGCCGACAACCAGCTGGTTCTCTATGCTTGTCAAGGGCTGAGCATGGCCTTTGCTTGCACAAGCTCCTTTTTTGGATCAGCTACATCTTTACCTGCCACACACCTGACATCATATACAAGATTCCCTACTACTGCTATACTAGCATGTGGTACTGCTTAGACCTTTTCCATCTTCTCAATTTCTTTCTCACTCTCTCAACTTCCTCCTTTGCTGCCCCAGTCTTTTCCTTATATGCTGCATACATCTACTCCACCTAGTTCTGCTCTCACACAGCTTTTAATTCTTTCTTAGCTCCTCTCTGGTCTTGACAGACTTCCACCTTGCCTTGTGTTTTCCTTCCATGGCCTCTGTACCCCCCACTTGTGGCTGGCTCTTGCAGCTCTCATTTAGATACAAGTGCACAGCTTCTTCTCTTAATGACTGCTGGATTGGTGCTGCTTCTATCAAGGGGTTGTTCAGAAAGATAGGGACAAATTGGAAGTGACAGTGCAACAACCTAATTATAACAGTGTGAACAGCTGTGTAGCAGTTCTAGTCAACTGCCGCATCTCCCATTTTATCTTCAGGCTGTTCGTGAACTACTTCATCCAATATTTTTTAAATGTATCCTCCAAGTCCCTGCTGCCATGACACAGGTTCATACTCTAGATGAATCAAAGAATCTTGACAACTGCAATTCTATAAGTCTTTCTAGGCCACAGGAAAGTCTTTGTTTGCTTGCTTGCCTGCTTGCTTGCTTATTTTTCTTTCTACATGGCCACTAATTTGCATCATTTATAGATACTGCTTATCACTGGTATTATGTGCTCCCTACATGATTAAAATGTAAAGTGACCCCTGACCATTAGGTCCAGTCGTGGCCGACTCTGGGGTTGCGGCGCTCATCTCGCTTTATTGGCCGAGGGAGCCGGCGTACAGCTTCCGGGTCATGTGGCCAGCATGACTAAGCCGCTTCTGGTGAACCAGAGCAGCGCACGGAAACGCCATTTACATTCCCGCCAGAGCGGTACCTATTTATCTACTTGCACTTTGACATGCTTTCGAACTGCTAGGTTGGCAGGAGCAGGGACCAAGCAACAGGAGCTCACCCCGTTGCGGGGATTCGAACCGCCAACCTTCTGATCAGCAAGTCCTAGGCTCTGTGGTTTAACCCACAGCGCCACCCGCGTCCCACCTACATGATTAACTAGTTACATAAGAAACAGATCCAACTACTTATTCAGCTAGTCTAGCATTGCCTACTTCAATGGGTTCTTCAGGGTCTCAGGCATATCCAAGGTCTTTCACATCATCTTATAACCTTGATCCATGCCAGGGGTTGAGCGTGGACCATCTGCATGTGATTTGCAGTATTTAGAGATGGACAGTTTGCATGTTTAGTTAGTGACAAAAGAAGATGACAGGTTTTATAGGAACAATTCTGTTTGATCCTGGAGTTATTTCCAGCAGAAGTGGCAAAAAGATGTCTATTTGATTAGTATTTGCAGGATCAAAAATAAACAGAATAAATATCAGTGATGCCAGGAAAGATGGAGCTACGTACTGTGAATGAAATGAAGGTGCCAAAAAACATTAAATGTCCATCTCTCCAATATGAATTTGACCACTCCACAAGGTGCAGTTAGTGAAGTAGACTTGGAACAGGGAAATTTGCATTATCTTCACCAGCCACTCTCAAAATCCTTTAGCTAAGATATCAAATATGCCCTTTGCTGCTTCCTGCCTTGAAAAATGCTACTTCTTCACACACTTAGAACGGTGTCACCTTTTTAGTAGTGGCTGCTTTCTTTCCAGGTTTCATTCTTCTCCCCTTTTCATGCTACTTATGTTTGGGTTCTTGTGGGTGAAACATCTCGGCATGGAAGGGTGTAAACTTTCAGCATATTCAGCAATTTAATCAGTCTGCTATAGCATCAAAGAAATACTCAAAGCATGAGTGTACAACCACTTAAAAGGGAAATTATATTTTGCTCTTATCTTGAACGTTCAAACAAGCATGGGAAACCAGTTGGATGCTTACACTAAGAATGTTGAATTTATGGTGTGAATGACCCTCCTATATTTTTAGTAAATAAAAAAAACATGCAAGTATCAACCATCTTTTGAATTATATGAGATTAACATCTCAGATCAAGCCTGCAACCCTAACCTTACTTATCTGGGGTTGTATTCAGTGGAATTTACTTCTGACTACACATAGTTAGGATTATGCTGTAATACATGGCAGGTTTTTTAGCTGCTTAACTTTATATATAACAAGCTGGGCTCTACCTTTATCCTTTTGACACTTACTAAAGGGTTGGTCCAAAAATTTGAAATATAATATCTGTTCCAAGAGAAACTTAGAGAACTTTACACATGACCTGCGTAATACAGCTTCTTAACAGCAATTTCTGAGGTTGCATTTTTCAGCTCCTATTATTTCAGAAATTGCTTCTGAAAGGGAGTTTGGACTGAATTCACATGGTGAATTTCTAGAAAGTGTGGTTTTCAGTTCACTATGCCTGCCACAGTCTGGGTTCTCTTGCCTTTTGAGTTGACAACCGTGTGTGAAACTTATTCCCTAGCTGGGAGCCTCCAGTTTCTGACCCCTACGTTACATTATTTACAATAATGCTTTCCGAAGAGCAGAGGGGACACACACTTCATATGAAAGGCTTTCCTCCTTCTGATGTCTACACTCAGTGCATGGATGTCAGGGGTCTAAGGAAGCATGCACCATCAGAGGCAATAGGCCAGCCCCACACCCCCACAACTGCATGGCACCCTCCAAGCGTATATCATGTGAAAGGATTCTAATAGGCACAGTGTACAAGCAAAACAGAAACAGAAAAGGAAGAGGAAAGTAAACAATTTCGGGTATCAACAATATTAAAAGTTCTCAGATCTGAAGGAATTAAATGGTGCACAAGCCAATCGAAATGTGGGTCAAGGAAAAGTATAGATGGGCCCTTAGGTAACAATTATGTAAGGACCAGGTGGTATAGCCACAGACAAAGCCAAACAGATATAGAACAACCATACCAATCACAGAGATTTTCAGAGGAGAATATTTTGTTTGATTTTTAATATATCCATTTCCCCTTCTAAAAACGTATGCATGGTTGTTTTGAATTTTAGGCAGAGCTTTATAAACCAATGAAACATGTTGGTTTGCTTTTTAACATACTGTAATGCTCACTAAACTATTTAAACTATTCTCACTTGTTGATTTTTTTTTTTTAATAAAAGCCTTGTAGTCTATGTATTTGATAAGAATGGGCATTTTTTTCTATGCTTCTCATTAATGAAGCCCCCTCTTTGTTCACCCCTTTTGTCTCTTTTCTAATAGAAATGTGTTTGTCTTAATGAATCGCCTTCCATAATGGAAACAAATGGTGCGCACAAGGCGTTATATAAGAATGGCAAAAACCTTTGCCCAGAGGGTATGATTTTTTTATGAACGTGTAAATAGAAACAAGTGTAAATAGAAGCACCTTCAGAAGCACCTTTTCTACAATAGCCTAGCATGTGAAAACCCATTTCAAGCGGATTGGGTTTACTGAAGCAATATTGCTAAAAGCTACTAGAAATAAATAATTTAGGTAACTATAGTACTGCAGTGCCCACTCCCAACAACCCAAAAAGTCAACGTGCTGCCCGTGAGTCCCACTATGGGCTTTCATTTTCATCTTCTGTATCAAGGTGAACTATCACCAGCATGCAACTACAACTTGGCTTTAAGTAGTTCAAAGTGTCTTACCTATTTGTTTATTGTGCTAGAATTTTCTTCAGAGCCAAACAGACACAGAAGAACCATATTGGTCACAGAGTTTTTCAGAGGAGAATATTTTGTTTTATTTTTAATATATCCCTTTCCCCTTCTAAAAAAATGGATGGATGGTTGTTTTGAATTTTAGGCAGAGTGCATTTTATTCCACACACACACACACACACACACACACACACACACACACAGTCTAACAGTATGAAAGCCATTCTTAGAGAATTGACACATTTTGGTTAGAAAATTGGCAATTTTACATTTCAGTTCTTTAAGAACTCTCATTACCTGGATCTGATGATTTGTCTGTTTATACCGTAATTTGTCAATAAGGCCTAGAATTTGGTCTCTTGTCACCACTATTTCCCTCAGTTCTTCAGACTCCTGTCCTGAGAAAGTTGGTTCAGCCCCAAGCTACATCTTCTGCTGTGAAGACAGATGCAAAAAATTCATATTGTTTCTCTGCCATCTACTTTTTCCTCCTTTACTTTAGCACACCTTTGAGTCCCTTGTCGTCCAAAGGTTCAACTGCCCCCTTAGGCAATTTCCTGCTTCTAGTGTATCTGAAAATTTGTTTGTTTGTTTTTGGTCTTTGTTTTTAGCAGTACGCTTTTCAGATTTTTATTTTTTTTAAGCATACCTTATTGTTGGTTTGCATTTATCTTGCCACCGTTTGTGTCCGTTTTTGTTTTCCACATTTGGACAAGATTTCCTTCTTTAAAGGAAGCTGCCTTGCATCCTCTTGGTGCAACCTGATCTTTAGTATACATTCTAGCTTAGCCTTTGTGTTTTTGAATAAAGCTATGCCTTCTAGAGAGATTTGAGCCTCTTTTAACTTCATTCTTTTCTTCTTATTTTTTACCAATCACTTCATTTTTGGGAAGCCTTTTGTAGTCAATCTTACACTCCCACCACAATCCATCTGCATCCTGTGGCTTTTAGAGAAATGTTCCTATTCGATGTGCTTCTCATCAAACCAACTTCCATGCAATACGAAAATGGAAGCCGCCAAGTTTCTTTTTTTCCAGGGACAGTCCCGGATCTACAGAAGCTGTCCTGGTTTTTTATTTGATCCCAGAATGTCCCACTTTTTCTTAGGGCACCGCTATTTTCATCGGAGAAATGTTGGAGGGTATGGAGGCTTCCAACGCCCAAGCCATCTGAAGGCAGGTTTTTAAAAATGTTTTGTTATGTTTTTATATATGTTGGAAGCCATCCAGACTGGCTGGGGCAATCCAGTCAGATGCGTGGGGTATAAATAGAATTATCATCATCATCATCCACCCATCTGACTCGACATCCCTATTTTCATCAGATAAATCTTGGAGGGTATGCAATTGGAAATGCAGGGGCAGATGGGGATGACTTTGCAATATTTCAAGCTGCTAATGTGAGCCTAGCCTACGTTGGACTTTCTTAGCAATTGTCCATTTATTTATATTCTGTAACATCCCTATTTGATTGGAGGTTATTGTGGGAAAGAGAAATGTATATTCAGCTCAAGGACTCCATCATACTATTTTCAACTCTTTTAAAAACTACTGCCAGTCTCCATCTCAAGAGGGAAATATATGTACACTGAAATATTATCCCCGCCATGAGCAGAAAATTTTATTTAGATATCTTAAAACAAAACATGCCCACAATATTGTTTGTAGAGATATTGTTAATCAGCTATCTTTATTTGTATGCCTAATGTGACGTGCTCTGTTCTGTTCCTGCTTGTGAGTGTAGTTTATTTATCCTGCCTACTGCCAGATACTATTCAAAATAAACTGTCTGGATTGTTCTGATGTTTTCTGCCCCTTTCCTCTCTTAACCTCATGCTAACAGGATGGGCGATTGTGTTTAGGAATATATCTAGGGAGGGTGGAAGGTAGACAGAATATAGGTTGTATAGAAAAGGTGTCATTTCAGATACTTGAAGGTGTCGTCATACAGCAGTCTGTCATTTGTTGTGGCTGCATACACATTAGGTATAGGCAGCATAAAATAATGCCAAATAAATAAAGCAATGTTATAATGGCTAATCTGTAAAGGCCGTATATTTGAAGGTCTAGTCCTAGAACAGGGGTGTTAGTTTCATCACCTTTGCGTTCCTTCCAGTCCTGTGGATTTGTGTAGAAGGAACCCTTCACGAGCACACGCTGCTCCTGCAATAATTGTGTAGAATGTCAGCCTCCAGAGTTTACATATTGCTTTTCTCAGTACATGGTGAAAAATTCTTCAATGTATTTATAGGAAGGTGGGGAGAGACAAGGATATCCTCTGAATTATTGTAGATCAAAACCCCAAGACAGCTTCCTGATTCCTACTGTGTAACTTGGAAACAGGAAAAGAACAAAACTGAGGTGGTTTTGTGTGTGTGTGTGTGTGTGTGTGTGTGTGTGTGTTTAAAAAAGCCTCTCTGTCATGTTGAAATGCTAAATTATTATTACTGTCCCCTCCCCATGCAAAAGTTCTGTGTCTGTGGTCTCCTGTCCTCAGAGAACTCCATGCCGCCTTTGTTATAGGACTGTGAAATCGCAGTCACCATTGCACCAGTTCTGATACCACCAGAAAGTGTTCTTGGGACTTCTGCACCTGTGGTCAAAGGCAGGAAGTGAAATAATGTAGCAGGGAAATATTTAACTTATCCCACAAAGAGCACCCACCAATCTTTGAAGGCCCCTTCTCACATTGCAGTGGTAGCATCAGGAGCCCTGGATCATATTAGAGAAACAAGTACTGTGGCTCTTCTCTCTTAGGTGGGAGATCTTGTGCTTGCAGAGCTTGAAGCATCTGGACAGCAGATGCACGGGTGACTTGGTGGGTGACTTCTCCGAGCTGTGATGTACTGGCTGCCACTTAGCTATTCAAGGTGCTGGAAGTGGTGTGCAAAGCTTTATACAGCTTGGGTGTAGGAAACCTAAAAGATTATCTCACCCCCTACATACTCAACCAATCACTGCATTCTGTAGGAGAATGGATCCTGCAGTTGCCATCCTATCAGGAGTTCCATTCTGCATGATGTCTGTAGAGTGGCACCTACACTGTTGCTTATTAGACAGGCACCTCCTCTATTGTCTTTCAGTGCCTGCTAAAGGCATTTGTCTTTCAACAAACCTTCTAAAATCTTTATCTCAGATGGTACATTGGTACCTCGGGTTACATACACTTCAGGTTACAGACTCCGCTAACCCAGAAATAGTACCTCGGGTTAAGAATTTTGCTTCAGGATGAGAGCAGAAATCGTGTGGCAGTGGCGCAGCAGCAGCAGGAGGCCCCATTAGCTAAAGTGGTACCTCAGGTTAAGAACAGTTTCAGGTTAAGAACGGACCTCCAGAACAAATTAAGTTCTTAACCCGAGGTACCACTGTATACACATTTGCTTTGAATCAATTTTATGTATGTGACGTTGTTGGTTTAAACTGTTTCTAGATTTATACTTTTAAAAAATGTCTTTATTTATACAATTGTTTTAACTGTGTTTCTATATGTTGTTCAAAATGACCCCTGAGAAGCAGTTCATAAATGAAATAATGATATCTAACAAAACTATAGTAGGTATTTGAAGCATTGCATGTATTCATAGAAATTAGTACATGCAGATGTTGTGCAAATCTTCATCTTCTTTCGGTGACTGCATTTTCACATTGTTATTTTTTGCAATGTGTGAATGACTACCCTACGGGCATTTTGGGCCTTTTTAGATCTTTCAAAGTCATTATGGAATTTTTCACAGGCTAGCTTATGTGTTGTTTCATTCTGCTGTCTTCTTGATTGTATGAGTTGGTTTTTTTATTGACCATCCGGGACACAAGAGAAGAGACTGAAAATCAGTACACACACACACACACACACACACACACACACACACTATCACTGTTGAAGGCTTTAAGAACTGTAGCTGACTGAGTAAAGCAGCGGAACAAGGAGAGGCTTGTACCTACCATCCAGCCCCTGCTTCCTCTTGCTGCAGTGCTGCAAAGCCAGAATGAGGGTGCTATGCTATTTTCATCTGAAGGGGAGGATGAAGAACAATAAACTAGAGGCTTTCCTGTTGACAGTTAGAAAGCCAATCTATTAATGTGAGGCTTGATGTGAAGTGTGAAGCCAGGTTGCTTATAAGGCCCTTACCTGGGTGAGCTTGTTTTTAGTCTTGAGAAATTCCTGTATCAATGGGCCCTCTGCAATACTTACTTAAACTAAAATTGTTTTTAGTACTTTTGCGTCTAGCACTTTTTATACTGGCAGTTGTAAGAAATCTGGCAGCTATTTTTGGCACTTAGCACTTTTGTGAAATGGAGGCTGGTGAGTGTGGGTTGTATCCAACATTATTAGTTACACTCAGAACAGACTCATTGAAATTAATGGACATTACCAACTTCGCTCCGTTGACTTCAGTGAATTTATTTTGAGCAGGACTTTGTTGACTACAACCCTATATATTTGATTATCATCTGACTGTACAGGAAAGTTTTGTAATATATGACCCTTGCTTATATATTTTATCAGCTGATATTGTATGTTAATGATTGATACTCTGTTTTGTAGCGGATTTAAAATGTTAGCATTATTGAAACAAGCTACTATTTATTTGGATTTCCTTTTTGTATAATGAACTGGTTGTAGACTTATAGTGATCAGTGATGGTTTTATATGTATTGCTGTTCTTGTGTTGTGAGCCATTTTGGGCTTACCTGTGTAGCAAAGCAGTACACAAATTAAAATAGCAGCAGAAGCAATTGTAAAGCACCATGGGGGCCCTTGCTGCTGAAAGCAGACTATATAAATTTAGTAAGAAACACAATAACTATTAGGTAACATTTACAATTTTGGTTAATAAACCAATTGTGGCATTTATGTTCAGAAAGACACCAGTTGTGTTATTTAAAATGTAAGTTCTTACTAGTATTCATTTAAAAGTCATTTTTATGTGATGTTGTATAATTCGTTACATAAATAAAGAGCTAGTGTAATGTTCCAAAGCACGGAATCCTTAAACTGTACTTGACCCTGTACTTTTCCTTTTTCTCTCCCCCTTGCCCCATTAAAATGCATGTGGCCTCAGTTCCTCTGGTGTTCAGCTCTCCCTCTTTAAAAAAATGACACCGTGGCAAACAGCCACTAACCTCTAGCCCAGAGCACAAAGCACTCCAATCTGCTCTTCCCATTGCTTCTCCTGGGCTGTCTCCCATCTTTGCTCATGCGATGCATGTTGGTCTTTTGCCCTCTGCCCCTGGGAAGGACCTAACAGGGAGGGCTTGCATCTGGTATATGGCACAGTCCAGCACCCCAGTCTAGTGTCAGTCATCAAAGAGCAGCAAAACGCTATGCTGGAGGATGAACAAGTGAGATTGGAAAAATTAAATGGGCCC
This sequence comes from Podarcis muralis, assembly GCF_964188315.1. Classification (NCBI taxonomy): domain Eukaryota; kingdom Metazoa; phylum Chordata; class Lepidosauria; order Squamata; family Lacertidae; genus Podarcis; species Podarcis muralis. The sequence goes on along the minus strand of NC_135660.1, from coordinate 61,376,210 downwards.
GATAGCAAAATACGTAGAGGATAATGTAACTGCACCATGTTCATTGTGACACTAAGCTTGAAATATGTGCATCTAGGCTTGTAATATACCGAAGATACACCAGCTGAGGGGTCATAAGATTGTGCAGAAGCTCTTCTTTGCTGGTAGAATGCAATGCTCTGTATAGTGTATCCATTCCTTTTAGGTGCAATAATTTCGGCTGGTGCTGTACTTGGTGCTATACATGATGCCTTGATTTCTTTCTTGCCCTTCATCCTAGGCTGCAAAATGTATTCAGGGAGACGTGAATAGTTGAAAAAAGATGGGAAAGTAGAAGCTGTAGGACAGAGGTTTGTTGCTACCATAGTGACTACTTCGCATGCAGTGCATCTCATCTCTATATCGGTATAGGAGAGCAAAAGTTTTAAGAAGAATACATTTGCCTGACAGCCGAATAAATGTCACTTGCCAATATGTAGAATATGCAGTCTTATTGCATGAGTGATCCAGAGAGCCAGATAGTCTCTTCCTATCTATCTGGGGAAATAACAGAATGTATAAAAATATGAATCCATTGCAATGTTATTTATTTATATGGATCAATTACTGGTGTGGAGGAGAGATTATTTTTCCTGGTTCTGTTTAACCTGCACTGTCAATAGTTGAAAGACAATATAATAAATGTGTGCGGCAGCTTCTACAAAGGCAGCTTTGTTCGATGTACCTGCTTATTATTTGCATCTGAATAGTCTTAAGCCTGATTTCCATCTTTCATACAAGCCTGTGGGTTGCTTTCCTAGAGTTCTTACAGCAGAAACCGATTCAGCAACGTAGGAAGATGTGAAAGACTGCAAACGAGTGCCATCATGTACAGATTTTCAGCAGGCGCAATATAATGCTTTATGGTACCCATTATTTCATATCTGAAGCTTAGCTGATTGTGCGATTATTGCGAACATGTGGTTGGGCTCAAAATTATCATTGTAATTGCATGGAAATGTCCTGTGTGGGTCACACAAACATTTACTTTACATTCAGAAACATGCGCTGCGTTTTAAGTCGCGTCTGTCTCTCCTGGAAGAAATTAAAATGAGGATGGTGAAAGCTGAAGGGCTTCTTTTTATAACGGAATTGTTTTTTAAGGTATTTCATGGGTTGCCAGAAGAACCGTGCTTAAAGGTGTGCCCGATATTTAATTGGATAACTGCATTTGAAACATGCGGAGAAATAAAGATGAATATTTCCACATTCGGACTGACAGTAAAAATAAAGGGACAGGGATAATCATACTAGCATAATGCGATAGGACTGTTCAGTCATTCAAGCTTTTATCCGTTTCATTTTCTTTTCTCATTTTCTCTGTAGTGGCTGCAAGGCTCCAGTTGAAAGGACCAGGAAACAGGTGACCTCTGTCTGAGACACACTGCCAATAAGAGTAGACAGTACTGGCCTCACTGGATAAATAGCCTAACCTGGTACAATGCAGTTTTGCTTGACATATCTGCCTTCATATTTTAAAACAAACATTATTAAAACATGGTAAGTCGTCCAAAGGAAACCAAAACCAGGTGGCGTTACTACACCTCCTTCCTACTTGAGGAAGTGGGGAGTTAATATTTTGAAATCTTTAGAAGTTAAGCCCTCTGCCAACCCCCGCCCAAAATCTTTCCAGTGCAGGGGTGGAATCACAATTTGGCATCATGTCCTTGGAATAGCCTGTATGTGATGCAGATCTTCTTAGTTCTTTTCCCCCTCCTCATTTCCCTGCTGAAGGTCTATTGTTCTGTTCATTTATAGATCCTGTTTCTGTTCCATAACAACACAGTAGCAGCATTTAAAGAAAACGGCACATGCCTACCTTTCAAGACGAATTTCAAAAAAGCGGGAACAAAAAGTAAGTAGATCTGAATAATGCATGAAACAGCGCACTTTAAAAGGTTTTTTAAAAACGAGATAGTGATAGTATAGTAAAATACGATGCATAATAGATAATGGAAGGTCTCTTTCCCTTTCTTACATGGTAATTTTCTAACTTACAATGCTGTGGTGTCATAACGTGTTAAAAATTAAGAATGGATGCTACCAAACTGGGCTAAGTTCAAGGTACTGGTTTCATGCAGTTTGGGGTCTGGATATCTGAAGGGCCACCTCACTCTTATATATGCTTAGTTGATTACTGTGATCTGCCATTGAAGGCCTCCTATAGATATCATTGTATCAGGAGGTCTGCCCCACACAATATGGCAACTAGGTCTTTAGAGTTGTGGCACCTGCCCTTTGGAATTCCTTCCTACAAAATATTATCCAGATGCTGTCTCTTTTGTCTTTCCATCAACTGCTGGAGACTTTTCTCTTTCAAGAATCTCTTTTTAAGTACCGGTAAAGATCTTTCTCAAAACTAAGTTGGGTCCCACATTAATCACAAAGAGGCACTCGCTCAAGTGTGGAAGTAAAATGCTACTGGCAGCATTGGCAGACTGAGAGTTAATATTTGGCGTAAGGTCATCCGTCTCACAGAGAAATGTGAGAAGAAGCAGCCATCAGTTTTGGTGGCTGATTGCTGCTGAAGTTAACTGTAGTCTCTGGGTCCCAAGTGGTGTTGGTTTCAATGAAGATGTTGACCCAGGACATGTCATCTTAAAAAAGGCAAATTCCACACTAGGGATAATCGGGAAAGGATTTGAAAATAAAGCTGCCAATATTATAACACTGTTATACAAATCTGTGGCGCAGCTGCATTTGGAGTACTGTGCACAGTTCTGGTCATCTGATCTCGAAAAGGACATTGTAGAGTTGGAAGACGTTCTGAAGAGGGAACCTAAAATGATCAAGAGCATCTCCACCCCTGTCATTCAGCCTGGACACTGAGGTCCAGCTCCAAGGGCCTTCTGGTGGTTCCCTCACTGTGAGAAGTGAGGTTACAGGGAACCAGGCAGAGGGCCTCCTCAGTTGTGGTGCCCGTCCTGTGGAACGCCCTTCCATCAGATGTCAAGGAAATAAACAACTGACTTTTAGATGACATCTGAAGGCAGCCCTGTTTAGGGAGGTTTTTAATGTTCTATTGTGTTTTTAATATTCTATTCGGAGCTTCCCAGAGTGGCTGGGGAAATCCAGCCAGATGGGCGGGGCATGAATAATAAATTATTAGTAGTAGTTCTTATAAGAGGATAAAGTGACTCTCCTGACATGAAATGTGGCAGCGTTTAGGACATTTTAGTTCAGAAAAAGGCAAGTAAGAGGAGACATGATAGAAGTTTGTCAGAAATTATACACGGCACCGAGAAAGCAGATAGAGGAAAGTCCCTCTACCCTCGTAGCACCAGAACTTGTGAAGATCCAATGAAGCTGAATGTTGGAAGATTCAGGACATACAAAAGGAAGTATTTATGCAGTACATAGTTAAGCTATTGTCTTCTATCCCAATGGAGGCAGTGATGGCCTCAGACTTGGGTGCCTTTAGAAGAGTAGACAAATTCATGGAGGATAAGGATATCAGTGGCTACTGGCCATGATGGCTGCATTCTCCCTCCACTGGCAGAATCAGTATGTCTCTGAGCACCAGTTGCTTTGGAATTTCAGGTGGGCAGAGAACTGTTGCTCTTAGACCCTCCTTGTGAGCTTCCCATGGCATCTGGTTGGACTCCTGTGGGAACAGGTTGCTGGGAAAGATGGGGCACTGGCCTGTTTTTGGACCAGATGACCCTTTAGATCCCTTCCAACTTTACAGTTCTATGATTCCATGATACTATGATCAACACTCGGGAGTATAGACGGGGCCTGGTTCATCGGCTGCAGCTGCAAATGAATCCTTTTGCAAATCAATTGCAGGGAACCAAGTTTTGAATAATGCAGGAGGAACAAGCAGATGTACTACATCCACAATATTAGCTGTTTTTCACAGAACAAATTCTTAAGAAGCAAACTTCTATTTACCAAAGTCTTTAACTCTTTTGATACAAAAAAGCAGCAAAATAACAGGTATTCGATCTTCAATCAGTGGGGGTTAGCAATGCAGCGCAAACATTTCTTTCTCCAGAGAAATAGACCAGCTTTTAACAGCTCCAGCTTCTGCTTGATCTACAATATGAATAATATGAAAGAAATGTGTTTTTTACACTCCCCCCCTCCTACTTTCACATGGAGCTGGTGAAGAAAAGCCCTTAGAAAATTGCATGGAGATGAATATATACAGTATTCCACTTTCCAGGTAGACAGGCATTATACCAAATATCTCAAAATGATTACCTGTGGAATGCTTGAGATCTCATGGTGTCTAACTCTGCAGTCTTGCACATGTTTACTCAGGAGTAAGTCACACTTTGATCAGTGTTAAAGTATTTAGGATTCCTGCCTTATTGATGCAAGGCGCAACTGAGGATGACCGTTCCCTTTATAACCTCTCATTTGTCATATGCTCATTTTTGTTTTCATACAGTAGCTACTTAAAGTTTATCCTCCAGCATGTATGGCGAATTTAAAATGGTGGTGCCAACAGAGGCTGTAGCAGTGACAGCAGAACAGAAACCTACTGTCACCGGTGTTTTATTTATGTATTTCTTAATTTATTTTGTTTTAAAATAGACATTTTTAAGAACGCTTTCAGGGCACAGCCCCTTAACATAAAAGCAACCATAAAATACAATGTCACATTTCAATAAAATCACCCGCGTAACTAAGCAGGCAGTTCACAGACCAGGAGCACAGCATTATAAACTTGCCCACAACAATTTAAAGAAAATTTTACATCATCAGCAGTATAGCTCCTTTAAGAAAAGAAATTTGAAATGAGTTACTTTGCAGAGCCCATTTAAAAGTCTCTACAGATATTACTTTGGAGGGAGCTCTCTGTAACTGTGGGGTCACCACCGAGAAGACCCTGCTTCTGATTCTCACAAATCTCAATCAGTCTTGTACTAAGAGCAGTGGCTGCACATATTCATATAGATGAAGCCAAGTCTTCAAATAGCGTGCCCCAAGTCTATTTTGCTCCAAAGGCCAGCATTTCAAATTGGGCCTAGAGACACACTATTAACTTGCACAGTCATGTAATATCTCTGTTGCATATTCCAACAGTTGTCCCCCACCCCAAAATCTGAGCAGCTACATTTTCACCATTTGAAGTTTCCCAACCATTTTTAAAAGCAAAGGGTAACATGGGCACTAGTTGTATGTCACTAGTGTAACAGAAGCTAAGCTTGCCTTTTCTAGTTGAGGTTGTAAGGTGTAAAGGAAGAGCAGTGACTGTTTTCAGTACCCCAAACTACATCTAAGGACTCAGCTACATTGGCAAAGAAAAAGCACTTTTATATGCGTTGTATATGCATTCTAACACTGTGACACCAGATGGCGCTGTGGAGTTTCATTTTGGCCAACCCGACTTCTCATACAAAGTTTACAGCCAGTTTAGCTGAAATGCTTCTTTGATTTGTCTAGATCCAGCCTAGGTCTCTGTTGGTTTGAAGAATTATACTGTTGTCTATTTTCAGAACTGGGCAGATTTTCCTTACAAAGTATTTTCCTCATTTTGAATAGCTATTGACTTTTCTTTCATCAAAGAAAAAGAATCAATACTGCCATTAATTTTCTTTGATATATTTATGAACCAATAACGTAAATGAATCAAGAACACAACAGATAACATTTCAAGTTTCATAAGCTGCTAGCCAGAATTATTATTAATTGTATAAGCTTGATCCAGAGTATGTTAGTTGCACCCCACTGAAATCTCTGTGAAAAGTTAGTTGTGGTTTAAATCCCAATGACTTGCATAGGAACTATGCACATCAAACGTTTTTTCTCTTGTTGTTGTCGGTGAAATAATCTATATTCCACCTTTAAATCGTAAGTTACAAAAGTGGTGTGCAACCTAATAACTTAAGAAAATAAATAAAAACACATTAAACACCAGTAGGTTATAAATTTTCATCTGCCGTACCAAAGGAGCAATAAAAATGGATCAAACTTATCAAAGGCTTAGGACGGTCTGATGGAACAAATGCATTTTTACCAGCCAATGAAATATCAGTACCATTGTGCTTGCCAGATATCCAGGGGGAAACAGTTGCACAAGATATAGTAGGTGTCACCACACAGAAAGCCCACCTCCAAGTGATCATAGTGGACTGGTAGATCTATTCAGGGGGAGATGCTATTTCAGATAGCATGATTCCAAGCTGTATAGGGCCTTATCAGCACTATCTTAAGACTCTGGTAGCAAATTGGCAGCCAATGAAATTCTTTAAGCATGGTAATATATGTGTGTGCAAGATGGTGTCCCACTTAGGTCTTCAGGTGCAGCCTTTTGAACCAACTGCAGCTTCCGATCCAAAGCTGTGGGCCGTTGCACATAGAGCTCATTGCAAAAGGCAGTCTTTAGGCTACCAATACATAGATCATTGGAGCTCAGCTATCTGTGTCCAGGAATGGCTGAAGTTGGCATAGCATCCAAAGCTAGTTAAAGGCCCTCCAGATTACTGAAGCCAGTTACAGTGGGATAGCTCAGTCGGTAGACCATGAGACTTAATCTCAAGGTCATGGGTTGGACAAAAAGATTCTTGCATTGGGCTAGATGGCCCTTGTGGTCCTTTCCAACTCTACAATTCTATGCTTCTATGATTGAGGAGAATCTCCAAACTGTGCACTGCTTCTTCAAGGGCAATGCAATTATGTCCAGAACAGAATGACCAGTTCTCAGACCTGAGACCTACTTGCACACGTAGCCTTCATCTTCTCAGGATGTGCACCAACAGCGTATAGCCCACCCCTGTGACCAGCACACACACCCAGGGCACGTGTATCTAGGGCTCACTATATCATTAATAAGAGTGTAGTGACTTTGTCCCATGAACTCACTACAACCATTGTGAACTTGAACCAGAATGCATGCATTCGGACTTAGTTCCATTTAGTACTATGATGCTATTACAGTCACATGTGGCCCAGAAAAGCAAAACAATACTACATAAAGAAAGATTAAACATCAGCCATTTTCGAAGTTATGAATCAACTCAAGGCACAAAAGAAAGGGACTAGGGAAATGGAGCTCTCTTTTTTTGCCACCAAAGCACAACTACAGAGTTTGCTCTTTATTTCATGTAATAATTCTGCCATTTGCTGAAAACAGCCTTGCCTTTTCATTCCGTTTTGTACAGATACTGCAAATAATATTTGCACTGCAATTTCTAGGTACTAAACAAACAGAAAAATAATCATCCTTCTAATTGCCTTTCTACTATACATACAGTACATCCTTTCTTCTTAAAAGATGTGATGACATTTCATGAATGCCCACAGGAGTGCAAATTTATACCCTCTGTTGTTAATCTCTTTCACGTTGTGACAACTTGCCAGTAAGTTTATTAATAAGGTGGGTGTTTGTTTGTTTTTTAAAAAATGATGGTTTGTTTCTTATGACTCAAAAATGCTTTGAGTATTGGAGAAATGTAAAAGCTTGCCAGATAGGAAGAAAGAACAAAAGAAAATGTACCAGTTGTTTTAGACAGAGCGAGATGCATTGGGGACTCATCACATGCTAGGTGAGAAGGAAGGCATGTCCCATTCCTCAGCCACAGTACTCTGAGTCATAACAGCAAGCCTTAAGGTGCTGTTATTTATTGCTTGATCATTTATAATCATCCAGAAGGCTGACCTGGTCTTTGTCAATGAAACTTGAGAAGGTGGAGTTCCACTCCTTTGCCCACCGGAATGCCTAGGGTAGCATCAACACAGACTCAAGGGTCAGAGAGGAAACTTCACTGTGTCTCCCTCTCAGGCTCCCCCTCCTCATCTAACCAGTAGTTGATTGTTTTAAGTGTTTCTATCTGATGTTGGGTACTAGGGACAGGTTTGGACACCTCTGCAGACATTGAGACGAGTGTGTATATGTCAAGAGTGGGGGTCTGGGGAGCGTGGAATGTGTGGTGGGATCACTAAGCTGATCCTGCTCTCCCCTTTCCCCCAAATGTTTATGCATTGAAATGGTCTGAATAGGACCCTTGTTGTTCCCTGACAGTAACTGAACTTGGAAAGTCGCACTCAGCAGGAATCCAACAGAGTTGTTTGTAGAACTTCTGAATGCCCGGAAGGGTGACTAGATGCTTACATTTAATCACTGTGTAAATTGCTTTGAGGTATCATACTCAGAGAGGTAAATTTTGAGGTATCATACTTACAGAGAGAAAATAAATAGCAGGTACTTTCAAATGCTCTCACCCTCCCTGCCTCATATGCAGCAGTTAAACCTACAGGCCAAAAGATTTGCTGCTGCATGTGGAATTTAGAATTCATATTTCTGAGTCTAAAACTGTTCATGCAGTACAATCATGCAGTAACTGAAAGTGCCAACAAATCAATATGTTGAATTTCATAGGAACCATTTAGCAGATGTTGTCACACTACTCTGCTAATTACTGTCCTCCCCCACCCAAAACACAATGGTTTTAGAGGGAGGAAATGAGTGCAAACATATAAATTCAGCTCCCATTCTGTAGAGGGAAAGTGCACTGTTATTTTTGGCATCCACGCAGGACTAGCTTGTGTTTAATCTGGAACAGCACAGATGGATATTCGGTGAAGGCTGTTGCTGATACCCTCTGAGTTTAGTCTTCACTTTTTTCAAATCAAGAAGAAATGGGCAGCATACTCCATATATGCAACCTATTAAGTATATACAGTTGGGGAAGGGCCATAGCTTAGCAGTAGAGAACATGCACTGCAAGCAGCAGGTCCCCAATTCAATTCCAGGCTTCTCCAGGTATGGAACTATCTGAAACTGAGCTTCAGAGCTCACTGCAGACAGTACTAACTGAGCTAGCTACTGGACCATTGGTCTGGCTCAATAGAAGGTTCCAATTAAGAAATGAGACCCATTGAAATAATTGAGGCATGCTTCCAATGTCATGTGCTGAGCATCGGAGTATTCACAGAGAATATGCAGGCCTTTAGGGAATAATGTTCCTTGCATCAGTGTTTTCCCCTCTTATTCCCATGGGCACACGTTGGTAACATTATCACCGATGCCCTTCTGTGTTCTTTTGCTTAGTTACCCAACAGATATCAAATAACTTGGCCCTCCTCATTCTGCATGACTGATAACATGTTTGTAATTATATGACATGCTGAGAATCTCAGCAAACGTCCCAAGAGTCAGGGGACGTCTTACCATAAAGTGAGATAAAGCAGCTGTTTTGAGCAGCATAATTCCAGGGGGAACTGGAGTTTCATGCCTCCCACTGCCATCTCTGGATGTTATTATCTAATAAAAGATAACCTGAGGGAGAGAAATGCCTTTGGCTGGTGGTAGCAAGGATGCATATTAATTTAAATATGAAATGTAAATCAATAAAAAGGCTCTGGCAACTGTGTCCTAATTAAGTAATGCACGTGCTTATTCCGTTATTTCATTGAAGCATATCCAGATATTTGTGGTTTGCATTGCTGCTTTGATAATCCTAACCACAATTGTGACTGAGGGGTGTGGAGGGGTCCATTTTCATTGTTACATTTTAATCTCTTCCCTTTGCTTATGAAGATGCTCGGTGAAATTGTTTACTACTTATGCTTCTGCTTTCTTCAGTCACTAAGCATTTTATTTCTCAGACTTATAGCTATACTCTCATGCTTATACATGGGATTTCTGCTGGGAAAAGGCCAAGCATGACTTGGAAAGCTGATAACGTCTTTTCAGCAAATATTCACGCTCCGGAAACGCGATGAATGTAATCCTGGCAAGAGCTGGATACGATGTCACACAGGCATGTGCTGGGTTAAAACGGCCTCTTCATTTTCTGATTTGGGATTCCTTTTCCAGGAGGGATTGGAAACTGTCATGGTTTGGTAAAAGAGAATCATTTAGATGTGAAAACCTGGGCTGGACTCTATTTTTTAAAAGAAAATGGAGTGGTTTGAGAGAGAACTTTTTCCCATGGCATGCATTCCTATTTCTTTTGTCTTGCTGTCACCTCTTGTCAAACACATTTGACAGATTTTTGAAACAATGCAAAATCCCTGTCAAACCTGTTTCCCAAAAGGAAAAAGCAGGACAAGCATTTGCACCACACCCAATGATCCTTCCTCTAGAATGCCTCCGATTCTTTGAAATGAAAACTCCCATCTGGGCTGTATCGTACTAACACTGCATGCACTGAAATTAATAGACCTAAGGTATTCATGTTTCTAAATTTTAGTGGGGCTGCTCTGACTACTAAGATCAGATATGGCCCTCTTTCTCCAGCGATACAGCCATTACCTATCAGATGCCCTGTCATTCCAGCTACAGGGAGTATGACCCTGCCTTGCAGCAGGATTCAACCATGTTGCAGCCCGACATGCTTTCTTTCTTTCTACTCAGCTGTCTCCCCCAGTGCCTTCCCACTCTTGTCTTTTACACCCAGATGTTTCTGTTATCTCCCTACTTACTCCAGCATTAATTTCTCCCTTTTACCATCATGAATTCTTTCTGTGGGATTTTGTCTGCACAGACCACTCAGGACCTTCTAGAAAGCTGCAGTTGTGAGTACACGCTAGATACTATCTCCTCCTTTGTCTAGCTGGCAAGGGGAGTGATGGTACCAGTAACCAACTCAGGCTTTATATATTATTCTAACCTGGAGGCTTATGAGGTCTGTGTTAGGCTGATGAAGAATGTGAGAGAGCCCATCTTCTAATCTAGGGTAAGGATGGGGAACCTTCCTAGCCCAGGAGGCCAGGTCTTTGTCTCCTCCACCTGCCACCAATCAACTTCGACAGGTAAGTTGAACCATCTACCTGTCAACCAGCTGACTCCATAATGATGCCAGGTGATTGACACATGTCAAAATTCTTTGGAAGATGTGCTCTCAGCACCAACCAAAGGGGGCTGGAGAGGAAACTGGAAACTGGAAAGGACCTTGTGGTGCTTTTCAAGTGCTGCACAAGGGGCTTTGTAAGTCCTCTGGGCTTGCTAAGCACTTTGTGTCGTGCCCCAATTGCCCAACAAGCAGCTGGTTGTCAGGATAAGTGCTGCGCAAGGGGCTTTGCAGGCACTGCCAGTCGACCTGCAGGTGGGCATGATTGGCTGAAACAGGCTCATGGGCTGGATTAGGCCCATGGGCTGAAGGTTCCCCATCCCTGTTCTCGTAGGAATGGATGGAATAATTTTATCTGTGTCTGTTGTTGAAGTCTCTTCCTATGTACGCTTAACACTTCATGGATTTGGGAAGCACAATGAGATTATTGTTGTTTAAATAGTCTGGCTTTTGTTAACCAGGCGGTGTGGTGCCTTCATACTTGCTTTGTTTTATTTGCTTGACATTTTATATATTTTTAATTGTAGTGTTGCTTGCTTTGGGATTAGGCAAGCTTAAAATCTCTAATGAAGCAGTATAATAATAAGGGGTATGAAACTCTCTATGGGGTATTTCCATGATTCATTGTGTACCCTTTACCTGCTGTCAAGCGCAACCTTATCTTTCCTAATAAATCCAAACAGATTTTTATTCTTTGAACAAATAACTTTTTGTAAAGTTTTGCTCAGGAATGGGGCTGGCACATCTGCACCTGAGATTCTGAAAGTCACAAAGCAGGATGCAATTTTTCATCAGGAGTGCAGCCAAGGGACTTGGCCCAAACTTAATGAAAGTGTCAGACACAGAAATATATATTAATAAACTGCCTTTCGTGATCCGTCTCTCTTTCATTTGACATCTCTGTTACCCGACAGAGACAGCTGCCTTTTTCCTTGAAAAGTTTTGGAGACTGCAATTAAACATATCATACGATGTAGATGCTTGTCAAGCCGCACCTCGTTAAGTTATCCCTGCAAAATGCCAAATATAGCCACATCATTACTGTATAAATGGCAATGGGTCTTTTCATTTGGAATGCCAGGTATCATTCAGGAAAGTAATGCCATGGCTTCTGTTTTGAACACAAATCTGGAAGTGGAAAATTATAGAGTGCAAACTGAGCAAGCAGAGTTGGTGCTTGTTTAACAGTGTAACCTCTTGGTGAGCTGTTTCTCTTTCTCATCCTATGAAGTGGAGATACCGTATTTTTCGCTCCATAAGACACACCTAGTTTTTAGAGGGGGAAAGCAAGAAAAAAAATATTTTGCGCAGAGCATGTAAGCGGCTCTCGCTTTTTTTGCTTTAAACCCTTCCATCCCTCCTCCCACTTCGCTGAGAAGCCAGCAGAGCAAGAGCGATAGCTGCGTAGCACCTCTTCTGCTGGCTTCCCAGCAAAGCGGGATGAGGGACGAAAAGGAGCCCTTACAAGGGAGTGCTGAGCAGAGCCTGGCAGCGGCTCTTGCTGGCTTTTCTGGGAGGTGGGGGAAGAGACAGAGGGCAGCCCATCAGTCCTTTCCCCCATCTCATGGAAAAGCCCCCAAGAGCCACGCACTCTTTAAAGAGCCATGCCTAGCATGTGTGCTGCTCTTCGGGGCTTTTCCCCGAGGAGGGAGAAGGGACTGATAGGCTGCCCTTCTCCCTCCTTGGGGAAAAGCCCCCAAGAGCCGCAGACATGCTCCACGTGGCTCTTTAAAGGGAGCGCTGAGCAGAGCTTCCCACCTGCATTCGCTCCATAAGACGCACACACATTTCCCCTTACTTTTTAGGAGGGAAAAAGTGTGTCCTATGGAGCAAAAAATACGGTATTTCTTCTATAGTAATCTGCCTGATAAGAAACCTGAGAAAGCAGGCAAATGGTTAAATTCCATGTGAATACAGGCAACCCCTTGTATGTCCCATTAAAAAAAAAGAAATAGTCACCCTGCTTTTCAGATGTTGTTGGGCTCTAATTCTTATCAACCTGAACCATCATGGCCAATGGTCAAAGATGATGGGGAAGACAGTGTAGCAACACCTTGAGACCTACAAGTTCCCTATCCCTGTCTAAAATATCCTTCCTACAACAGCTATCTTTTTTCCCCCTTTTTTGCAAGACTGAAAATGTCTATGTCAGTGGTTCCCAACTGGTGATCCACAGACCCCAGGGGTTCCACATAACCCAACCAGGGGGTCTGTGGCTCCAATCACATAAGAAAAATTACCATAGAGATATCAAAATTTTCAAAAGTAGGGGGTCCACAGTACTTATTTAATTGGGAACCACTGGTCTATTCTCTTAACCGCTGGGCCTTGGGCCTAAGAGCTTATCCACACTTACTGTTTCCCCTGCTCTTTCTAGGCATAGGTCTTTAAAACTTGCTCTTTAAAGCTGAAGTGCAACAAATGGCAATTCAAGTTTTCCATGGATTCTGTGGAGCCAAAAAGTGCTTGGACATGGAGCTTTAAAACTTAGACCATACCTTGAAAGTACAGAGGAAACCTAAGTGTGGATAAGCCCTAAATTAAGCTGTGGAAAGCTTTATCATGACTACGAGATTGTCAAACTCAACCTTCTGGCAACAACCCACAGTCTTTTGTATTGGAACAGTCACTTTGTGATTCCCAGTGCTGTAAAGAGTCTTGCTTTGTTCAGAAGGACACATTGGGCTGTGAGCCCAATTCAAACACTAAATCCCCACCACTATACATAATAGGGATGGAGAGCCTGTGGACCTCCAGCTATTGCTGGACTACAGTTCCCTCTATTGGCAAAAGCTGGTAGACGCTAGAGGTTTCCCTCCCTGGTGGATAAGATTCTTGTCCCCTAACAATGCAGTGATCCTATATATGTCTCTTCAGAAATAAAGCCCACTGACTTCAATGGGGCTTGCTCCCAGATAAGTGGCTATGAATTTGCAACCTAATATCTCAGTATACTTTCAGTATACATGGTTAATTGTAGAGCTGAGTGAAAATACCTTCCCATATTTCTCACCCTGTTTTCAAGTGGTGAATTTGGGGTTATCTGCATATTTCAGAGGGATTAACAGGTAAGCAGGAGTTCTTCATTTCTTTTTCTAAACACTGCATTGCAGTTTCATTGTTTGTTTTTCATCATGGTGTAGTATAAATCCACAGGTGGAGAATAGTGGCAGCCATTCTGAGATTCCAGCCAGAAGTTCCTATATAAGAATCTATGGCTCAGCAGCATTCTTAGCAGTTCCCAGAATGTCATAGATTGTGATAATAACTGCATTTAATAGTACATGGCATCAAATGCTATTACCATGAAAACATTCTAGACAGTGTTTTAAAAGTAGAATGGGGCAGGTGTCCAAATTAACTAAACATTATAGAGAAGAGTCTAGGCATGTAATTTTATGTACATCTCTTGGTAATACATGTCATAAGATCTACATGACAGGGGAGGTAAATGCTGAAAGGACAAGAAAACAAAAACGTGATTTCAAGCAATTTGGTGCTGCACACTCCTGTTCCTGTCAGATTGATCCAAGCAAGATCATAGCCAGCTACCAAGCAAAGCTAATTAGCACTTCAACAGCCATATTATATATCCATTCTGATGTAGTTTTAGCTTCACAGAAGCGGCAAAGATTGTTTTTGTCTGAGCTGAGTGCATATTCTCTCCTGACCCCTGAGACTATGCTTCCCTTCCATCTTTGTTTCATGTTCCTCGTTGGTTGAAATAATTGTTGTTGTTTGGTGGGGGGCTTTCTTGCTTTTGCAAAAAAACAGAGGCTACATTTTAGGTATGAGAAACATGGTAGAAACTTATTGCTTGCAGTCTGGTTCTAGCCTAACGTAGCATAAGTTAACACAGCTGTAGCACTCCAACATTACACCATCATTATGGACCAGGACATAACTGGGACATGGGTGGCGCTGTGGTCTAAACCACTGAGCCTCTTGGGCTTGCCGATCAGAAGGTCGGTGGTTCGAATCCCTGCAACGGGGTGATTGCTCTGCCCCAGCTCCTGACAACCTAGCAGTTCGAAAGCACGCCAGTGCAAGTAGATAAATAGGTACTGCTCTAGCAGGAAGATAAAAAGTGTTTCTGTGCACTCTGGCACAGCGTTCCATTGTGCCAGAAGTGGTTCAGTCATGCTGGCTACATGACCTGGAAAGCTGTCAGTGGGCAAACACTGGCTCCCTCGGCTTGAAAGCAAGATGAGCGGCACAACCCCATAGTCGCTTTTGACTGGACTTAACCGTCCAGGGGTCCTTTACCTTTTACCTTTACCAGGACATTCTGCTGTTGCATCTGACTTGATTCAGCTGATGCAGGTAAGGTTGGTGGAGCTCTGCTCAAGAGGAATCGGGGAGGCATCTACTGTCTTGTGGCTGACATAAAGTTGGTAACCCAATAACTGTGACAACCGAGGAATTGTGGCAACTGCCACAACTTTTTTCGCTGTGAGGAACCATGACCTTTCCTCCCTGCGTTCATTTAATAATAACAGTAAAAAGGGGGAATTGTGAATAGTGGTATTAAGAAACTGTAGAATTAAATCTGGTTCTGGAATGCTGCAGTGAACGACTCTGTGGGAAAATTATGTATTTCTGGCTGTGCAACAGTTGCCTTCCACCCTTCAAACTCTGCCTGCAATCTGCTTCTAATTAGCCTGCTAGACAACACATGGCGTGCGAGCCACTGGGAGCTGTTCATCTTTGTGTAGCTTCCATTCCTTTATTATTATTTAAAAATAAAAAAGGTATACCACTTAATTGTCAAGACCCCTCTAAGCGGTTTTCATAGAACATAGTTTTAATATAGATTTTATCAGTAAAAGCCAGAAGTTACAGACAAGTCAGCCTAAAAATATCCCACATGTTAATAGAAACAGTAGTTTAAAATACACATTATATTTTTTAAATGGGCTTGCAGTGCATTGTTACCCATAGCATGCTGTGATCACACTAAAAATTTTCCAGTTCCATCCTGACATTAAGAGTGTGATTCAGAGGGGAATTTTCATCAGGACTGTGGGGCAGGAGCAAAGAGTTAAATCTAACCCCTGTGGAACACATCTCAACCCTCCCCTAGCTGTTATTCTGAATTCTTTTTGTTTTCTTTTGTTTTTTTTAAAGCCCACTTAATTGACACATGGAAGTCACTACTTGATGCCACAAAGTTTCACACATCCATTGCCCACATTAAATTTGTGAATCCGGCCCCAAACGATCAGTCTAAGGCTGATACATACTTAAAGGTAAAGGGACCCCTGACCGTTAGGTCCAGTCGCGGTCGACTCTGGGGTTGCGGTGCTCATCTCGCTTTATTGGCCGAGGGAGCCGGCGTACAGCTTCTGGGTCATGTGGCCAGCATGACTAAGCCGTATCTGGTGAACCAGAGCAGCACACGGAAACGCTGTTTACCTCCCCGCTGGAGCGGTTATTTATTTACTTGCACTTCATGCTTTCGAATTGCTAGGTTGGCAGGAGCAGGGACCGATCAATGGGAGCTCACCTAGGAGTAATTCACATTGAACTCAACAGAACTACTTCCAAGCAGACATACATAGGATTGCATTGTAAGCAACTCACTCAAATTAGTTATCAATATAAAGCTAGGGAACAGCAGCAATCCACACAATCATCTTTGGAACTTCTTTCCTAATCTGAGAACACCATATATATATATATATATATATATATATATATATATATATATAAAAAAAACCCACTTCAATTTGATAAACTTATGTTGATTGAATCTTCCTTTAGCCTTTTGTCTTGCACAGAAGCAGCGATGGGCAGTAATGCCTCATTTGTCCATGACAACACATTTGAATAATTTTCAAGGACAGGACTCTGCATTAAAGCAAAACGAAAGTGAATCCTCAATCATAATCTTTAGGTTGGTTTAAGACAGGGAGATAGAAAGCTGCCTTATGCCTGGTCATAAGATTTCCATATTTAGTCCAGTATTGTCTACTCTGGCTGACAGTGGCAATTAAGGGTTAAGGGGAAAGATCCCTTCCCATCTCCTTCTTCCAGATCTTTTTAACAAAAGATGCCAGGGATTGAACCCAGAACCTTCTGGAGGTGAGCATATTTTCAACCATTGAGCTAGGTTCTGTGTCCCCCCCCCCCACCTTCTATTATTTGTCTTTCATGTACCATATAAAAGATAGGCATGACTTGATTGAAAAAATCATCATCTTTCTAATGCCTCCTTATAGTGTCATACATCATTCAGTTCCCATACACCGTCTGTGAATAAAACCGCATATAATTGTTGCAATTAAAATACAAATAGAGCATAAGGATTTCATAATGTCTCTTAATGTAAAAAGACTGCGGTTCATTCTGAATATGATTAGTTTCTGGCACCATACCTGTAATTACGGTAATTAGAGCTAGGTGCAAAATTAATCTCAAACCAAGGTGAGTTCATTCATGTAGAACAGTCCAATCTACCTGATCTTCTTAACAAAAAAAGAGAAATGAAACTGCAGTACTTTAAGACTATACGCTCCTTTATAAATAAATACCATGACATAGAAACAAATGGAAATACAAAGCCAAATAATTGTCTGTAAAAATAAAAAACCCACCCTACACACCCACAATTTCATATCTTAGATCTCCATCTAGTGATCAGACACACGGAACACAGGTTGAATATTTGTTGCCTCTAATGGTCTGATCTGCATATTTGGCTTCCCTTTGGGAAGCACAGGGTTGGCGTAGAAGGGAGGTTAACTAAACACAAAGGTCTGCGCTTCCATTATGGGTAGGTTATTGTCTCCTCTTCCCCCTTGCCCTGCCGCCACTATTAATTCAACAATTGGCAACTATTTCCTCCCTGCCTTCCTGCTGTGAATACATGCATTTTTAAATAAGCCTTAGTGTACTTGTCTCAGTGCACGATGTAGCAGTATCTGGACCATCTGCTTTGCTTTAATATATATTATTCTCTATATGAAAAGCGAGTCTGGAGTGATAAATTCATAATTCAAGGCTTTTGAGAAACTCCTACAGAAATCCAATAAAATCAAAATGAAACAGCAGCCTTGTAACATATAATATCCCTAAGGATCAAAACTTGTGTAGCCAGCTTAATATCAAAGGATCACTTGGTAATATTTGTTATAAACCATCCAACACTTCAGCTCGGGGGGGGGGGGAGGGAGCACCACCAAATATGATTTGTACAAAGAAGCCAAAATGAATACATATACCGTATATGGAAAAACATACACCTGGAAATTCTGACTGAAGCTCCACAAATTTGAACATCCTTAACAATACATTGAAGTTCAATGGGACGTTAGATTCAGGTCAGTGGCCTTCCAATGCTACCACTCTACCTTCAGTAATTAAAAGAAACAACTGCCAATGTGAGTGAATGTTTTAAAAGGCCAAAGTATCTGTAACTGTTTCTCGAGTTGCCATTTCTCTTGTGTGTGTATTCATGCTCTGTTGTGATTAAAAGCTGCAAGATGCTTGGGGGAGGCTGCATAATGCTCACATGGCTGGTTCATACAGAACAGTGCAGGATTAATACACTATATTTTATTAAACTGGGAATGAGTGTTTAGCTGATAACACACTGCTGCTCCTCTCTCATGGACCCAGAGGAATGGTGGGAGGCACCAGCTGGGGAACCCCCAAAGGAAGAAGGCTCAGAGCCCAAGGGATAGGTGGTGGTACAATGATGAATGGTCAGAGGGAGAAGCCTAGGAGAAGGAAGTGTCGGAAACCGAGAGGTAACAGGGTTTAGTGAGCAGGCAGAGCCTGCGGTGGAGAGTTGTCCAGAATCAGAATCGGAGGCAGAAGTAAGAGAGGAGAGAAGCCAAGAGGCAGAGATGTGTCAGGCTGGTGAAAAAGCCTGGGTGTTTTCCCCTCCTGCTGTGACAAGCTCTGCTCCCCACTGGTCTCCCAGGACATGAAGAGGTAGGAGCAAAGACAGGCACGCAGACACAGTCTCAGATTGCTTGGGAAGAACCCAGGGGAGGAGGAGATTTAGGCAGCTGTGGGAGGTGGAGACCTTCAGCCTCCACAGCTGCTTCATAGGGGCAGGACCTACTGAGAAGAGCTGCTGTGCTCACTACGCCTGCCCCCCCTGAGCAGGTTTTGTTTCTACTAGTAAAGAGTTAGTCCACTTCACTTACTCCATGTGATTCATTGCTGCCTGGCTCCCTGACATCCTCATGCACCAGGTTCAAGGCTGTCATCCTGGTCTCTTCGGACCACAGTTTGTCCAAAATGAGAAGAGATGTTTCCTGCTTCCTCCTGAAAGGCATCCTTCAAGAGTTTGAAGGGCTGTCCTAAACTTGTTGAAATGGGGGTGGTAGGCTGCTGTGGGTGGGATGGGATTTCTTCTTCACATGAACTTTCTTAGGATTCAAGTATGAATCCTGCGTACCACCTGGTACGCAGGCTGAGACCCTACCTGCCCGCGGACTGTCTCGCCAGAGCGGTGCATGCTCTAGTTATCTCCCGCTTGGACTACTGCAATGCGCTCTACGTGGGGCTACCTTTGAAGGTGACCCAGAATCTACAACTAATCCAGAATGCGGCAGCCAGACTGGTGACTGGGGGCGGCCGCTGAGACCACATAACACCGGTCTTGAAAGACCTACATTGGCTCCCAGTACGTTTCCGAGCACAATTCAACGTGTTGGTGTTGACCTTTAAAGCCCTAAACGGCCTCGGTCCAGTATACCTGAAGGAGCGTCTCCACCCCCATCATTTAGCCCTAACACTGAGGTCCAGCACCGAGGGCCTTCTGGCAGTTCCCTCATTGCAAGAAGCAAAGCTATAGGGAACCAGGCAGAGGGCCTTCTTGGTAGTGGCGCCCGCCCTGTGGGATGCCCTCCCATCAGATGTCAAATACGTATTAGTGCATTTTTCGTCTTTGTGGAAGCCGCCCAGAGTGGCTGGGGAAACCCAGCCAGATGGGCGGGGTACAAATTATTATTATTATTATTATTATTATTATTATTATTATTATTATTATTATTATTTTATGCAACAGCCCATGCCCCTAACAGCCCCCCACCCCTCCCTGCCTCATCCCACATTGTTGAGAAGGTCTCTTGTCTTTAAGAGAGGCTTTTGGTGAGGGTATCATGTAGCTGCAGGAAGTGGAGAAAGGGACAGGAAACTTCCCTTCCATTAACTTCCTTATCTTAAATTAGGATTTAATCCTTTGTTTTTATGAGGTCTGCATGATATCTGTTGACATTTTATATCCATTCAGTCCTAGCATGGACCAATGATCTTCCTGTGATGAGTCAGTAGGTGGGTGGCTATGACGTTCTGTACAGAATTCATGCATAATATGCCTACAGTTCTGAGTGTAGTTGACTCATCATATCTCAGACCTGCTGTCAGCCAATATTAAGGTTTATTTGGTTCTGTTGCTTTCACTTTTAGAGGAACCAATGATGCTCATCAAAAGGCTGTGAAAGAATTGGTTATGCACAATAGAGCATGGCAACAAAATTATGGCTAGGACTCCACCTGTAGACCACTGCCAGCTAATGAGACAACGGACTGTGCAACATTGATGTTACAAGAGATGTCATTCAGAGCGACAGATTACTCAGAACTGTAAAAAGTGACGTGCCTATGCTCCCTTATCAGTCCATACTGAATCACAGAGTGCTAGAACAGACTGCGATTAAATATTTGCTAGAAACACCCACCAATTTATTAAGCCTGCACATGTTCTGTACAACATGGTGCCATGGGAGTAATGTTTTTGAAACATGCCTCCATAACCGTTTGAAGTAGGCTGTTTGGGATGTCCCAGCCCTGCTGCAAATGTCACTGCATTATTGCTCAGCATTTGGAAATCCCATAAGCTTGCTCCCAACAAGTTAATTGAAGTGTTGCATCCTTGAGAAACCTGCTAGTCTGAACGTATTTAAGCATGGAATTGATATAGCAAGAGAAAAGCAGCATATGCTTCTCTAACTGCTGGAAAACTGATGCATTGGCATCGGTTAGACATGCATAGCTAACCCGAGTGTGAGATGCCCAGCGTCCGTCAACAGCACTAGCAAAATACACACACACCCCAGTCTTAATTTCCCAAGCAAATTACCATTTGAAGAAAAACACATCATTTCTTTAGAAGAAGACCATGCTATGGGGTGTTCTACAGTAAGAATACTATAAATCATTATGTTATTTTGTTTTTTTTAGCACAGAGGGAAGGAAGAGAAATCATTTCAGGATGTAAGTAAGTTGACTAATATCTCTTTGGCTAGAAATAAAGCCAGTTAAAAGAAAGACACAGGGGAAGTGTTTCTGAACCAGTTGGGTGCCTGCAACGGTTCGCTCAGTATCATGATCTATGTGTTTGTGCACAGAAGGAATTAAAAAGCAATAAAGAGGAGGTTAGGGAAGTTTCCCGTGGGTACACTTTGTGTTAAATGGTGCATTAGGGAAGTAAATTCAAAATGGACCAGGCATGTAAATCTTTGGTGGTGGCAAGAGGGGCAGTTGAGTTGTGTGTGTGTGTGTGTGTGTGTGTGTGTGTGTGTGTGTGTGTGTGTGTGTGTTCAGGATTATATTCTGGCCGGTAAGTGTCAGTGTCCTTTCACAGTAAAAGTTTGTGTGCTCCTAAACAGAAATAACAGTGCGTTTTGAAACCAGGCCACAGGTTCATTGTGAGGGGCAATACAGTTCATGAATCTACCCAGAAAGAGAAGCCCAATGTGGTGTTTGAGTTTGTACAAACCCGGGTTCGATAAATGTCAATATTACATAATCTAGTTACATGTACCTGTATAGAGACCAAGTCAGATATTCAGTAACAGTAAGGGGAATGGGAAGGGGCCATTCCTAGGCACCTCACACTCAGTTTTCCAAACACTGAGTCAGCACTCTCACCAGTTTTCTGACTGGGGCTTTGGCAACAGAGCCCTGGTAGATAATCAGATGATAAACCAGCATGTTTGCAGTGACCATTTCTCCTTCAGCTAGAAATGAACATATGTTTCTGTACTCATATTCTCATAGCTGCATCAGGTGAAATTGATTGTCTGGACCTGTTTTAGTACTATTTTATTGTACGTTTTAAACCAGCATATAAACTTGAGTACCACTATGGGGGTGGTGTAAAAATGACAATATACATAAATTAAACAACCCATTAGCAATAAAGTCGACCAGGTATCCAGAACATACAGCCACCAATTTTAAATGGGAGAGGGGATGTATGAAAACAGTACAGAAAAAGATAATTCCCAAGGAATAAATATTCTTTTACTTCTCCTAGTACTTTGCGAAGCCTAGAATGGTATTTTCTTGGCTTCACAGACTTGGCAGAAAAGCATTGTTAGATTCCAGGTTGGCAACACTGCCGTACAGTTATTCTATCCAGACTGGGAAAGTAGGCTGTTTTCATTCCTTGCCTGCGTACTCTCTTTGACGTTCCTTACACACTTTTACCCTTTAAACGTATCCGATCCCAAACCAACCATTGAAATTCAGAGGGAAAGATGTCATTTTAAAAATGCATGATCCATTAACCACGAAACGTACCCAACTGTAATGGTATAAATCAATAAGACTGAAGTCCCCACTGCACCATCATTCTGTCAACCTTCTCCCCCCAAATTCTCAGCACTGTGGGATGCCTGCCAGGGAAACATAATAAAACAGCTGGAACATAAATAAATAAAATAAAGTTCTTGACCCCAGAAGTTTTGGTGTGTTTTCCCTTGTTCTTTAGTTTTTAATCTTTTCTCTTTTCGCATCATCCCCCATTTCCCTTAACTTTGTGAGTTCAACCTTATTCTCTTGATATCTTCAACAGCACTCCCGGAGATCATAAGGAACAGCCGCTATATTCTGAACTATGTTATATATCTTGTATAAATAAAAGAAGAGGGACTGTGTCAAAATCCAGCTCTAGATGACAAGTCATTTTGTTACCATTTTTACTATTACAGACATTATGAAAAATAAGTTCCCCTGCCATTAGTAGGAACACAACAAGAAGAAGCACAGGTGCCATTGAGGAAAGACACTAGTCTCTAACAGGCCCAATCTTACAGTGAGGAATGAGAGGGCCTTCTTCGTGGTGGCTCTCTGACTCTGGAATGCCCTTCCACTGGAAGGTCAGCTGGAGAAGATTCTGGTGAGCTTCTGCCGGCAAGCAAAAATAATATTATTCATCCAGGCACTTTGAATAACGAAGAGCAAGCTTTTAGTTTTATTGTTCTCCTGCTGTTGCACAATTGTTTGTTTTATGAATTGGGCTGTTTCTACTCATGGTTGTATTTTATGTCGTGTTGCATTTTGTGCATTGTTGGAAACTACTATGGGATCGTGTTGATGTGATGAAGGGTGGGCCAAGAGTAGGGAAAGTAGACTAGACTACACTGGAGTAGAATTCATTCATAAGAATGTAATCTGAAGTCGAGGGAGCTGGGGGGAGATTCGAAGGTGGTCCAACAACCACATATAGCATCCTTCCAAGCTTTCACCTGCAGGGCAGAAGTGAGGGGGGGGGGAGTCCTTTTCCACATTTTTCCAGGAATGTGGGAAGAATAGGAAGGAAAGAAATAGGAATAAATTTAACGAGCTCCAGGGTTGGTGTGGTTTGCTCCCTGGTTTGAGGGTGTGTTTGGGTGACTGTGAAGGCATTAGATCAGCCGTCAGCAAACGTTTTCAGCAGGGGGCCGGTCCACTGTCCCTCAAACCTTGTGGGGGGCCGGACTATATTTTGAAAAAAATATGCTCCACAAATAACCCAGAGATGCATTTTAAATAAAAGCACATATTCTAATCATGTAAAAACACGCTGATTCCCAGACCATCTGCAGGCCAGATTTAGAAGGCAATTGGGCCGGATCCAGCCCCCAGGCCTTAGTTTGCCTACCCATGCATTAGATCCTTCAGATCAAAGCTTTTTCTCCTGCCCATATGATGTTGGTAAGTGGTGTGGAGAAGGGATCCAACAATGCATCTCCTTCTCTGAGGTTCAACCTCTGAAGTCAGAGATTCCATGCTTCCTATCACTCTGGGATGGATTCCCCATCATGGGTTGTAGTAAAGAAGTACTTTAAAAACAAAAACAAATATTGCTTGAATCCCTGCTTCAATATAATCTTCATACTACTAGAAGGAGACATTCCACCACCTCACAGGATCATGGGATTGTAGAGTTGGAAAGGACCACAAGGGTTATCTAGTACCATTCCCTGCAATGCATCATAGGAATCTGCTCTATGCCTAGGAAGACATTTGGTGCATCTAGCTCAATATTGTCTACAGTAGTTGGCAGTGGTTCTTCTGGGCTTCAGACAAGAGCCTTCCACAGCCTTACCTGGGGATGACAAGGATTGGACCTGGGATTTTTTTGAAAGAAAGGCAAGAAGGCCTACGTGGCAGACAAACTGGTTAATTGGTAATTTTTTCCCCTCAGAAAAACAACTGAACCCTAGAACCTATTTTCCACACCAGAGCTCAGTCTTGAAATGGAAAGAATATCCAAGTATCTGCCAAGTAATCATAACCTGCCCAGACATACTTACGTTTCAGAAGAGCAGCCAGAGTAGAGGATGTAGGCTCTTGGCAAACTCCAGCAACCATCCCCATGATGTGAAAAACCTAAATCTGTTTAGATTCTTCATGATAGGCAGCTGTCAAAGGCATGGAAGAGAGCACAA
Source organism: Podarcis muralis (assembly GCF_964188315.1). Taxonomy (NCBI): domain Eukaryota; kingdom Metazoa; phylum Chordata; class Lepidosauria; order Squamata; family Lacertidae; genus Podarcis; species Podarcis muralis. The sequence goes on along the minus strand of NC_135660.1, from coordinate 61,351,774 downwards.
CTGGAAATATTGGGGACATTTCAAAAAGTGGGTTAAACAATGGCTCGTGCATTTTAGTCCTCCATGGTATGAATATTGAATAAAGAATTACTGTATCACATAATTACAAAAACCCAACCAAAATACACATAGAGTTTAGTGAATGGGCAAAAATTAAAACTGTTAACTTAGATAAGGGCTGTTTAAACCTCTAGCAAAGCCATAATAAAGGAAGCATAACAAACAGCCAATTATAGCTAGCCTCCTTCATTTGGCTATTTCTACTCGCTAATCTGTGAAGAATTGTTACAGGAAAATTCATTCACTTCACCTCTGATGCTGTGTTTCTTCCTAAGGCAACATTGCAGCTTCTCTATTAATTAGAAAATGGCAGCACATAAATGGCATTTTGCGGGCTTCTCATTATGCTTCTGCCAGATTTCTTCGAGGCATAACACAATAGATATGATGACTAAAATTATTATAATCCTTTGAGAAACTAGGCTGGCTGGATTTCTAAGGTAACGCTGGGAAACAATGAATGATGTACTCAGAGACCAGACCAAGCATACATTTGGGGAGGAACCATATTCCACGGCTGGTAGAGCACACATGTCACATATATATATCAGTTCAGCTCAGTCCCTGGTCTCTATAAAGGCTGAGTCAAGGCCAGGAGTCAGCCCTGAGGGCCACACTAGAACCAGGAAGACCTTGCTACCAATGCAAGGTCCTAGCTTAAAGAGGAGGGAGCTCCCTTGCAGGGGCAGAGGAAGAGGGTGGGGGGGATGCAGTCCACCCCAGGTGTCGTCACTGAGGGGGGTGACAAAATGACAAAAATATGAGTTTTTAAAAAACATTTTTTTAAAAAATTGGGCTCACAAAACTTTTTAGTTCAGTCAACAAACATAATGAAACATGGCTGGCACTGGGTGCCACACCACAGGGTCTCCAATGTGCCCAAGCCACGTGTCTCTCCTGGGGGTGACGTGGTGACTTGGGAACCTGCAGGCTCTGCACTGCCTGAAATGGCAGCGTGAGACCTGTGTCTGCCCTCCACCTCTCCCTCGGCCATCCTACAGCTCAGGGAGAGGCAGCAGAGAGGCTCCACACAGTGTGCTCCACCCCCAGGAGCAGCTAGCCCCACCCCTGGCTGCAGGATGCGCGCACCGTACCCGGCATCTGAGCAGCTAGCTATGTCGCTACCCCCTTGTCTAGGAGGCCCCATTGGCTGGGTGTTATGGCCTGGGATTCGGACTCAGAGGCTGAACCTGAGGAATCCCAGCCTGCACAGGAGTCCCTGCCTCCAGAACCAGCTGAGCCGGGGCTGGGGCCTGAGCCTGAAGGGTCCTCACCTGTGCTGGATCCTCAGGTGCAGGCACCAGCTGAGTCTGCTCTGGCCCCTGAGGTGATGGAGGACCCATTGCCTGCAGGTGCTGCACTCTCAGCCCCGTCAGGGGAAGAGGAGCTTGCCTCTGGGTCTGGTAACTTTCCAGCCTCTCCTGAGTTGCAGAGGCTCAGGGCAGAGAGGCGGAGGGAACTAAGTTCCTGCAGGAGGAGTGCTCGCCTCCAGGCCAGGAGAGGCGAGTCACCTGTGGACCGGGGCCGCCCTATGCCTCTGGGCAGATAAAAGCCAGTCAGCCCCAGTCCCAGGTTGTGGGAGCAACATTGTTGGAAACCTGTTCCTGCTTGCACCCTGTCCTGCTCTTCTGCCAGAGTTCCTGACCTTGCCCGACTCCTTGCCTTGGACCCTGCTTCTGCCTTGATGGACAGCCTACGCACCACACCATCGACCCCAAACTGGACACGGACCTCGCCGCACAGTAACCCCCCTGGGACCAACACACTAGGTTACTCCTGAGCCTGAATACCTCATGGCCAGGAAGACGTTCCAAGCTGCAGTTCTGATCAGGGTTGTCGCCTGCAAGCACAGATGTGCCTGGTTTTAGCACTGGCATCTCCAGACTCTTTCTCCCATCGAAAAGATCTAAGGTAGCAGGGCTGGAAGTTACCGCCCACTATCATTCAGAGTAGGTAGCACTGGATTAAGTTGTTCAATGGTCGCTAATAAGGGCTTGCAAAGCTTTTGATTTGCACATCTTGAAAGGAAAATTCACCTTTGCAATTCATATCAAGAACTTTGACACATTCACAACACGAGAGCAATGCATCATGCAGAGACATGCAACGGACATCTTCCTCATTGGGTTCATGGGAGTCTTTAATGCTAAATTCAGATTTAGTCAGATTTCTAAACCTCTCCAGCCAGTTAAGCAAAGAAAAGAAAGAAAAAGGCGTAATCACAATTCAAGGAAACTTTCCAACCAGGCAAAAAAAGCACTACTCAAGGATTGTGCAGAGAGAGGCTGGCGCTGGTATATTCTTGCAAACAAAATGCTTACATCCACTGGGGAGAGAAATGAAGCTGTGTAAGTTGAAGGTTAAATTGCATATACAAATTTGATTTGGCCGTATAACACTTGTCCTAACAATGTTTACTGTTTGCCACTTGAATAGTGTTTTTGTCTCTCCCCAGTTTTCTTAGCTCATTCCTGTGGAACATTGCAGCAAACTTAAGGTCTCTAGAGGGGAGTCCGACTCCACTAAATAAAGATGATCTGGGTGATTATGGTGCACGGCAGCTGCAAAGCAACAGCTGGCAAAGAGGAAAGAGACATGCTGGCTGTTCCAGTAGGACTCCAAAGTGTGTGATTCTTAAAAGCATGACATAGAATGAAGAGGCAGCCCATGACTGGGTGGCCAAACTTGCAGCGCCTTCTGGGTAGAAAGGGCATATCAGATGCTCGGAGCATGCCAGTGAGTGCAAAACAGGAAAAGCCTAGCGTTAATGATGTGGCTGTAAAATCTTGATGGAGACAAGATGTTGAATATGTTTGTGATTTCTGTACTCTTTGCCCATAGAAATAGGAGGCCAAGCAAAATATTGCTGAGAGGGCAACGATATATTTTAAGCAGCCAACAGCACAACAACCTGAGTTGCATTACGATTTCAGAGGAACTCCTCGGAGCTTAATGAAGGTCAAGGATTAGCAGTGGAGCTCTCGGTGCCTGCATATGGGATGCTAATGAAATGCTGTTAAACATATGCAGAGTATCTTTCTCTAACTATACCTGAAGTTAGGGATATGGGCTGCCTGGCCAGATCAGTTATATATTTAAAGGAACCTTATTCTCAGGAGTAAGGCAGTGAATAAAAGGGCTTTGTTAGGTGAGGGGCTAAGGAATGAGAATCACAGGCATTGGCTGGACATTTGATCAGTGTATTTGTGGATGGAAAAAGCCAGGAATGTCATGGAGGAATAATTATTTAACTGTATGGAGGAACAGCTGAGGACTTTGGGGTTTAGGGTGAGATTTGGTTGCTTACGGGCAGAGCTTCCTGCTTCCCATTTGTAGTTGTTGCTTCTGGACCTATATCCCAGCTGAGTTGTCCCCGTCCCCTCACACCATGTAGCTGTTACCTTTGCTGACATCTCCAATTTGGAATGAACAAGCCCTGTGTGTTTTCCATACAGCAGCCATTTTAATATGTTGTACATTGAAATGAGATTGGGCTTAGAATAAATCAATTTTTGCCATACCTCTTTGTGAAAAGAGACTGATAAAGGTTGATTAGCTTAGCCTGGCAAATTTGTTTGTGCAGCAGGGAGGGCTGTTGCATAACTAAATAGGTGGCCAAGTACAGGTGATTTGTTGCCACATGAACTAAATAGGGGACATGCCTTTCTTCCCCTTCCTTCCCCTGGCTGGAGGGGGTGTTACCTGTGTGAAAGAGAGCAATAAACTGGCAAGCTCTGAAAGTGGGGTCTGAAAAAGGCAGAAGCCATGGCTTTGGTGGGTCCCCTAGAAATCTGATAGGGACCAGGATTTGGTGGAGTGATTAAGCATCTAGTGTGATTCAGATGTTTCGTACTACAACTCCCATCAACCCCAGCCAGCAGAGCTCATGGGATTTATAGTCTACAACTGGATTGGCAAAGGCAAAGGCATATCTATACCTTTAGCCTTATGCTCAGTCTGTATTTATGTGTAAACAAACACATCACAGAAATGCCAAAATCCTCAATTTCAAGGAAACTAATCCTTAAAATATATGCTGGGAACGCTGAAGTCTCTTAACATTCAGAGACTGGGGTGTGTGAAACAATATTTACAGTACTGTGTCAGTGATTAAAGCAGTGGAAGAGCTCAACATTTCCCATCAGAACTCTGGTCAGCACACACAGGTAAGCCTCACAATTATTCTGTAAGCTGTTTTAGCTTGTACTTTTTTAAAGGTGGTATACTTAAGAGCAGTGCTTTTTCCTGGGGGGACGCAGGGAGATGCATACCCCCAAACATTTTGTGAATCTAAGTTTGGCCTCATTGAGGGGCAGTATTTTAATATGAGTAGGAAAATGAGAGTACCTCGAAACTTTTTTAAAAAAGGAAAAGGAAAAAAGCACTGCTTAAGAGGCAGTGGACCTTCTAATTTGTAATAGGGCTCTTGGGAGGCGGTGGTCTCTGAGAGATATCAAGCCAAAAAATCTCTAGGATATATAACACCATCTTGTGGCTGTAGAACAACAGGGAGCTGGGGAAGACATTGGAGCAAAATGGAAGTTTTCAAAAGCAATAACAATGATGGGCGGATGAGCTTCAGTCTGTGGCATATTAAAAACTCAGAATGAGCACTTTCCACATTTGCTTAGCCTTAGTATTAAGTGTCAACCACTATATGAATCCCCCCTTTAGCTATGCTATCATTTTACATAATATTAATGATTTGGTATATTTTAATACCAGATATTGATTTTGTTCCAGGTTGCTATGCTGGGATTATTTTTAAAATGCTATGCTGTTTCATCATTAGATGGATGTTAATCAACTTCTATTGTTGCTTGTGCAAACATAAAAGCAAATTTAATTGCTGTGGGTGGGGAGGCCTGTCCCCTCAAAACCCTCTTTGTCTCCAATACTTGTGCTGCTCACTTCCTACCCTTAACAGCACAAAGGAATCTTTGTGAAAAGCAAATACACAAATTGGTTGTGATCATGACAAAGCCAGATTCATTGGTGGGTATAAAATAAGCGAGTTTTCCTCAGGACTCTGGCAGCAATGCACAGATAAGGAACTAATTCAGTCAAAACAAATCTTTCACTCACAATGTAGACTGAAAAGAGAGGTTGCAACGTTTAGTATAGGAAAAGGAGGCAACTTGCTAAATCTAATACATAGCAAGAAGAAAACATTCAAGGATGTAATAACCAGGATGAAAACAAACCACATCTACATAGCAACAGTTGATCCGAGAGCGCCCTCTTCTGCTCTCGAGAGAAAATTGTTGTTTCTTTTTGAGGCAAATATTGATGAAACATCATTATTTATTAGGTGTGTTTTCCCCAAAAGTCTTGCCATTGGGGGACGGGGGACAGACAGGCACCCAATTCACAATGCACTGGTACTCGAGAGACTGGATTATACCACTTAATGCAGCAAGGGGAGATGTGTTCATATAGATTCATAGAACTGTAGAATTGGAAGGGACCACAAGATTCCTCTAGTCCAACTCCTTGCAATGCAGGAATCTTTTGGCCAACATGGGGCTCGAACCCAGACCCTGAGATTAATAGTCATGTTCCATTGAATGCCTGTCCATTTTTTTTAAAAAAAAAATCCATTTAGAAGACTAGCTGTCAGTAAGAAGGCTTGCCTAATACCTCCCTCATTAACATGCTGATTTTCTATGTGAGGGATTCGTGTATGTGTGAAGGAACATTCAACAACTTGGGAGTCTGAAGTATTGCTGCCCATATATTTAGTTTTTTAACCACCTCAGTGAAAATTCAGCCGAAGCTGAATGTGAAATTCTACTTTATTTATTTAGTTTGTTTACATTATTTATTAGCTGCTCTTCAGCCAAAGCTGTCAGGGTAGCTTATGAATAAAAACATTAACATGACTATTAAAAAACAACAACACATTTCAGAAGACAGTTCAAATTGTCACTTCCTTGACACTTCCCTTGTTCTGCTTGTTTCAGACAAAAACACGCTGCCCAATCTTCTGCCACCCAGCAGTACATGTGGGCTCCCATTTGGCTCCTCTTTCCCTATCTGTGATCTAAAGCACTGAGCCTCTTGGGCTTGCTGACCAGAAGGTCGGTGGTTTGAATCCCTGCGATGGAGTGAGCTCCTGTTGCTCTGTCCCAGCTTCTGCCAACCTAGCAATTCGAAAGCATACCAGAGCAAGTAGATAAATGGGTATTGCTGTGGCGGGAAGGTTAACGGCATTTCCGTGCACTCTGGCACTCATCATGGTGTCCCAGAAGCAGTTTAGTCATGCTGGCCACATGACCCGGAAAGCTGTCTGTGGAGAAACGCCGACTCCCTCGGCCTAAAAGCGAGATGAGCGCTGCAACCCCATAGTCGCCTTTGACTGGACTGAACCATCCAGGGGTCCTTTACTTTAACCTTTAACCTTTTCTAGCTTAATCTCATTCTGGCTACATTTCTTATTCTAGTCACCATGAAATAGCAACGCTCTGCCCATCTCTATCTTTATGTGCCTAAGCTACAGCTGATATTGATTGTATGCCTGTGCTTTCGCATCGTGCTGTTGATCTAGATTCATTGGTATAGATTTTTCCTTCAAAACACAATAGAGTGTATTATGGCACCTTAAATAAGCAGATTTATTGTGACATAAGATTTATAAACTACAGTCCATCAGAAACAACTTTTCTTTTTTGTTTCGGCTTTACATACAGCTCTGCTTCATTGAACCATACATTTGTAGTCCACCTGTCAGTACGCCATGCCTTCTGTACATGTGAATGTGTAGGAATCTGGTTCCTTTGATTAGTATATTATGCCACATATTGCTTTTTCTAACACAGGATATTTATACTGGTATCAGAAAAAGAGAGTGATTGAAACATGAGCAGCCATGCATGATTTTCCCTGGGTACGAAGCCCAGTCTATAGATGGAATGGTGCAGACACAGCCTTCTCACACACAAGGCATTCTCCATAGGAGAAAAATTAGCACATGCAACAGCCCTCTTTATACTGGATCCATCAGATTTCCTTGTAAAAGTGGTGACACAAATTCTTACATTTCTTTGCAGATAAGAACACAACTATTATATCATCCCCATGCAGCACAGTAAGGAGATCATCTTTCAATTATTCACCGACGATACTGCAATAATTAATTCATGGAACAACCCGTTTAATTAGCCAAGCAGATTTTCTGCTGTTCACAGCAAGACATTCTTCATGGGAAACCCCACAAGATGGCTTGAATTGTCTCCTGGTGTTAAGCTGATCCTACAAGTGTTGCCTTTTTAGGGATAGCAATGTGCTAAGCTTATCAAAAAATATATTAATAATTAACCCGGTTACCTCAATAACACAGCTAGAATATTCAGTGTATCTGCTGTAATATTTTGAGTATGAAGTGATTGGAACAGAGTGGACTGAAAAGTAACTCTGAAAAGTATTTAAAATTATTAACTTGTTCTTTAACAGGTCTTTCCAGGCAACCTGCTATAACTATATATTCCTTTAACACCCCTGTTTGACAAGATCTCTTGCAAGTTTTTAGAATTCATGTGATGTACTGCACTAATGTAAGGTGTGTAAGAAAACACTCAGTGCTGGATTTTTTTTTAGGCAGGTTATTGGAAATGCACAAGCAGAATTAAGATGACAATACTATCTCACAGGGTTATTGTAAGACTAAAATGGAGGGTTGAGAACCAGTGTTATGTCACCTTGAGCTCCTGGCAGGAAAGGTGGATTTATACATATAATAATAAGTTTTTAAAATAACAATTTTTAAAGCCTGTTGCAGCAAAGTCTTGAGGAAACTTAAAAGGTGAACAAATACATCATAGCATTTTGCGGACCAGAGTCAGTAAGATGCTAGGGTTAAATAAGCATTTTACCAGCAGCCTCCATTGGCTTTCTTGGAGAAGGATAGAAAGCCAATATGTGAAATTCTATTAATTACCTGAAACTTTATTACTACTAATTATATAATGGTAGTTAAAATAATAGGTAGTTAAAATTATAGGATGCACCAATGCACCCATTTTTGACCCTCTTCATTTCAGGGCATGAATTTAGTTGGTAGTGCTTCCTACTTCCTTCCAAAGACATACTGGTGATCTAAAAAGCAAATATTTATTATTAAGGGGGGGACCCCTTGAAAATCAATAAAGGCAATGCACAGTAAAACTGCTACCCTATTCAAACCTACTTGTAAGTAAGTCTCGTTGAATTCCATGGAACTTATTCCCATATAAGTGAATACAGGATTGCAATTTAAATCACTCGATCTGATAATGTATATCTTTTCAAATAATGTTGAAAAGTATTTCTGGTTCAAGAGATGCCATGGTCTGAATATATACATGTGTGTATGGAGAGAGAGAGAGAGAGAGAGAGAGAGAGAGAGAGAGAACAACAGTTTCTTAGTAATCCTATCAACATTGTGACAATGTTTACTTTGTTAACTGCTCCATCTAAATTGTTTTGGAGGACATGCCAGGTTGTATAACAGCCTTCCTCCAGAGTTGTCCTAAATAGAGAGGTTTTCCCATCTAAAGCCACCCACACATCCAACCAAGAAGTCAGAACAGTCAATTGCCTCCATCAATAGTGTATAAAAGGAAGGGGCCCAACAAATGTGCCAATAATTATTCTAATATTTTCTTCCACTTGATAGGGTGGGCATTTCAAGGTTACAGAAAACAATGGTGGTGGTGTCTTGAGTGCTGTATGGACAGAGGCAGCCCTTGAGGTATTGCGGTCCTGAGTCTTGGCCTAGTGGTTGTTGGGTTTTTTTGCTCCATGATATGCCAAGGCTTGTTCTTGGCTTACCTATGATGGTTTTCTTGAGCAAAGCAAACAGTGACCACCAAGCTGAATATAACAATGATCCAGGGATTGTGGTTTGCTACCTCTGGTTGCTAATGTGGAGGGGAAAACAGCCATGGTAAATTGTTAACTATTGTTTACTTTGACATGTGAACTGGGCCTGCAAGCATGGGGACTGAGACCACCAGACTTAAAATCCCAGTAAAGAAAAGATGCGAGCTTAAGCCTTGTGGAGACTACATCTGGGAAAGGCATCCATTTTTAGTGTCTTCTCCGCCAAAAGCCATCACAGAATTCTTCCAAATATTCATTAAAAATGAGTCTCTTGAAACCTGGAGTAGTTTTCTACAAGGATTTAGTGTGGAATTCCGTATTCTGCTGGTTGCATTCATAAGTTCAAACTTTAACATAGTGATTTTTACTGTTTTGTGAAAACATTTAATTGGCACTGATAGAGCTTTGTTACATAACATCCTTGAAAGTCTATGCATTATTGACAATGCCAAAGGCAATAAGATATTGAAACTAACCAGGTGGCATGGGGGCAGGATAACACTTCCTTCTTGTTTTAATTTTCAAACATATTAATCATCACAGCCTCACACTAGTGTTATGCCAATTTCAATTTTACAAAGCTTTACAGGTAGTTAAAAAAAGTGTTGTGCCATTCAGTAAATGTTACGAACAATAGGAAAATGCATGCTAAAAATGAGGTCAATTTTAAAAATACAGTCATTTAACAGATGACCAGCAATAGATTTTTATACTACAGTAGTCTTAACAGGTGGACAGTAATTTAACCAGAAACTCAACAGAAAAACTACTCAATAAAATGACAGTCTTCTTTTGATATTGTAATGCCCTGCAGAGTAAAATCTTTTCCCTGACATAACTCTGTGCACCTGTTCCCCTTTGCTACACTTGCCACACCATTCCATGAGAGGTTTTCAAAAGCTTAGAAATACAAATAATAAACCCAGTAAAAAACATTTATTATGATAAATGATAATGGGAAGGAAAGCCGGGCATAATTGTCTATGTGGTATGGGTTTTTAACATGAAAGCAGTCAAATATACAGAAGAGTCTCTTCATCACTGCCATTGGTGAGTGACACCGGCTGTGTTTGCTTTTCTCCTCTTTTCTGCCTCTAGAGGCTTTGGTGAGCTTGTCTGCCTCAGCCTTGTTAATCTTATCAGCCTTGCAACTGTTGGCAATTGCTGACAGAACTCCATTGATCTCCTCTTCAGCCTCGTCATCCTCCTCCTGGTAAGAATCACAATTGGACAAAACCACTTGTTCATCAGTTCCATAACACACATCCTTTAAATATCAGTCAACAATCCATTTTATCTAAGGGCTACAGATATACCAGTGCTTGGAACAAAACTAGTTCAGTTTAATAAAGTTCATTGAATTCAAGCGCTGAACTACACCTGAAACTAGTGCCCATATTTGCCAGCTGAATGGAACATGAATGACATTTGTTTTGGGGCAGAATGATTTCTAGGTCATCTTAAATTCATTCTCTTACATATGTATTTTTTTCTTCTTCACTCTTTAGACTCTTTGGGACTTGAAGCTTAAAGATTATAATTGTGGGGGAAAGTAAATGAAAACCATTCACATTTGTCAGATGCTGTGGTGGTTGCTTGTGAGTCTTTTACAGGTTTTATTGTTTAAACTATTTACAGTGCAGATCTACCAAGTTCATGTCCGTCTCAGTGACTTGCAGAATCCAGGAGTGGCCCCTTCCGGCTTCTCCCCCAACATAAGAACTTCAGCACCCCAAGTCTCCTCCTCCCCTCCTTGCTTTTCACCCCTCTGTGCAAGCTGGGCGACGGAAGTGGCGTGCCTCCCTCCTGGCCAGCCTGGCGAGGTGAGGTGCTGGGGCTCTTAGCAGCATCCTCGAGCCCTCTCTTCGCTTGGCTGGCCCCTTCCCTCTCTTCCTCACTGGAGGTGTGGCTTTTCTCACCGCTGGAAGAGGAACTGCTCCTCAAGAGTTTCGGAGGGCTCTCTGTATCCCAACGGCCCCCCTGCCTCCCTTCCCTATTCAGATGGCAGTCCACTGACAACATTCCACTGTGTTTGTTTAAATGTTTTCTTAGGCTTCTTAAGAAAAAAAACTACACTTCAACTCAGCAGGTTTTCTGGGCACAGCGGTAGAGTGGATAAGGACAAATAAGCTGGGTTTGAACCTTCCCCACAAGGACTTCTCCATGCACATTGATGAAAAAGGCAAATCTACATGTGCTTTACCAAAAAAAGGGGGGTCTTTTCTTTGTATTTGACATGAAGGAAACAATTCACATCTACAATGACCTTTGATGTTCTGGGAATCTCATCTTAGTCATGGCAACTAGGTTTTCGATCTGGCCAGATCTGCCCTTGGCTATTTAATTCTGCATTTTATTCACTAATCTTCTCAACATTAAAGTGGATCAGCTTCACTTGCGACTTTCCATTACGGCATAAACAATAATGTTTACATTGCTTAGACACTGGCGCCGTTACTTAGAAAATAAAAATACAAAATGCTAAGGGAAGCAACCTCCTTATCACTCATTGTAAACAGAAATGGTACAGATGATCATCTATAAACTTTTATGGACGCATCTACCTGGGCTGTTTTTCTTTTTTAGAGTGCTTTTTTTCAGTTGGAGGTATCTGGGGGTTTTTATGCTGAAATGATTTTTTTTTTTAATAAAAAAATTTTTTATTAAGCAGCAGGTTTATTGCGCAGCGGGAAAGGATGCTAAACACACATTCTTTTTTCTTTTCTGGTTTTCTGAAACTTGTTTGCAGGTGGCTGATGCTTTATCAGATTGCTTTTAGCTCCTTTATGTTCCCTAAGAGGAAGCTAAACCATGTGTGAAATCCAGCATCTGGCATGGCAAGTTATCAGCTTAGTGTCTGTATGTTAGAATATGCTCTTCTCTAAGGAACCTTAACAAGACGCGTTTCTAGCACAAGTTTACTTATCCTATTGCCCTAGCGAAGAGAAGAAAGAGAATCTATAATAGAATGACGAATACCTATCTGCTATACAAAATCTAGAGTATCAGGGGACATTTAAAGGACTGCTGAGGGGCTCTGAGAGAGAGAAGGGGGGAAATTAAACTGTTTCACATTACGAAAACCAACCTTGCATATCAAAAGGGAGCTCAACTTTGGAGCGTATTTTTAAATAGTAATGCTATTTACTCTGCTCTCCGTTCCTGCTCCTAAGGAGAGAATAGCAAGCAGATGGCAATATAAAAGGATATAAAAATCCGTTGCAGGATCTATGGAAAGCAACTGCACAACAGCTGAAACCTACTGGAAATTGCATCTGCTGCTGCCTCTTGCGTCTATTAATGGATGTGTTTGTTCAAATCCAACAGTCCACAGGATGGAGAAAAGAGGTCGCTTTGGTGGGAAGTTATCCATTCTCATGATTTTCTATATTGTACTGCCTACTAGAGAGCGCCACAACATTTATCAGGGATGGGAATGTGACTTGTCGGTAAGGGCTCTACACTTCTTACAAACATTTTCCCATTCTTCTTTTTGTCCGCTGTAAGATTTTGGATGGTGCAGGCCAATGAATTGCTAGCAGCTAGAATATATTTCTCAGTTCAGGTCCTTGGGACATTTGAGGATTCGTGTAGCACTGAATACATGTTTCTCTTTCTTTCCTTTCTACCTTCTTTCGCTCTGGATGACTGAAGCACAACATAAAGGCACGATGGCATTTCACATTGCACGGTGGCACATAACAGTGCTAAAGTCCTTACTGGTAGCAGAACAGTGTATATTCAAACCTCTCAGGGCCCATTCAAACTTTACAGGGCAATCAACATTGTTACTTGTCAGCTGTAGTTCTCTCAGTAAAGACCTGTAAGACCAGACGTGTGCCTGTAAGCACACTTGTCTACCATGTCTGCTAGTTCGCTTAGAAAAGTATCCCCCACAAAGCCCCAAAGGATTCACCAGGAGACCTGGAGGTGCCATGTGGCAAACACAGAGGTTGCTGTCACCAACACCTGATCTACCTGTGCAAAACAATGAACCAAGGCAGTTCAGGAAGGGTGGTGCCAGTTTTCATTGCACTGAGCTTCCTGCCAGTAACAAACTGGGGAGAGATATTCTACCTGAGTCTAAGCCCTGCTGTGCTGGTTTTTCATCTACAAAACCTTTTTTTTTTACATCAAGAAACATTCAGAAATGTGATGTCCCACCACAGTCTGAAATGACACTCTGTTCTACCATGCCATTCTGTTTCATGCTGGATCAAGACCATTGTGCTCCTGAACCACACAATAGTCACAATAAGACCATGATAGGGGATATATTTATTTCAGCATTTTTACACCGCTTTGGGGGCACAGAAAGGGCCTCAATGCAATAATGAGCAATAAATAAATAACACAAATTAATACCAGACATCAGCTATCATTAGCAGCAGCACATAAAAAGCTCTCTGATCAGGAGATGAGACAATATTAATCATAAAGACAATCTTTCAAGGTCTTTCTGAGCATTGAAAGGCAATTGGTCCTTTATACCCACCAACTGCTGATGGTTTACAGGGCAGAGCTTACCCTGATGATCCCACCTAGCATTCTTTTAAAAGTGCTGGGTCCAAGCCATATAGGATTTCAAAGTGATGGTCACCACTTTGAATTGAGACCGGAAAGAAATTGGGAACCAATCTGCAGTGAATAATAGCAGAAGCAAGGCAAAACCTGGTCATGCTACAGCAGGCAGGGAATGTATGTTGTAAAGAGCTGCTAAAAGTTGGAATCATGATATGCTTTCATAGCAGAGGAAGCAATGGACAGGAGGGTTTGAAGAGAGGCTATGGAAATCAGTAAATGGAGGAATTAAAACAAAACAAATACCTTTGTGAGTTTCTTCATTCCAGATCGATTAAGGGTGCAGAAGTGAGCTACTGCGTACTCCAGTAATGCGCCAAAGATAAAACTAAAGCAAATACCCAGGTAGACATCAATTGCCTTGATGAAGCAATTAGCATTAGGAAGTGATGTCCTGGCTCCCATCATAAGAGTTGTCATGGTGAGCACAGTTGTAACACCTACAGAAACAAAACGAGAAATCAGAGGTGATCTTCCATGATTAGCAGCAACACCATCTCCTGCTGCCTCTGAGCAGAAACTGCTCAATATTTACTTGACAGTGAGGTCTTCTGTCATCTCATTTTGACCCACCTCATTTGGAAGAAAATGCAGAAAATGTTTAACGTATGAAAATTTTGAGGTGTTATTAATACTTTGGATAAAGTTTACGGGACGCGGGTGGCGCTGTGGGTAAAAGCCTCAGTGCCTAGGACTTGCCGATCGCAAGGTCGGCGGTTCGAATCCCCGCGGCGGGGTGCGCTCCCGTCGTTCGGTCCCAGCGCCTGCCAACCTAGCAGTTCGAAAGCACCCCCGGGTGCAAGTAGATAAATAGGGACCGCTTACTGGTGGGAAGGTAAACGGCGTTTCCGTGTGCTGCGCTGGCTCGCCAGAGCAGCTTCGTCACGCTGGCCACGTGACCCGGAAGTGTCTCCGGACAGCGCTGGCCCCCGGCCTCTTAAGTGAGATGGGCGCACAACCCCAGAGTCTGGCAAGACTGGCCCGTACGGGCAGGGGTACCTTTACCTTTACCTTTTATAAAGTTTACGGTAAAGTTCTGCACCATGGTCAAAAAGGAGCAGAGTAAAAAAAAGGTAAGAAGTGAGGGTAAGAGATGTCTGAATTACTCTCTAAGTTAGTCTTGGAGAAACGATGTATGACATTGTGAATTAATTTTGGTGGTGAAAGGGAATACAAAGCCACCCAGTGAGCTTCATGCCAAGTGGGGATTGAACCCTGCTCTCCGAAGTCCTAGTCTGACACTGACCACTATACCGCACTTCTTTTCACATGAGCCACCATAACATGTAGACAGGCTTGGTGAGCACATGTTTTTCCATGTAGAAAGCCCCAAGTTCAACCCTTGAATTCTCTGGTTAAAGAATCTTTGATAGCAGGTGGCTGTAAAATCTCTCTCTCTCTGATCCTGGAGAGCCAATGTGAATTAAGAGTCAATGCTCTTAGACAGACCTAACTCGGTCTATTTCCATATTTTGTTGTTGCCACCTTTCCCACCAGTGCATGAGCCACATCTGATCATTACCAGTTTGAAAGGGAGCTATGTACATAAGGACATGCAGAGCTCCCTCCAAGGCGAAAGGAATGCTTCATCTGCCCATGCTTCATACTGATGCAGATCATGTGTCAGCTTGGGGACTTGGTGAGGTTGGTCAGTAGCTAGGGCATTGGTACCCAGTGGACAGGGCTAGCTCACTTGTACTGAATGCCGGAAGAGGGACACTGAAGTCCTGCATCCCCATGAAGTGAGCATTGCAGAATGCATAGGAGATACGTGCACCACAATAGCCCCACACAAGCAGTCTACTTCCGGGTAAAATCAGCCTGCAGTGAGGGAGGGAGGCTGTGCATGCAAGCTCTCCCTTCCCCCAACACTGTCCCCACAGCCCCCCATGAGTTGGAGTAATATCCCCCACACGTTATAGGCAGTGATGGACACCAACTTGGATGGCTTGAAAAGAGGATTAGACAAATTCATGGAAGATAAGGCTGTATAGATGGCTGCTGATCCGGATGGCTATGGTTTACCTACACCTACACAGTGGCAGTATGAGTTTGAGTGCCAGCTGAGGGAAACCACAGGAGGGGTGAGTGCTCTTGAGCTTGACTCCAGGTTGCAGGCTGTCCACAGGATGCTGAACTCAATGGACTACTGGTGGGTTCTTCTTGCATTCTAATGACACAGAGCCTTGCTTTTTCAGGTTTCTAAATAGCATGAGGAGCTTACACAAGAACAGCAGGCTCCTCTCTGCAATGGTCCTTCTTCCAGCTCATGGAGGGTGGTGGGAACAGTAGTGGTGGAGCCACTCTTCCACACATGTTACTTTTACCCAAGAATAAAACACCTAACAGAACCAATGTTTCCGCTGTTTCACTTGTTACACTTGCAGAGTGACTCTAGAAGTTCATTCCAGCACTGGCTGAGTAACATGAGGCTCCTTAGGCTCACTGCATCTGCCCTTCCCAGTTTCTAGGACTTGTCTGGTTAATGTACAGAGGAGCTGGAACACAGATCCCATGGTTCAAGGTTTACTGCATTACATAGGTGGTGGAGGAACAAAAATGCAGCAGCTTCCTCCATGTTAAAACACCATGGCCTAGCCAGGGGATGGGCAGTGCATCTGTGTCTTATTATTGTAGCTCACCTATGCAGATTCTGGCTGGCACTGAGGACTGGCTTATCCAGAATGACACCCAGGAGAGGACAACCAGCAAGCTGGATGGTACATATGTTTCAAGGATAAAATACAGAATGTTCCTCTTGAGCTCAAAATGGAAGACTAACTTTGGATAGTGCCCTGTGTAGTGAATAAAGAGAGAGATGCAATAAGTCATTTAGATTTCTTGACAATTTCTTCTTCATGTGCAAGTTTAAATAAAGCTTCAGATCAAATCTTTATTATTATGACCAGCATTAAGAAAACAAGGTAAGAAGCACACAGAACACATTATTTTAAAGCTTCGCAATTTTTTAAAGCACACAATTACCAACTTGCTAGTTCACCCGTCATACTTATATCTAATTTCTATTTAGTGTTTGCCCATCACTCTAAGCCAAACCATGGCTTAGTGCATATGTGTGAATTGGCTGGCCTCTGAAGAGGAGGCAGAATTCACTTTGCTTCTCCCCATGCTTTTCAGGTGGGTGAAACATGGCAGCTAACCCAAAGTTTGGCTTAGCGTGTCTTCCAAACCTGAGATGGTCTCCTCCTTAACCACAACTTGGCTACGCTGCCAGGGGTGTCACGGTGATCCACCCAGGTTGTCAGGGCGGCGCGTACCTCTCCTCACAAACAATCCTCTCCAGAGACTTCTGGCGTTTTACAGTGGTACCTCGGGTTACATACGCTTCAGGTTACAGACTATGCTAACCCAGAAATAGTACCTCAAGATTAAGAACTTTGCTTCAGGATGAGAACAGAAATTGCATGGTGGCTGCGCAGCAGCAGCAGCGGGAGGCCCCATTAGCTAAAGTGTTAAGAACAGTTTCAGGTTAAGAACGGACCTCCAGAACGAATTAAGTTCTTTTCCCAAGGTACCACTGTAATGGTCTTTATTTACAATATTTACAATGGTCATCAAGAGTTCATTATCATTCATCAGAGTCACTCAGTTCATGCACTGGTAGAGGTATCTTCTTATGCCGCCAACACCTCACAAAATGCGGGAATTTATCCCGCCTTTCAAGTCTCCTCTTGTCCAGAGCCTTGTAAGAGCCATCTAAATCTCTTGCCAGTCTCTGATCCAGAACTTAACCCTTGCTGTCCCTGTGGAGCTGTTGGCTCGCTTTCAGCCTCTTCCTGTCTCTCTCCCTCTGAAGACACTGCCCTTCCTTCGCTAGCTCCTCCAGCTCCCTCTCCCTCAGGCACAGCGTCCTCTTCTTCTACCCTGAAGTTCTCTCCCACATCCGGGGAACTCGAATGTACTGACTCAGCCCTGACACAGGGGAATGCCGCAGTGAGCTGCCCACAGAGTCTGCCTGGCAGACGCAAGCCCCATGCTGCCATTTTGGGCACCGCATAACTCCCAGGAAAGACATGTGGCTTGGGCCAGGCCTACAATAAGTGCCCCCCCCCGCGGTGTGCCATTTTGTCACCCCCTCAGGGATGACACCCAGGGCAGACGGCACCCACCCTTCCTATGCCCCTGTAAGCTGCCTAAAAGCCTGGAGATACAGCAAAGCAAGTACAAGTTGCTCCTCTGGGGCCTATGTCTGCTCAAGGAAGGACTACCACCCTGCAAATTTCATCTGATTGTAAAAAACAAATGTGAAATAAGATTTGCCTACTGAAATTAATGGGAAATGATTTAAATAAATAAATAAATAAAACCTCCCCCCCCCCCATTCCAATCAGGCACACAGTGAAGAAAATGGCTGGGGGGGGAAGCATGGAAATTAATCAAGCCACCAAAGGAAACAATGAAATGAATTGATATTATTTGCACATCCTTATATATATATTTTAAATCCTGGCTATACTTCATTTATTGCTAGAAAATATAATCCTATATAAATGAGAACAATGGCCTGCACTTTGCTTTTCTTTGCGTTGTTTACATATTCTCTCCCTGAAACATTCAGAAGTGAACATGTATTTTATTTTCTGATGAGCAAACAGGTTCTGCGTTCTCTCTGGGCAGAGCAGCAATATGGAATCATTAGCCTTCTTTGAGCACGATGGCTAGCCAGCAGCGGAAGCAGTGAGGAAAGCAAGCAGATGCCACTTATGTAAGAAGCAAGATACTGTCTGAACATGAAGTCTGCTAGTGGAGATCTGTATTTTTATACCTATTTATAGGCATTTGCTGTTTTAATGTGAGTTAGGACTTCAAGTCATGATGTTTCCTTAGTCAATGATGCTCTCAAATAAAAATCTTTAGTGGAAGGCAAAAGATTTATACGATCTGAGCAGAAACCAGAATATAAAATAAAAATGGCACAATGCACGTTGATTGAAACTTAAATGCAGAAGCATCTTATTGAGTTGTGAATCACAAATGTAATAGCTGGGATGGTATGTAAAAGAAGCTCTGTCTTCTGTGGAAGAGCAAATGTGTGCAGCATCCAGAAGGAAAATAATAATAATAATTCAGTGCTTCGGACTGTTCTTATCACACTGAGGCATGCAATCGGGGGGGGGGGGGGGGGAGTGGACCTGAAAGCCTTCAACTATGAGAACCAGGATTTGCAGAAGATGCAGCTCAGAGAACCTATTAATGGTTCCATCATCTGCCAGAGTAGCAGGCCCTGCAGGGAGAACATTCTTGGTGGTGGCCCCCAGAGGATAGAATCAGCTGCCTGCCGAATCTCACCAATTTCAGCATTTAAATGAGCTTTAAAGACATGTTTAGCTTCTATTGTTTAATGTGCTTAATTTATTTCAATTAGTTTTACTGGTTTGGGGTTTTTTGGTTTTTTGGGAGGCTATTCTTCTTGGCTTGAAAGTTTTGTACAGATGTTCTCTGCTAACAGAGACTGTAATCCTGTATACATTTACTTGGGAGTAAGCCCCCTTGAACTCAGCAGGACACCTGAGTGGGCTTGCATAGGATTCAGAAGACTTGGTATACAATAAAGGTTTTTAGTCAAGCAGTCAAGGTCCAGCAGCACAGCCAAGTTTTTTAAATTCATCATCATCATCATCCTAAATTTCTTTAATAAACTCAAGGTGGCATATAAAGGATTCCCATCCAGTCTACCATCCAGACATTGGCCAGATCCAAATCTGCTTAGTTTCAGCAGGAGCATCTCACTATTTCATGTATTTTACTATTATATTTTTATTCTGTTTTAATGCTGTGACATCTGTTAATTGCTGTGTTTTATATGCTGTTGGCCATTCTGGGTTCTTCTTCTTCTTCTTTTTTAAGGTATAGAATATGAGAAAGAAAGTAAGCATCATCATCTGCCTTCAGACCATTCCCAGCTAGCTTTATTGAAGTGAACTGGAAAGACAGAAAGGTCAGGAAGTAAGTAGGATTTTATGACTGTAAATGAACTCTTGAAGAGTTACCTACCTGTTTCATAGACAGCTTCAGAACTAGAGGTATAGTGGTCTTCTACTGTGTATTGCGCCAATCGAAGGGTTTCTAAGCCTTTAACAGAATCATTTCCCCTTGTCCAGTAAAACATGACATCATTTATATTATAACCCCCTGGGAATAGAAGAAGAGAGGAATTTTACTAAATATAGAAAATGTGTTTGTGTCCATATATGTATATGTCTTCTATTTTCTGGCAAAGCTTCTGTTAATTTCACTTCATTTACTGGTTTCCCAGAGAATCCTAGACTTTAGGATTTTAGTAAATGCCTAGGAAATACACAACAGGAAAACAAAAATCAAGAAATAGACCTCAGCTTCTAAATATTCCATGCTTCACACAGCTGCACAACAAATTGTTTCCATTTTTAAATCCAAAATTCATCTTCACAGCTTAAACTCCTCCATCCCTCACCTTAAATGGAGATATTTCATTTAAAGACCATCTGAAAAAGCTTGTGTGGCTATCTGTCTAAATTCGCATATGAATGCAACATTCACTTAGTAATAATATAACTAAACTTAAAATGCACAGATCCAGAGGTCGGTTTACACTTCTTTTTAATACGTGTAAAATCATACAGGCTGGCACTCTGCACGGTAAGAAAGGGTAAATCTAAAAATCCCCCTCCCATATGAATTGGCTACAGTGGCGTAGCGTGGGGGGTGCAGGGGGGGCCGGCTGCACCAGGCGCAACATCTGGGGTTAGGGCAAATCCACAGGTTAGGGGGCGCAAATCCACGGGTTAGGGGGCGCAAATTACTTGCCTTGCCCCGGGTGCTGACAACCCACGCTACGCCACTGATCGGCTAGAATGCTAGTGTCTCTTCACCAACAAAACAGCTACACGGGGGGGGGGGTGTTCTGCTGGTGTTATCAGTGTATGTTTTATGCTGGAGGCATGCCTTGAGTTCTGGGGGCAAATCATGACTTCTGTCAAATCCTGAATATAGGATTGCTCTGCTAGTAACTTTGTGAAGTGAAGAAAGGTAGGCTCCTGTGCTGACAATGCAAACACTATGTTGTGAGCGAAGGGCTGGGCAAGTACGTCCATTTTGGTTTCTCTTAGTTTCTCACTTTCCCAATCTTAAATTTGGTTCTCCACATTTCTACATCAGAGTACAACTTTTTAGAATATATATATATATATATATATATATATATATATATATATCCTGATGAAAATTCATCAGCATTTTAGTGGGAATGCCTCGTATACACATTTTTGCAAAGTGTTCCCCCCCCCCCAAAAAAAAATAGAATGTGGTTTTGTATGTTATTTTCACTAATGCATGCATTTATACACACACCTTACCCCAGTATATATAGACTTGAACACATTACTTGGCTTGAGAACTGCATTGCAAAATTTGGAGAGGCACAACTTTCAAAAGATGGCTCTGTTTCAGTTCTGCATTGTTTCAGAAAGTGTGACTCATGTAAGTTCACCTGTAAACGTGAACTAAACGGAAATTCTTCCCCCATTGTGATGTGAGAGTTGATCCTGTAAAGCTCACAGTGGAATACTTCCCACTGAAAGCTATCCATTCGGGCAACTGCAAAGGAGGTCATATTGTTATATTGGCCTCTGAAAATACTGCCCAGTCTTCACACATTTCCCTGCAGTGTATATACAAACGGTTGCTGCAGCAAATGTTAGTTATGAACACGAATATCAATACTGCTGCTTGGTGTCCTGCGATGTATATTGAGGTCTGCAGCACAATGACATTTACGCTGATGTGCGAAACAGCTTGAAGTGTCACATCAAACAGATTATAAAATGTTTCAGTTTCAGCCCGCCCAACTGTGCAAATAGCCAAAGGAGAGCAAAGAATTTCCCTGAAGCCCCGGAAGACTAAAGAGAGCGCTACTCATCCATTTGGCTTCAGTAAGCCCCCTCTGCATTCTAAAGAGCAAGGGAAAGCTGAATAATGAGGGGATTTACAGGATATTCTGCTGCGAAAATAAATACTGATTTGTATTTTTATTAATTCCCTTTGTGGCTGCAAAGGCGATTTTAGGCACACAAGCAATGTGAAATTCCTTCTTTTCAGAACTCCCCTTGGAAAAGGCAGGAGACAGGTGTCAGGCTACTAGAATCCAAAGAATTGGCTAGTTGGTGCAAATCAGTACATGGGATAGCCAAACCTCATTTCCCCGCCCCAGCACTTCCATCTTTTCAGGGTTCAGCCTCAGTATATTCACCCCATCCAGTCAATCACTGCTGCCAAACTCCAACATCTCCACAGTCTCTTCTGATTCCAATGGAATGGAGAGCTAGAACTGTGTGCCATTAGCTTACTGGTGACCCTGCGCTCCAAATTAAGCCCCTGTTCCATGGCTCCCTCTCTCAATATCTCCTCCTTGCCTCATTATCCTATTTCCTCTGCCCATTTTAAATAAATGAGTTATTAGAGCAGACTTAGGAATAGCATTCCATTCCTTCACAAAGTTTCCAGAATTTAAGTGGCTATTTGGCCAGGCAAACTTCTAAAATATTTTTATATTTATATCACCCCTTCTATCAGCTTCCCATTTCTCTGCCTGTTCCCTGTGCCATAGTATTGTTAAGGTTCTGTTTTAATTGTTGTATCCCAGCCAGGGACCTTAGGGTGAAGGGTGGGGAAATCATTGCCATCATCTCTTGCCCCGAGGATTGTTGTTGGCATACGTCTGTGTCAGGAGACAATGGAGGAGTGTGCCTTTGTCAGTGCAGTCAAACTGTTGGAAGGTTATAGCACCTGTTGTGGCTGCAGAGACCGATACAGGAGAGACATGTTTTGTTACAGCCAGGGCAGATGAAGGCATCTGGTTGTCCCACTGCAGATGCACCACAGCATTTCTCCTCTCTGCACTCCTCTCAGTGGTCATTCCTCCTCTGGTCGCTGCTATGGATGCATGACCTGACTGTCTCCAGGCACTGCAGTCATCTACAAGGGATTTCCACACAGTGAGGTTGATGTTGCCAACCTTTGTGTCATGTTTGCAGACATCTTTGGAATGCAGAGTTGATCTGCCAACAGGCCTGGTGCTTGAAGCCAGCTCCCTGTGGAGCACATCCTTGAAGGAAATCCTGCCATCTTCCATTCTGTGGACCTGACCAAGCCAGTGTAGATTATGCTGAACCTCTTCCATGTTGGTCTGTCCCCTGGCTACTTCCATCCTTTCCACCTGTTAATCGCTGCTAAACCAACCGTTTGCTCGTCCTTCACAGAAGCTACACTGAAGATATTCTGACAACTCTGATCTCTGAGAAGCCAGCATGTCCATGCACATTCTGTGCCATAAACCCAGTTCAGATAATTGGTGTCAGAAGCTTTCCTTCCAGCTAAGGTTGTGTCTGCATGGGAATCTCCTGCTGTTTAATGTGTATGGCCTTTAAGTTCTAGAATGTCATGAACTGGCAGGATGGCAGTGAGGAGGAAGAGGATCCTGGCGAGGGGGGTAGCCGGGACTAGGACACACCAGGGCAAGCTGGGAATGGAGAAGGCAGTACTCACAGGGTGACAGATGGTGAGGGCATGTAGGACAGTATACAGTAACCAGAGCGGCAGGACCCATCCTCAGAGCCAGAGGGCCCCCTGCCCCCATGAACATGGTGGCCTCTGAGGGATAGTGAACAGCAGGAGTGGTGCTCTAGGAGGCTGAGGCAGGCAAGGGCCCATTGCCCAGCTCCCTAGCTGGCCAGGTGGAGCTCGTTGGCTCTGGAAGGAGGGATGTGATTTCTCAGCTGGAGTAGACTCTGAGCAGGTGAGGGTCACATGCCTCATCAACCCCAGATGCTTCAATCAGCCTGCAAAGTATGAAAAGGAAGCAGAGCTGAGGTGCTGTGTCTGCTCAACTGCCCTTGTTGATGGACTTTGGCCTGGATGCTCCTGGGCCTCTGCAGGACTATGCTTTGAATTTGACTCTGGGAGGTCTCCTGAGTGGGGGACCTCAGACTTCCCTACTTGGATTGAGCCTGGACTGCATTTCCTGGACTTTGGGCTTTGCTTGTATGGTTGACCCCCGGGCTTTGGACTTTGGACTGGACATACTGACTTGTGGACAGGTAGGCCCAGGGAGTATTTTGGAGGAAGGAGTATTTTGGAGCAGAACATACTCGGTGATTTTTGTTGCTGCTGTTAGAAGGGCTTCCTAGTTTCTTTCTCTTCACACTGGTGGAATTTCAGACCCATCTTATTTTTATACCTTAAAAGCCTGTTTCAGGTTAACTAAATATTTAGAAATGAAAAGGGGTGGGAGAATATTTTTCTGCACCTGTTTGTGTGGGCACACTGTCAAGTGTGTATTTTATTTATGCACACACACACTGGTGGCTTTCCCTTCCATGTTCTATTCTATCACCACTGCCTTACCTGCTGCTTAAGGAAGAAAGAGAACTCTCTCTCTCTCTACAAATCCAGTGTGAAAGGTATGGAGAGAATGATGCCATCTGGACACTGATTGCAATGATACCTATTCCATTGCTTCTAGTATCTAAAGAAGATGAATGGTATACTATTGAGGCTTTTGCAGGGATAATTATAATTTGTGTGTGTTACAAATCTGTTACACCTGCAACAGATCTTGTAATCAAGAGTGTTATAGTTATTGATAGTATAAATGTGCATATTTTTTAAAAAAATTGTCCCTGAGGATGCCTCAGTAATTGTCTCTATAGCGTAGATCCTGAAAGGAAGGAAGAGAAGGTCACACCTGCAATACAGGTGTGATCAACATGGCAAGGGAAGAATTAAGAGGGTGCATTTAATCCTTCCCAAAACAGCCCACACAACTGTTCCTTTCAACTAGGTTCAGTCCTTATGCGCATATTAAGGCAATATGAAATTGTGTGAAATTTCCGTAGAGGTTATTCTAGTTTATTGCTGCCATTCTAGGAACCGGCTGTCATAGCGGCCATTACTGCAATC
This sequence comes from Podarcis muralis, assembly GCF_964188315.1. Classification (NCBI taxonomy): domain Eukaryota; kingdom Metazoa; phylum Chordata; class Lepidosauria; order Squamata; family Lacertidae; genus Podarcis; species Podarcis muralis. The sequence goes on along the minus strand of NC_135660.1, from coordinate 61,327,318 downwards.
AAGTCTGCAAACCTGAGGCTGTTTGCTAAATCCTGCACTCAGCGGCTACAAATGTTGCCATTCCCCTTTTCCAAAAGCCTGTTATAATCTGCTTCTAATTGAGAGTCCTTTGGCAATACTACTTGTTTTCCTCCAGATGTACACATTATTTCCAGTTAACAAGGGTTTGTTTGCCTTTTTTTGGTGCTAGAAACCTTTGCGTATTCATATTGACTGTTTTGACAAGGGCACACTGATTATTTGCAGCTTATTTTGAGAAGACAGCACTATTTATCCAACAACTGTTCAAACTGAACCAAGAAGGGTAGAAGTGCCACACAGATATGGACTGGATCATTATAGATTGCTCAGTCATTTCTGATCTTGATTCCCCTACCCTAGAAAGTGAGCGACAAATGTCATGTGATCCATTTTTATTGCATTGCTATGTTTTTCCTTCATTCATTCCAGAGACACTTGTGTGCTTGTTGAATGGCAGATGGTATCATTCAGAAACCCTTTGTTTTCAGGTGCATAAGGATTTATTTATCTATTTTGCTTCCTGGGGGAAATGCATAAATACAGGGCTTTGTTGATTTGTATCTCTTTAAAGTCATAATTGTAACTCTTTCCACAATTTTTTTTTTTACTGTTTATTACTACAGTTCTCACCTGGGGATGGATTTTTATTTATGCTACTAATTTCAGTTCATTGTTCTCTATATTTTAAATTCTATTATGGAGTTCTCCACCACCTCCCTGTAAACCACCTTGAGGGGGGTTGTCATTTCGCCTTGTAAAGCTGTATAAAAATACTTTTTAAATTGGGGGGGGGGGGCGAATGGTGTATGTAAATACACAGTACATCACTTAATAGTATAAAAAAAAGATTGCAAACTGAATATGGCGCAATCCATCAAACACTGTTTCTATGCAAGCCTCACTGAATAACAAAATCAATCCAAATTTTAGGAAGCCAGCATAATTTACATTGGGATAAATTATGCTAGTGTAATTTACCCCTGTTCCAAACTCCGCTCAGGAGCACGGTTAATGCTGGCTGAGCCAGCCCGAGTGCGGGGGGGGGGGGGGCGGACACAAAACATTTGTTTTGACTTGTTTTTAATACTGCGTTTTAATGCTGTAACCTGTCCTAGGACCTTAGGATGAGGGGCAGCAAATAAATAGTGTTTGGCTTGCAGCACTCTTTTGACTATTATAAATTCTGCTGAGTTACTAGGTCACATGACCAAGCTAAACAAAGTTTGGAATAAGTTTCCCTCTGACCCACCCTTGCAATGCCCTTGCCACTCCCCTGGCACACACTTTTTTTGAGACTTGTTCCCACCATGACTCAACTTAGAATTAAAAAAAGCCTTTAAAAACGTTTTTCTCTTTCAATATTATGACTAAAGATTCCAATTCATCACGAAATACAGTAAGTTAAGAGAAATTTAGAATATATGGGATCCTGATTCAGAGTGAATATTTGGCCGGGTCATCTGTGAGCAGTAGCTTACAATGATGTAGTCTAGTCATAACTGAGCATGTAACCTACACAACAGAAACTGTATTTTATCCACCTCTCTAACACTGGAAGCATTTTTTATTCTGGACATTTATTTTATCCCCCACTAGGCTATGTTTATCAAACTAGGCAATACCACAGCTTTTTATTTTAAGGGGGAACATCAGGATCATTTTATTTCCCCTATAAACTTCATGTTCCCTGGAGGCATCTAATGTTGGTTTGGAGGTTCTAACAGCTATAATAGGGCCAATTCTGCTAGAATAAAGTCAACAAATATTTGCTCAGTTTTAGAAAATGAATGTGTGGCCCACTTTGTGAATAATTGTGCAATTGAGTTTTGCTTGCATGAATGGTGTCAGAAGTTAAGACTAAGCCGGCACATTCAGATGCTTTCAGACAGAAGACATGGAAAACATAGATTGCTGTACAAGACTAGGGCACAGCTTTATAGAAGAAGAGAAATGTAGCTTGAAGCACCGATATTTTAAATGGTCAGAAGTCTTGAACTGAGACTATTTGGAGAGGTGGAGAGAATTTGCCTTTGTGGCTATAATCCTGCACAGATTTATTAATGGGATTTAGGCAGCCTGGCTGTGCAAAGAGTGGCAGTCAAGAACTGCATTTGTAATAACTTTACCTGACTGTAAAGGCTGAAATGTGAGCACTGGCCTTGCCAATCACAGACCCTCCAAGCGTCTGTTTTCCAGGGACAGTCCTAGATTTACAGAAGCTGGCCCAGTTCCTGATTTCATCCCAGGATGTGTTGCTTTTCCTTAGAACATCCCTATTTTCAATTGAGAAATGTTGGAGGATATAGTTGTCTGACCTCCCTGAACCACCCGAGTGGCTGGGGCAACCCAGTCAGATGGGTGGGGTATAAATGTTGTTTGTTTGTTGTTATGGAATAGGAGAAGTGTTGGAGGGTATGCAGTCAGATACACAAATCTACCTTATGTGTATGAAAATATGCCAAAGAATTCTGTATGAAACCGAGCAAGGAATTGCTCTTCTGATTTAAATATTTATTCAGTCTTATTTGTCTACAACATTTCTTGAGACATTCTAAGGCCTGGTTGAGGCGTTATACCATGGCTCCCAACTGTCTGTGCTTTGTTAGAACAGAAAGAAGAGGAGGAGGAGTTTGGATTTGATATCCTGCTTTATCACTACCCGATGGAGTCTCAAAGCGACCAACAATCTCCTTTCCCTTCCTCCCCCACAACAAACACTCTGTGAGGTGAGTGAGGCTGAGAGACTTCAGAGAAGTGTGGCTAGCCCAAGGTCACCCAGCAGCTGCATGTGGAGGAGCGGAGACATGAACCCAGTTCACCAGATTACGAATCTACCGCTCTTAACCACTACAAGCAATGAGCTCAAACACTCCCTCCTCCTCTCTTATGCAATGACTTAAAGTTTCCCATAGAATCTAAACCAGAAACTTGTGGTTTAAGTGTGCCTAGAAGCCAAACTATGGTTTTAATGTATTGTTTGGAAACCAGGACTGTAGGCAGTGCTTAAACCATAGTGTCCCTGTTTTGGTATCATAGAAAACTGATCTAACAAACCGGGAAGCCTCTTCTCAAGCTGGCCAGATGACAGAACAGGAAGGCTGAAGAGCACTTCCGTGGCTTTGCTTGCATGCCATACGAAATCCTAGTTTGTAACAAACTCACGTTTAAGGTGACTGAGCTTCTGCATACTGCCCCAAAGCTCCCATGGTGTCGCTTCTGGATCTTGCTGCAGACAAAGCAAGCCAGGGTCTGGCTTGTCATGTGCTCCAAACCTGAGCTCATAGTTTGCTTTGCTTTGCTTTGCTTTGCTTTGCTTTGCTTTGCTTCATACAAACCCACAAGTGGTAGCTAATATTTGTCCTTACCTTGCTGCTCATGTTTTTTGGGGGGGGGAGGAAGCAAAGCATGAGCCCGGGTTCAGAAATCACAAGAAGCCAAACTCTGGCTTGTTTTGGCTGCAGAATGGTAGCATCAGAAATTTTTGCCACCGTGCATCAGTACATTAGATTATAGTTAGTCCTGTCCCCATGCAAAACTGGTATGAACCAGATACTGATGAGTCTATCCAACCCTATCTCAGCCTCTTCAGAACCTACATGGGTTAGAAACCATAAAACATCAGGCTAGTGAGATACAGTAGTTTTCATTTGAAATGTTGGAATTATCAAGGCACCCAGCAACAGGAAAGAAACAAGTACATTTTCTATATACGCACAGATTCTCCGGCCCAATGCATGTTTTATTACTGTGCAGCTGAGCAACCTCTTCTGTGTGGTCAGAGGTCCAGCTGAAGTACTTCTGTATGCTAGAGGCAATCATGCCGCTTGCTTAGATCTCACCGGATACTTTCCACATCTGCTCCTGTGGAGGCTTTGCACTGACATGGAAATATTTCAGTGGGTGGGAGCCCTACATGGCTGCCACTCATTAAGAGAAGAGCAGAGCCCTGCTGGAGCAGACCAAAGGCCTGTCTAGTCCAGCATTCTGCTCTCACATTGGCCAATGAAAGCCCACCAGCAGGACCTGAGCACAGGAGTTCTCTCCCACTGTTTCTCTCTGGCAACTGGTACTCAGAGGCATATTTTTGAACGCTGAGCCTCAGCTGCAGAGGTTTTAACTTCTAAATCCTGCCTCAACTAATTATTCTAGAGCTGCTGAAATCCTGCTGTCAAGGAGCAGGCCAGCAATAAAACACCCAGCACCAGCGAAGTTAACCCAAAGAAACCCAAACTCTGCAGACCTAGTGATCGCAGCAACTCTTCCCTGTAGATCTTGCCCCAATAAGGCATTTCTGAGGACTGAAAGTCCCGCCTCCCCACCACTCTCCAAGACTCCTTCCCCCATCCACCTGAGGCTCCTTCACCTTGTCTCTCTTTCCTCCACCCTCTTCCATCCTCTCCATGGCCTTGGAGACCAGGGGAGCTGGTCACAGCAGGAGCGGGGGGACTCCATGGCTTCTTCAGCAGCTTGCCCCCACTCCTCTTCAGCCTCCACTTCGGCTTCCGATTTTAAACCACTCTGCCCGACTAAACCCTGTTGCCTCTTCCACTTCGGACATCACCTCCTCCCAGTCTGCTCCCTCTTCTCCCTCTGTGTCATTCCACCACTAATCCCCTGGCTCTGAGACATCTTTCCCCTCGGGGTTCCCCATCTGCTGCTTTCCACCACGCCTCTGCATCCAGCTAGCCCACAACACCGTCCTATTGAATTCAATGGTGCTTTCTCTCAGGTAAGTGGGCTTAGGATTGCAGCCTAGCACTACCTGGGAGCTTCCTCTGTAGCACTCTCTCTCCAGTGTCCCTGCAAACGGGCTCCCTTCCCTGCCCCCTGCCCCTCTCTTTGTTAGAGGTAATAAAATCACTTACAGCTTTCCAGTTGCAAGGTGCACGTCTGTTTGTCCATAGGGTATTTAGTCAAATCCATACTACAGGCAACTGTTGTAGTTATCCTTTAAAAGCAAAGTACAGATGGTTACCATCCATGCATCATACTGAGCACTGAAAATAGAAACAAATTATCCTACTTATTTGAGCTTTTTAAAAAAAGGCAAAACATATGGCTAGGGGGGAAAGATTGGCTGATGTTTTTTGTCAAAAGACAGCTAGGGAATAAAGATGTGAAATTATTAGCTCCTTTACACCCCACTTCATTCTGAATCTTAGCAAAAATGAGACGGTGGAAAACAAAAATGGTTAAAAACAAAGGCAGTGCATGACGGTAAGAAAACGGCAGTATTGTAAGTTAAAAGGCGTAAGCAGCAGCCCCAAAAATGGAAGAAATATTTAACATCAAAGGTTTGTAGTAGTGATGATGATGATGATGATGATGATGATGATAAAAATAATGCATGCTGCCTGGGTTACCCCAGGGACTCTGGGAGGCTTCACCCAGAATAAAAATGTATTCAACTCACATATGGAGGAAACCTGATAGATCTTCACTGGGAGGGCATTTCATAATGATGGCACTACTGCTGAAGACCCTGTCTCTTGGGCACAATGTCTCACAATTGTTTGAGTGCTGGTCTCTGGCCTGGGAGACCAGGTTTCAAATCATTAGGTGACCTTGGGCCCGTCACTCCTTCTCAGTCTAACCTGCCTCACAGGGTTGTTGTGGGGGATCGAATGGGGAGGGGGAGAACCATGCCCACCACCTTGAGCTCCTTGGAAGTGAAAGGTGGTATATAAATGGAATAAATAAAATAGAAACCATGCAAAATTACAGTACAGTCACCATCATCTCCCTTTGTCTCAGCACCCTACTGCAGCTTCTCCCAACTTGGTGCTCACCAAAAGTTTTGGATTACAGCCTCAGGAGACCCAGCAAGTGTGGAGAATGCCCGGGAATGATGAGAACTGTAGTTTAAAACATCAGGAGGGCACCAGGTTGGGAAAGGCTGATATACTGTAACTGCTTGTGTTTGCGCAATTGAAACAACAGCATATTTTCCTGTTTATCCCTGTCTTCATTTCCCTTTCTATGTTGCTTTGCTTTTTGTCTCTAGTAAATGTATTTTTTAATTAGTTGGATTGGGATTTACTACATAGATAGATGATAGATAGATAGATAGATAGATAGATAGATGATAGATGATAGATGATAGATGATAGATGATAGATGATAGATGATAGATGATAGATAGATAGATAGATGATAGATAGATAGATAGATAGATAGATAGATAGATAGATAGATAGATATAGATTAAGCGCTTCAGTTGGAATTGCTTCTCTTCCCTTTTTATATCCTGAAAAAGGTTACCCCAATTGTACAGAAACAAATTTTGAAAATAGTTTATAATATTTCAGTTCATCTGCTCTGGCCATCAAAGTGAGAAGGATGTCAAGGCAACACAGTCCTCGCTATGAACTGCCTTCATGACATTATCAGCTAGTCAGATCTTACTGGCCATGTGACATTGTCAATCATCATCACACTGACTATGTAACCCCATATTGTTGGCTTCACATATGCAGCATGAAGCAATCCCTGTTTTCTTCCTTTTAAAAAGATGGTGCCAGAGGATTTACTGATGAGGCAGTGAACATCTGAACTTGAAAAGAGGTCACAATTCATTCTAATCAATCTCAGAGGGCTCTTTGAAAAAGCACTCTTTGGGCAATGAGCATACCTTATGGCATAAAGGACTGTTCCATTGGGATATATTCTTATTAGACGGTTTTCAACTGTGATATCATGAAGAAAAGACTTTTTTGAGTCCACTATAAAGGTGTCTGGTACCCAAAGCATCTCCACAAGGCGGCCATCTAAGCTTAAGCTCTTGTTACCCTCAAAACAAAGGCGTTCATCAGTCCATCGTTGTCTTAGGAATATGGTAGCTGTGTAATCCTGGGAAGAGAGCACAGTTTAAAACAGACAGCTAACTAAATACATTATAGCACACATACCCCTTTTGTTTGATCTGCTATATGTATGGAAACAACTATTATTAACTCATAGCAGTTTCAAAAGGGATAGGTTCTCAATGACAACTCGCTACATGCCTTTTGTGAGTGAAATGCTGTTCTCGCACAGCACTGGATTCAAGCTTAGCAGTATGAATTAAAATGGCCATGTTGCCCCAAAGTGTTTTAGTGAGGTGTTTTGTTTTGTTTTTTTAAATGATATTGGTTCCTTATTCTGAAAGTCTAGCAGAGATGCTGGAAGCAAAAGGAGAACGAAAGAGTTTTCTGTTATACTTAATACAATATGAAGTAAGAAAAGAAAAGAAAATACTACTATACCATGTTTATTTCCGATATTGTGTCAATGCTTGCTATATCCATACTCATTCCTACGGAGACAGGACCATCTGAAATAGATGCACAAACATAACACACAATAAAATTAATATTCAGTCTATAGTAAGAGGTTGTGGTCTTTGTTTCGGTACTGAGAGTTCATCACTATGCTGTGGCAGATTACATCAGACTGGAGCTAAAAGCAGGACTTCCAAGGTCACTTTTTCTGAGGGAGAAAGATTAGTCTCACAGGAGACTCACAGAGGTGGTTTCGGAGCAAACATGTGAAGACAATTGAGCACATTTTGGAGTTGTTTAGCCAGCGTTAGCAGTTTCACTGGGTAGGGCTTCCTGGATAGGAAACAGTGCACAAATCCCTATATCACAGAAATACAGTGCAATGTATCCATTTGGAAATAAGAATGCACATCAAAAATTGCACATTAAGGCCAAATGTATTTTTTTAAAAAAAAATACTGATGTTAATTTAGCAAAGATGTTTAATACTAAAATCATATAATGACTTGGAGGGAGGGGGTCTGTTTGATTCAATCCAGAAATAATTAATTTAATCCTGTTCATTAATTTCAGTGTGGGTCTACTCTGTGTAAAACACTCGGTATATGCATCCTTCCATGTTTCTGAAAGCTTCAGCAACCCTGCTGTTATTTAAGTAGTTCAAAGAAATGCTGCCCACTTTTCTGCAGTTTTGGGAATGATATAAAATTGACAAAACTGCAATGAGGGTTCCCTTCGCTCAGTGACTTGCATCCTTCTGCTTCATCCAGATGTCCATTGATGGTGCAATTGCTTCTGGGTTTGGCATGTGAACAACTTGCAAATGTGTCTGAGGAGTTATTCTTCAGAGTTTAGTCTTATTACAGAAGAGGTCTTTTCAAATTTAGTCCCAGCAATTCACCTTAAGACAGGAGGAGTGGATACTGTTTGAAAATTTCCAATATTTAAAGGAAAAAACAGTTGCTGCATTTAGTGAAGCCAAATGGACTTTGCATCTCAATAGATGAAATTTCCAGGTAAGTAGTCATGCAAGTCAGTTGCAGCAAAAACAAGAGAGGCCTCATTTGAATGTAATGATAAACTGCAGTTTATCACTATGGCAATGAGCTCAGGCAAACTTTGGGTTCTCCTTCCTTCTTCCTTCAGCATGACCACTAGGAGGACACTGAAAGCTTCCTTTCTTTTTTACAAATAACAATTTGCCCTTTTGTCCAGATATGGACAAACTTTGGTTAGCTTTAAGTTGTTTTAATGAAACAATCCAACTTCAAACCTTGGTTTATGAAGCTGGTTTATTCTAGTAAACCATAGCTAAGATCAGTGGCATATGGTGAATTTTTTCGTAGGGGAACAATTAGGGCCAGAGGTGCCAGCTTGCAAGGGGGTGTGAACATCGCACCTCCTTCTCTAAGCTGGGCAGAAGTTTCCTGGGCTTTGGGAAGGAAGCACCAGGGGGACTAGCCTAGTCCCTCTAGTCCACTGATCTCACACCACTGACTAAGATCAACCACCGTTTAGGGTGAAAAGTTCCAATCTCTTTCTTGGAGAGAAGGAAAGGGGAGGCTTGCATGGCAGAGACTTACCTGGGCTCATTCCCATAACAATAAACCACATTTAGCATTATTTCCAGTCGTAACCAGAGAGTCTTGTTGCACCTTAAATACATAATCATCTTCTTCACCAAACCTTTATTAGGCATTACAAATATAGGCTATCATAAAACATCCATATATAAAAATTTAAAATATATACAAATAAACAGTCATGTAAAAATATGTAACAATGAGGATTTTCATTGGAATTTCTTCCTGCTAAATAGTGCCATTCACCACTCTAAGAGATACTACTGATAAAAACTCAGCCACCCTTGCAGTTACTTCCAGGTTAATGTCATACAGATAGAATCTGATATTTTCATTGTGCCGTGATGTTAGACTACCCCAAAAAGGAGATAGCTTGCATTTGCGTAGCTGGTTGTACAATGGACAGTAGAAAAGAATACGTTCTCCTGTGTCTGGCACATTCAAAGAACATCCGCAATGTCTATCGTTTCTGGAGATGCTTAAATATCTGCCCTTGACAGAAGCCGAGGGGGAAACGTTCAGTTGGGCTAACATAAAGGCCCTACGTTGGACTGCAATTATTATTTTTGAAATATAAGTGACCCTGTTGTCTGGCGTATTTAAACCATAGAACTTGGGGGAGCAAATTTTATTTACAGCTGGCTTGATGTTTTTTTTAGTGTCAATCGGATTTGAATATTGCAATAAATTGATTGCTCACTTGAATTATGCAAGAGTTCCAAGTCAATACCGATAGATCTGATTTTGCTATGTAAGAGCTGAAACCATCCGGATTTATAAGAATCCTGAAGTCAGAGAGCAGATTCAAAGGTTGGCAATGGAAATGGCAACGCAACCACAGTATTTTATAGTGATAGCCTACACCCAATATTCCATTGTGTGTGTACCTAGTTCTGCACACATTGCCCCTTACTTGATTGGACTTGGAAGCTCCAGGATACATCTCAAGAAACTTGGCTTTACCTTATCTAAATCACTATTATATGCTTGTATCCATATTGGGATCCCAAAAAGTATCTGGGATGACACTTTAGCTTGAAAAATTTGAATAGCAGCTAGTATAAATTGGTTACCTTTCTGAAAATAAAAGCAAGCTACCAACCTGAGTGCCACAACCAGAGAGTTTTGTGGCACCTTAAATGCATAATAACGGTTGTAAGTCTTCAAGACTCTTTGTTGTATCTGATTGATAAAATGATTAAATGTGTTGTAATAAAATAACCAGATAACATATGCGAGATTTATTCCTCTAATGGTAAACTGGTAAAATTTGACCAAATTGTAAAAAAGATTGATCCCAAGATCCTTGAGCTTACCTACTGCATCATTACGGGAAGTTTTTGAATTTATTCTTGCCTCTCTCCAGTAGATGGCAATAGAAAACTATTCCCTTTTCCCATCTTTGGAAGGCCAGAGGGCTAAACCAATAAAGGTTAAATATCTTACGATAGATGTGAATGCTTTATTTTGCAATGAATACTGGATTAATATGTATAAAGTGGAAATTATTACTTTTATTCAATCTAATGAATAAAACAGTTTTGCAATGAAATATCATTTGATGAGAGACAAGGATGCATAGAATGCATTGAAGCTCAACTAGAAATTTAACCTATTTTACTAGGCACTACACCACACTAAGGTTACTTCCAATGCAAAGTGAAGATTGTGTTTAAATGCCCCAGAATTCTGTTTTATGCCATTACACATCATCAGCTTCTTCAAATAGTTCAATAAAATATTAGGCAATGGTGGTAGGATGTTTAGAACTGAGCATTCTAATGCAGTCATCTGCTTCTGCAACCCACACTTTTAACTTCTTGTTTAAAAAACTGAAGGTGAAGAGCCAACAGTTTCACATCCAAATTTCCCACGAAACCAGGGATTCTGCTGTAGATTCTGCTTTGGCAGCAAAGCCAGCCAAATCTTGAAATTCAGCATACCCTGAGATGCAACCTGTTCAAACTGTGGTGTGTTTTGTTGTTCCATATTTCATTCTCTGTATTCAAAGCATCTGTCTCCCAGGTCAACAGGGGGGGAGGAAAATCAGCACTAAAACATCTGTCTCTGCTTTAGTCTAACTCATTTCACAATTATTTAAAAGGAGGGGTTTAACGTGGAGCCCTGTGCATCCCTCAGTAGTTGTAAATGATGTTCAGCAACCCACTTTAAAGTAAACATACCATTCTAAATTATTAACTGGGTAGATGGTATAAAACTGTATTACTCCCCAGCATCTAATATACCTATATGAAATTTGATCATTATTTATAATTATGCATAATGCATAATTTGGAGCATATAGCAAGGATTTTGTTGTTGTTTGATGCTGCTGCTGTACAGCTGAAGAAGCAAACTGGATACTTTCTCCTCAGTCTTTTTATGGTTTAAATACACGCAGAGAAGTGGGTTCTTTTTCAGCAAACAGGGGAAAAAACAACCTCTGGTTCTTCAGCATTTCCAACTATTATTTTTACTAGGCACTCTGGTATCACTTGAAAGTGCACAAGGAGCCGGTGGTGTTCCCTAGAGATCTAAATTATGAAACATGTCACTGTTATGACAGGGCTGTAGAGGTCATAAGTTAACACTAAAACAGTCTATATAGTACGGACGATAGCAGACAACACATTTCCCTTCTAGCACATGGCTGGATTCCTTCTGATATCTGGATCTTCTTAGTTAGCGAATGTGTTCTTTGCACCACAGGCTCCTCAATTCCTTCTGCACTTTGCTTTTGGGCCATTATAAATAAGAATCTTGACTATACAGGCCGGTCTGTCACTTCTGTTAGATATGGCAGATCATAGTTCGGTATCACAGGGACAGAGCTAACCCTTCAGGTTCCTTCTAAACCCTGCAGCTTGGGAGATAGAACAACCTTTTAAAATGACACGATGCTGCCAAAGATACAGGACTGAAAAGGCTTTAATTGCAGTTTCATTTCTCATTTTTCAGTTGTTGTCTAACTCTCAGAAGAGCCTATTCCCATCAAAACTTTTTTTTCTACTTACTGTCAAAAAATGGTCGCAGATACTTGTTATATCCTTTCATTATTTTCTGTATGGTTGGAGGAAGAATTTCACCCTTTTCTTCAGCTGGGGAAACTTGTGTTAATCTAACCAGGAAAAAGAACAGGGAGTTTATTCTCAGGCTATTGTCACAGACGAAACATTGTGCCAAATTTCTAACACAGAAGTTGTGTTGCTTTTCCATCTCATAATGTCTACATGCAGCAAAAGCATTTCCCAAAATGACAGACTTAATAAAGCTTTAATCCCCCAAGGAGCAGAATCTGCCGGTTTTATATCTGGCCCAAATTTGGTACAACTGCCCTGATAGCTGAATGAATTTCTAAAGTGTTCAGTGTTTGCTTACCATTTCTGCAAGATACATAATAATAGGTAGGCTTTTTCCCATCTGATAAAATGAAGTTTATTTTTATATACCATGAAATCTGCTTAGTCAAATTTCCCCAAGGGATAAAATACATCAGAAAATATTTTTGCATGCCACAGCTGTTCTCTGCACCCCAACCTGGTGTCCTCCAGATGTTTTGCTCTACAGTTCCCATTAGCCCCAGCCAGCATGGTCAATGGCCAGCAATGATTAGAGAGTTGTATGCCAAAATGTCAGAAGAGCACCAAGCTGATCTATAGTTTCCATTTCCAGAACAACAATGAATTTTGTCCTGGTACAGACAAGTTACTATAGTGATCAGGTATGAGCTGTGGCAAAACTAGGCCTCATACACTCCTTAGTTCAGTGTTGCCCAAACTTGGGTCTCCAGCTGGTTTTGGACTACAATTCCCATCATCCCTGACCCACTGATCCTACTAGCTAGGGATGATGGCAGACCCAGGCTTGGGAAACCCTGCCTTACTGTATAATAGGAAGAGAACGAAAGATTCTACTTGCACTTAGAACCAGTAGCTATATTACGTTCAAACCCAGATATCTACGGTTTGTTCTGACTATATTTAGTTAAAGCAAATGAATATCCAAAAGTTATCTCTAAGAGCCCTGATGTTTATTTCAATGACATAGTATCCATGTGTATATTTGAGGGAATAATCCATATGCATGTGAACCTGTATGTGTACTGATGATTTTATCACATATATATCAAAATCTGAATTATGATACAGGAAGTGCAAATATACCTCTGTGTCCTCTTTGCACTGAACTTAGGCAGGCCAGTGGATCCAATTGGTTCTCATGCAATAAAGATATCACCTTTGCAACCTGCTGCACAAATAATATGAAACTTAATCCCATAATCCACTTGATCTGCTGGTCTGTCTATTGAGTACGCCCCCTGAAAAACCCACCTCCACAGTTGCCTGTGCAGGGATGATGTTCCCTATCACAACATACAAATCAGATGCAATTATTGTTGACAGGTATCTGAGGATAAAAATTCAAATGTGATAAAATCCTGCATAGTTTATGAAAGCAGACAGCTAGGGAGCAATACCTTGAAACACAATCCTGCTCTGCAAACATTTCATTCACTCGCAAAGAAACTTAACATGCGTGCACCATGCCCTGCCATGGAACGCATGACTGAACAGATTTGATTGTTTCCAAATTAGGTAGTAAAATTCTTTAGGCAGGAACCACTTTTCTTTGCATGTTTCTATAGCGACTAGCATAGTATATTCAAGCAAAGGCACATTTAGCTGAAGTCAGAGAACAGGAAATCTGCAATCATTAACATTAGATGCGTAGAGTTTAGTTATAAAGGACAGGAACAGAATGATACCAAAGGCAACCAGTGTGGATCAGTTGCCAAGACTGAAAGTCCTCAGCTCCCCATAGCCATCTATATCCTCTTCTCTTCAGGGCTTTCCCCAAGCAATCAGAGACTGCGCCTGCATGAAGCCTGCCACTGCTCTGCCCATTTCAGCCATCTTCTGGAGATGGGGGGAGGGCAGCTTGTCGCAGCAGGAAGAGGAGACACCTGTGACTCTTCACCAGCCTAACTCATCTCTGTCTCTTGGCCTCCCTCCTCTCCAGCCTCTGATTCTGGACTCCCCTCTGCCACAGACTCTCCCAGCTCACTAAGCCCTGTTACTTCTTCAGCTTCTGACACCACCTCTTCTCCCTCTGACCACTCATCGTTGTCCCACCACCACTCCCTGGGCTCTGAGTCTTTCCCCCCTGGGGTTTCCCTAGCTGGTTCTCCCCACCACTCCTCTGTGTCCAACCAGTCCATGACAGCAGCAGTGATGCTTGCCATACAGAAACCAGGTATGCAATGCAACCCCTCCTTCGCTGCTCCACCAAACACTACTGGGCATAATAAGAGCCCCACTGAACCAGACCAAAGCTTCACCTAGTCTGTTTCCCACAGTGGCCAACCAGATGTCTATGGGAATCCCACAAGTGGGACGTGAACAATTAACAGCTTTCTCCATAGTCCCTCCCTAACAACTGGTTGTTGTTTAGTCGTGTCCAACTCTTCATGACCCCATGGAACAGAGCACGCCAGGCACTCCTGTCTTCCACTGCCTCCCGCAGTTTGGTCAAACTCATTTTAGTAGCTTCGAGAACACTGTCCAACCATCTCATCCTGTCGTCCCCTTCTCCTTGTGCCCTCAGTCTTTCCCAACAAATGGTAAAGGTAAAGGGACCCCTGACTGTTAGGTCCAGTCGTGGCCGACTCTGGGGTTGCGGTGCTCATCTCGCTTTACTGGCTGAGGGAGCTGGCGTACAGCTTCCGGGTCATGTGGCCAGCATGACTAAGCCGCTTCTGGCGAACCAGAGCAGCATATAGACACCATGACTAATAACTGGCACTGGCACAGTCCATGATGGGTAGACACAAAAACTACTGTCCCTCTGTTAATGGAGACATCAGCTGTGCAAAAGAGGGAATCGCTTATTAGTTTGACTAGTGAAAAGACAGTAGAAGCTCAGGTTGCGAACGTGATCCATGCAGGATGCATGTTCGCAACCCACAGTGGCACGTCTGCGCACGCGTGGGTTGCGATTAGGCACTTCTGCACATGCGCAAAGCATGATTTAGCGCTTCTGCGCATGCACGGCCGTCGAAATGCGGAAGTAACCTGTTCTGGTACTTCCGGGTTTCGGCAGGTCCATAACCCAAAAAAAACGCAGAAGTGTCTGTAACCCGGGGTCTGATTGTAATGGGATTTCCTGACCACCTTTCCCTCCCTATTCTATTAGTGAATAATACAGTTGCAAGGTAGAAACCTGGGGAAGCACCTCCCCCCTCTCTCTTGGAAAGCCCCAAGGGAGGATCCTGACATGACTTCTCTTCCTCTGCTTCCCCACCTCCGCATCTGCCTGTAGTGGGTGAAAATGAGGATCTTGATGGGAGGGGCAGGTGGGTAATGGGAGTCAAAGGAGGAGCAAGAGAATCTGAGGGGGCAGGCCTGATCAAAGAAGCTGTAGAGACAGGCAGCAAGTTTCATTGTCTTGAAATGCCCCAATAACCTTTTGCTCCCACCCCAAATGATTCTGCATGCACAGAGGAAGAATGCAACAAGCGCCGTCTCTTACCTGCATAATATCATTAGGGAAAGGGCTTTGAAACCCCAGCTCGAGGTGTACATCATTGGAGCTGGCTCCAAAAATAAAATCTTTTTCTTTCCTAAAAGCAAACGAAGCAAAAGCCTTACTCGCAGAGCACTGTGAAGAACACAGAGAGTCTTAACAGGTTACATGAGGCTACCAAGGGTGACTTCAAAAAAGAAAATAAAAAAGGATCACTGGGGAAATTGCAGATAGTAACATTACTTAATCCTGACAGAGTTCAGAGGGGATTAGCTTAATCCAATTTTGCAGGTTTGTGTTTTACACTTCGGTCCTAAACGAAAGCAATTCCCTTTTATTTAAGTTGAACTTTAAAGCAGGGGTGGGAAACAGCTGGAATGTTGGCCATATGTGGCCCTCCCCACCTGAAATGCATTATCCCCTCCTTGCTCTCTCCTCTCACTGCAACTAGGCTTGAAAAAAGTTTTCTACTGGAGTCACAGCTTTCCCTCTCTAGTAGGCTTCTCTCTCTCTCTTTCTCTCTCTCTCTCTCTCTCTCTCTCTTTCTCTCTTTCTCTCTTTCTCTCTTTCTTCCTTTCTCCACCAATAGTAGTGAGAATGGCTGCTGTTTTGTCTAACCCATGGGTAGGCAAACTAAGGCCCGGGGGCTGGATCCGGCCCAATCGCCTTCTAAATCCGGCCCACGGACGGTCCGGGAATCACCGTGTTTTTACATGAGTAGAATGTGTGCTTTTATTTAAAATGCATCTCTGGGTTATTTGTGGGGCAAAGGAATTTGTTCTTCCCCCCCCCCAAAAAAAAAATATAGTCTGGCCCCCCACAGGGTCTGAGGGACAGTGGACCAGCCCCCTGCTGAAAAAGTTTGCTGACCCCTGGACTCTAACCGCCCTGACACTCCTGCAGTTGGGAGACTCCAGGCTGATTCTCTGTTGTCCCTTAATGAAATATCCTCAGGGCAACTTAAAAAAAACACCCAAAAACCTGAAACACCATCTTTTCAGATGATAAGCAATAAAATGTAACACAGAATAGTCCAATAGCACCTGGAGTGTCAGATTCCTTCCCTGATCTAGTCCAAAATCCCCCACTTGGTTAGTTAGGCAACAGACCTCTCATTTGTCCACAACGTCTGTTTTGCAGGTATATGCTGCCTCTGTACATGAAGCTTTAATTTCCCTATCCTAGATAATGCCTTCCAATAGATCTATGCTTCATAAATTTGTCTAATTCCCTTTTGGAGCCACGGAAGCTACTTGACCAACATCTATAGCTCTACCTCAATAGCTTCTTTCTTTAAATAAAAAAATAAAAAAGCCCTAGTGTGACCTTGATTAACTTGCAGTCCTCCAGATAAGGACTTGATTTTACTGACAATTGCCTTTTTCATCGGAAGACCAACAATTTCACCCTCAGGTGTAAGAAGTCCCTGTTCTAGCCACTTTTACATTTTTGCCTTATTAGCTAGCCAAAGAACATTGTCTATTTGACAAGGAGCTAATCCTATGCATTTTCAGTCAGAAGTAAGCTGTGTTCAGTTTAATGGGGCTTGCTCTGAAGAAAACATGCATGGAATAGCAAATTTAGTTCTTCACAAACTCTTCCCAAGGGAGGGGGCAGATATGGGGACCAGTGGAAACACAATACGAAGCATTTATTTACCTTCTCTCCCTAATCCTTCACCAATACTCCTTGAACACCTTTGTTGCCTAACAGTAACCACTTCCCTTAATAAACTAGAGTCCCCAGGATTCTCTGGGGGGGGGGGGGGGAGTTCGCTTTAAATGTATGATGTGTGTGCATCCCTAGTCCAACTGATCAGCTGCCATAATTTTCTGTGTGCTTGCTGGCAACCTAGGCCCTGTCCCCACTCTGAGCTATGAAATAATTACCCTGAGGGAGGAGTTGTCCTGGTGTTCTCCAGCTCCTGTCAGCTTTCTACAAGTTTATTTTATTCAGAACAATTCATAAATTGTTCTTCATCATTGGGGGGGGGGGGAGGCATTCACACACACACACACCATACGATTCCCCAGAAAGGCACAGCATGTTATGATGTGTGGTCACTTCCTGAGACCATTTAATTTTTTTTAAAAAAATTACCTCATGGACATGGTGAAGTTCAAGCAACCAAAAGTGTTAAAAGGAAAAGCACCAGAATATCAGAGCAAGATTTTTCAAGCAAGTAACAGCTTTTGTGAATAGTGTTGTTGAATAGAGATGAACAAAACAGCCTACTTCCATCCCATTTCAGCTTCTCTTTCATGCAAAAACAGGTCCATGCCGTCTTATTTTCATGTAGGTTTTATTTTTTATTCTAAAAATCTAGAGTTCTCCAAAAAAAATAAAAAAGCAGGTGATTATGAGGTGTTTGGAGCACTGCCTCCATTTCCTCTACACAGAGGCGGTTTTAGGGTACCATGACCAGTTCAGCTGCCCTAGTCCCTGGATTCACAGAGGGCACCACAACAATGTTGTAGAGTGGAGTGCAAGAGGTGGAGGGCACAGAATTTAAGCATCGCACAAGGTGCTGCTGAAATTTGAGAGCCCAAAGTCTGCCACAGCTCTACAGCAGACTAGCATAGCTAATGTAAGGATGTTGGGAGCAACATCTTAATCGGGGTGAGGAATCTCCAGCCTGTGTGCCAATCTTGGTCTGCTAGGGGGTCCAGTTTGGCCCATGAGGCCAATTCCCAACAAACCACACCCACCTGCCTATCACCCGGCATCACTCAGTGGCATCAGCTAATGGGCAGAGGGCGGAGTCCCATACAGCCAGTTCAGCAGAATTACAGACCCCTATCTGAATTATCTACTTACCATAGATAATTCAGATAATACAGACAGATAGGGCTTGGAGTGTCTAGCACAGGGGTAGCCAACATGGAGCAGTTTAGATGCAGTGGGCTACAACTCCTATCAGCCCCAGCCAGCATAGCTAATAGCCAGGGGAGATGGGAGTTGTAGTCCAATAACCTCTGGAGGGCGGCGGCATGTGGGTTATCTCTGCTGTAGCAAAACTAAGAGCACTTATTTGAAGAGATGGGAAATAAGCCCAGGAGGCTAATGCTACGGGACTTCCAGGTCCAGCTGCCGGATTCACTCTTTGAAGATAACCAATTGATGAGAGCAAGCCAGGGGTCATGTCCGCTTTCAGTTATTAGCTGTAGTTTTCCTGCCTTCATTTGGCTGACAAGTTTGCTCCTGGCATGCCACTCAGCCAACTTCTAATTTCCAACAGCATTTGAGATCTTGCCTATCAAAAGCACAGCACAGGAAGACAGCTGAGACATAAATGGGGGGAGGGGGAGAAGACGGAGCAGTTCTGTTTAGATGGAGGCCCAGCTTGTATAATTCCTTGTTATGTCCAGAGAGCGCTTGCCACATCCTTAAGCATCTCCTCTGGGATAGAATGGTATCCCTTGTGACCTGCGCGCTTGACCAAAAGGATCTAGGCTAGAGCTTGCTGAATGTTTGATGAATTCAAAATACTGGATGGTCCTTTAGAAAGGAATGTCTGTCCTCGGCAACAGTTGCTGTGCTATTTCCAGAGAACAAAAATATTCATGCTTCCCTCTGAAGAAATATGAAGTTATTGGACTTAAATGAATGCTTCTGCCTCCACTACCATAGCATAGAACGGAAATGTGTGTGTGTAACATGGATGGCACAAGGCTTTTTGAATCCTGAGGCAAGGATGGAACCCATTCACACAAAGGTTTGATGGCTCCTTCACATACAGAAGGAACCATCAAACCTTTGTTACAGGTGTATATAATGTGTAGTTAACACAGCAATCTAAGCTACAGGAAGCCACTGCAATTTATGCTGGGCTAAATTATGTAATTTATCCCTATTCCAAACTCTGTTCAGGAGTGGGGCTAGCCTGGCAGAGGGAAAATAAGGCTTTGCAATAGAATCTGACTTACACCACCATTTTGGTCATTATAACTTCCCTTGGGTTGCTAGGTCACAAGCTATTGCTGAATGGAGTTTGGAATAGAGGTAAGTTTCCCTCTGTCCCATCCTGGTGTCACCACTCTTCAGGAACACCACATTTTGGGGACTTATGCTGGCCTTGGCTCGGCCACCTTTGCCTCAGCTGCCTGAGCCCTGACTTAGCTGGGATGGAGGACTTGCGCCAACAGAGCCCCATCTCCACTGGAGATCCACTTATTCAAAACTCTGGTCAGTGAGAGGGTTCATGGGATTTGATTACTTCCTAAGCCTTCAAAAGCTAGCATATATTACTAGAGCACCAGGCACTTTGTTTTACTACTACTTGTAATATTACTACTTAAAATGAACAGACCTGGACCCTGCAATCATCACCTGAGGCCCTCCATGTGCCTCCTCCATTAGAGATCCAGAGGGTGGCAACAGAAGGGCATTTTCTGTGGTGACTCCTCATTTGCAGAATGCTCTCCCCCAGTAAGGCTCACCTGGCACCTTCATTACATATCTTCGGCACCTGGGGGAAAATATTCCTCTTCTCCCAGTCCTCTAGCTAATTAAATAATCTATGGCTTTTTAAACTGGGGTGAGGGGTATTGTTTTTGTTTGTTACTATGTTACATATTTTTGTGCTTTTCTACTGTAAACCACCCTGTGATCCTTGGATGAAGGGTGGTATAGTAATAAATAAATGAATAAAATAAAGGGTTTTTGTTTTATTTATTTTTTTATCGGGTTTTAAGCACACTCCAGTGCTCTGTTGTATGCAACATTACCTAGAAGCTGGGTCCTAGAGAGATAATAATCCTATGACATTTCAGAAAACCATCTGAACAATACAAAGCAAATCGTGCACTCTTTTGGTCCAGCCAGGGAAAGCAGAGGCTGGTGGAATCTGTTGTGGTCTATTTATTAGGGATGCATCTCCATCATTGTCCATCCATTGCAATTCTTAACATGGTTTTCCTCCTATTTCCTTGATAATGCATGCCTACTCAGAAGCAAGTCCAATAGAGGTCAATGGAGCTTATTCCTAGGTACCGTATTTTTCACTCCATAAGACGCGCCTGACCATAAGACGCACCTAGTTTTAGAAACAGTGTATGTATGATTTTTGTGGTTCATGCTGTGGCCACAGACATGTGATTTGACGGTGAGTTTTGGATAGCCCAATGCAAAAATCCTGAGAATCCATGTGGATCTGTGCTTTGTAAGCACATTTTTGTGCCATTGCAGCCCCAGGCAACAGTGGGTGCATGATGTTTTTGGTGCAGGCTGTAGCCATGGACATGCTATGTGATCTGATGATGAATTTGGGGTGACCCAATGTAAAAATCCTGAGGATCCATGGGCTTTTACCTCCCCCTCCCAGGCAGCCTCCTTTATCACTAGTATCCCTTATCTCCCTCCCCGATTGCTTACCGATCAGCTGCTTCCTTTCAACACTCCCTTCCCTCGTTTGCATTAGTGTCTTTTCCTTAGCTGTAGAAGTTTTTTGCTCCTCCTTTTCTTCTAATTTCTCTCATTATTGCTTTAGTCTTCTTGTCTTCTCTCCTTGCAAGTTCGTTCTTTACCTCCCCCCTCCCAGGCAGCCTCCTTTATTGCTAGCGTCCCTTATCTTGCTCCCAATCGCTTGATGATTAGTGGCTTTGTTTCAACACCCACTTCCCTCTTTCAAAAAAAGAGCATGATCTGCTTTTTGTCCCTGGGCAATTCAGCTCCAGGGACCACACATGCACTCCATAAGACGCAGAGACATTTCCCCTTACTTTTTAGGAAGAAAAAGATGCAGTTTATGGAGCGAAAAAATGCGGTATTTGGGTGTGGGATGCCTTAATTTTGCAGTCAGTGGGCCATCTTTTTTTTCATTTTTTGCAATGAAGACTATTTCCCATAGGCATCCAGTCTGCCACTGTGAAAACAGGATGCTGGCTTGACCCAACAAGGAGCGAAGTGGGTGTGAATTGCTTGTCTACTGTAAACCATGGTTTGTGGTTTACTGTGTCATGCAAATGCAACCACTGTGTTGGCATTTTCCACTTAGGAAGATTATATTGCTTTCAAACGCCTACGCTGTTTATGTTAACATCTGACTGTAGCTGATGGAAAAGAAAATGGAGAGGTATTTGTAAGGTGGATTAGCATTTTGGGCTATAGGTTTTAGCTTCACACTGCAAACCCTAATGAAGCAATTAAAAAAAAAGCAAAGCAGCCTCACATTCAGCTTGCATCTATTAATAAAATCTTATGTTCTCAATCAAAGAGTAATTTTAAGGAAACCTTGTATATGTTTGTATATTGCAATATTGACTCATACTGATATGTGCTAGAAGCCAGATGAAGGCTTGGCTAAACTGTGTCATAAATGTGTCTCCAAAACAGATGTTTGACAGCCTAAAGGAGAAGATGAGGAGCTGTTGTTGAGAGACATAACTTGCCCAAGGCCTGCCAGTGTGTTTTCATGGGTGAGGTACAATTTGAGCAGAAACCTCCCCGGTGAAAGTCTCAAAAGCCGACATTCTGTGTATCCGCTAGCACACACCAGCTGATCGGGCAACATGGCAATGGTGCATTTTCGTTTACAACCTTGTTGATTGGAATATTTTAAGCCCTCATGGTTTGTGTTACAACAGCTTCACATCTTTACATCGATATCAACAGCAGACTCATTCTCCGAATGCCAGTAGGCAAAATGGCATCATCCCCACACAAGAGGATTTGGGAAGAAATCCCAAGGTTTGCAGAAAAAAAATCTTTAAGGGGTGGGGCTTAAGAAAGGAGCTTAAAGAAAAGAGTTTAAAAAGGAGGCAACAATGATGCATTTAATGAGAAATTGAGCTTTCTTCCTCAATATCAGAATGATGCATCATATCCATACCATGATAGAATACATGGTATAGGTAAAGGGAAAGGGACCCCTGACCATTAGGTCCAGTCGTGACCAACTCTGGGGTTGCGGCACTCATCTCACTTTATTGGCTGAGGGAGAAGGCGTACAGCTTCCAGGTCATGTGGCCAGCATGACTAAGCTGCTTCTGGTGAACCAGAGCAGTGCACAGAAACGCCGTTTACCTTCCTGCTGGAGCAGTACCTATTTATCTATTTGCACTTTGACGTGCTTTCAAACTGCTAGGTTGGCAGGAGCAGGGACCGAGCAACGGGAGCTCACCCCGTTATGGGGATTCGAACCGCCGACCTCCTGATCGGCAAGTCTAGGCTCTGTGGTTTAACCCACAGCGCCATATAGTGCACTCCTATTCTGTCCTGAGATGGATCTGATGGATTGACTGTGTATTATTTGGAGATAGCTTGAAGTAGAGACATATAGAATTAGTTGCTTTACTGCTGGTAGTAATCTAACCATTGTTTAGTTCTATGGTCCCCAGAGTGGCACATCTGGGCATTAATACCTGATTTGGGGCCCAGCCAAGGTCCCCCTGTCCTTCCCAAATATTTGACTTTATTTTTAAATTGATATTTTGGTGGTTTTGGGCAGGGAGGAGTTGGTTGGAAAGATTTGTCTGTTAGTGGAAGAAGTGTTACCTGATTTTTTTTCTGTGCTTTTTCTGGTGGAGAGAGTTGCAGGTGTTTTTTCTGGTTTGTGGGGAGTTCTGAGTTCTGAGCATCGCCAGTTTTTCTGCTATAAAATGGGTATTCTGTGTTGCCTACAAGAGTCTCTCTTGATTATACCAATGTGTCCCTGGGCACAAAAAGACTGGGGACATCTGCTTTAGATCATATTCTTTATATAGCCAGCATGCTACTGCATGTTGTTTGCAGTTATTTTACTTTTGGGAAGTTTTTAATAACTGATGTTTTAATGTATTTTTAGTCTTTTGTTGGAAGCCGCCCAGAGTGGCTGGGGAAACCCAGCCAGATGGGCAGGGTATAAATTATTATTATTATTAATTTAGTCTATTGCAAAATCACAAATGGCTGTTTTTTCCATATATTATTTATGTACATGGTTCTTCCTGGTATTTTATTTATATGGATCATACATCAATGTGTAAATTGTTACTTTGTATCCCTACTTGTCTTGAGGTTGTTGTTTTTTAAGTTCTAAGCAGGTTGAAGGTGCAGGACCTTGATGACCCGGTCACTCTGAAAGGGGCTTGTATGTGTATTCACACCCTCCCTATAGTCAGGAACCGTGCATGATCAACGCAGCACAAACTAAGCCTCCTGGTGTATATTTTGCTCAAGGTTGCTTAGTTTGGTCAGAATCAAGTATATATTTCCAGAGTTAACTCTAAATATATTACATCTGGTAAATGAGTCACCATAGCTGCTAGAGGGCCGTGAAAATTTGTGTCCGGGCTTTCTAGATTCATCTAGAAAGCCCTTCACGGCCTAGGACCCTCGTACCTATGGGATCGCCTCTCCTGGTATGCCCCACGGAGAGCCTCAAGGTCCATAAATAGCAACACCCTAGTGGTCCCAGGCCCTAAGGAAGTTAAATTAGCTTCAAATTAAATTAGCCTGGGGGAACGCTCTGCCTCATGAGACCAGGGCCCTGCAGGATCTGATTTCTTTCCACAGGGCCTGTAAGACAGAGTTGTTCCGCCTGGCCTTTGGCTTGGAGCCAATTTGATTCCCTCCCCGTCTTTCTTTTTCCTTTTTCCTTTCTACTCCTGTGATGAGGCTGCATTTTAATATTTTAATGTTTCAATATTTTAATTGTTGTATTTTAATCTTGTTTTTAAGTTGTATTCATTCAACTTGTTTTTATTATTGCTTGTTAGCTGCCCTGAGCCCGGCCTTGGCTGGGGAGGGCGGGGTATTAATAATAATAATAATAATAATAATAATAATAATAATAATTTATCTACTGATATACTATCTGAAACCAAAGGAGCACATTGGTTGCCAGATTTGTGTTGGGTTTTTTTCCATTTCTCCTACCCTACTACATAAAATTTCCATTCACATACATCCCCCACACTGCTCATTCATAAAGATCCATTCACACACACCCATACATCCACAGTGGGTGGAAAGCAGGGCAAGACCAATCCAGCCAATCACAGCCCACAGTGCATGGGTTTGGAACCACACTTCCTTGCAATCTCTCTCTCTCTCTCTCTCTCCTCTCTCTCTCTCTCTCACACACACACACTGTTCAGCTGATCTATGAGAAATAGCTGAGAAGCAAGGACTACGGGGTGAGGCAGGGGGTCTAGGATGTTAGAAGAGGCTGGTAACAGAATGGGAAGGGCTTGGTAGGCTGCATCTGGTTTGCAAGCTGGTGGTTGTGCCTGTCACCTAAGGAAGCTGGCACTCAGATCTGTCACTGTCTCTGAGGCTAGACTGCCTCACAGCACCGTCTAGAGCAGCCTTTCTCAACCTGTGGGTCCCCACATGTTGTTAAACTACAACTCCCGCCACCTCTAGCTAGTAAGGCCAGAGCTCAGGGA
Source organism: Podarcis muralis (assembly GCF_964188315.1). Lineage (NCBI taxonomy): Eukaryota > Metazoa > Chordata > Lepidosauria > Squamata > Lacertidae > Podarcis > Podarcis muralis. The sequence goes on along the minus strand of NC_135660.1, from coordinate 61,302,565 downwards.
TGATGGGAGTTGTAGTCCAACAACATCTGGGGACCTACAGGATGAGAACCACTGGTCTAGAATATAGCATGGGATAACCTTGTGTATGCTACCCCAAGTTTTTTGAAAGAAGAGTGAGACACAAGCTTATGAAAAGAATACCACCACCACCACCAATGCAAATAATTTTTGGAAGGGACACTATCTGTTCTCAACGCTGCTGTGGCAACTCATCACTAAGGTAGAGAACAAACAAGCAGGGTTGGGGAAAGCATTTCAAAGTTGTGTTGTCACCACAGAAAAGTCCCTGTCCCTAGTCACCATTCACTTAATCTTGGGTGGCGGGTTGTGTTGAATCAGAGACCACCCTCTGCTGCTGATCTCAGCTGATAAGCATATTACAGTGGTACCTCAGGTTACATACGCTTCAGGTTACAGACTCCGCTAACCCAGAAATAGTGCTTCAGGTTAAGAACTTTGCTTCAGGATGAGAACAGAAATTGTGCTCCGGCGGCGCGGCAGCAGCAGGAGGCCCCATTAACTAAAGTGGTGCTTCAGGTTAAGAACGGACCTCCGGAATGAATTAAGTTCTTAACCCGAGGTACCACTGTATCTGGGTGCATATTTACCCAGTTCCTGAGCTGTATGGGCTCCTAATGGTTAAAATCAGCACTTTGAATTGTGCCAAGGAACAGACAGGAAGTGCTGATGGCAAGACTGGCAAGATGTGTCCTGAGCAGCCAGCCTTTGTGAGTAGTCCAGTTGCTATGTTCTCAACCAATGAGGGTTAGAGTCATAGAATTGTAGAGTTGGAAGGGACCACGAGGGTCATCTAGTCCTTTGATGCAGGAATCTTTTTGCCAATCGTTGGGCTCGAACCCATGACCCTGAGATTAAGAGCCTCACACTCTATCAAAGGCAATTCAGTGCTTTGAATAACTCTTTGACCCAACCCATGACGAGCAGAAGCAGAATGAGTTATTGAAAATAAACAAATTAAAGCCCTATTTGGGCATTCAGAAACAAACACAATGAGCACGTGTGGGAGGAGAGTAGGCTCAGGTTTTCAGCCAATGGGGAAAGCCTGTTTGAGCCCCAATGTAAGCAAGCTCTCAATTTGTTGGCAGTCTCAGGGAGGGGCCAGCATGGAGCACAACAAGAGTGGGGGAGTCAGTGAGGTTCCTCCCCGTCTCACACAATTATCAGTGATCGTTTTTGAACACCTAAAAAAGGTTACAGGTGCACTTTATTATTTAGATAACGTATTTAGACCGAAGAGTTTAGCAGCTACTTTGGCATAGATTTGTTTTATTATGTTATTTGCATGCAGAGTATCCTCAGCCTTGTCTCTGTACTGCTTTTCTGCACCATCTTATATGCTGCTTTGAGGCCTGGTTGGAGATGCAGCATTACTGCATGTGGATCATTTCTTTGGGGCGAGGCACTAATGTAGTCAATGTGGCAGAGGACAGTGGCTCCAATCCACTTTTTAAGCTGTGTGATTCTACTTTCTCTATGCAGCACAAGTGACTGCTATTTACAGTGGTACCTCAGGTTACATACGCTTCAGGTTACAGACTCCGCTAACCCAGAAATAGTACCTCAGGTTAAGAACTTTGCTTCAGGATGAGAACAGAAATTGTGCAGCAGTGACGCAGCAGCAGCGGGAGGCCCCATTAGCTAAAGTGGTGCTTCAGGTTAAGAACAGTTTCAGGTTGAGAACGGACCTCCAGAACGAATTAAGTACGTAACCAGAGGTACCACTATATTTTTAAGCTGTGTGATTCTACTTTCTCTGCACAGCACAAGCAACTGCTATTTATTATCAGCAACAACACTTTATGTACATTGGAATGAAAAGGAAGAACTGGAAGACACATGCTGCAGCATCCAAAAATAAGCAAAAGCTTGAAGGCTTCTCATGGTGGCAAATCAAGGTGTGCACACTGAAGTGATCCCCCTGAAGTCAGTGGGGCTTACTTCTCAGTAGGCATGCATACACTTTTGTTGTAAGAGATAACTTTTAAATATTAGAAAGGGTTCTACACGCCTGGCCAACATGAGCAACTGTTTCCATCAAAGCCACAATAACTACTTTAGCAGAAAAAAACATAAAAACATAAAATACAAAAATGAATGTTTCACCAGCTTCAGAACTCCATTTAAACTATGTTGTATTTGTGTAACAAAACTCCTACATTGTATCTTCTTTCTTTAAAAAAAAAGTAAATGAATCTATTCATTTAGGTTAGGTTTCTCTCCCCTGGAGTATTTGAAAGTAATATAACGATGCTGTATAAGTCGCAGTTCATCCAACATCAGTGACAAAACTCCTGCTGCAGAATTCAAACTTTGCCAAAATTCTTATGATAAAGCTACAACAAAACTGCAATACGTAATTCTAATTGTAGTATAATGCTTATAATGTCTACATACATTAACAGTATTTTTTAAATTTAAAGATCTCTAGGAACATTGACACCACTTTCCCCCTCTTTCAAGGTACCAAAAATCTTTTTTTAAGGCATTAATGTACCTTCATAATCAGATTTTATAATTTTATATATTTGGCATATTCTTTAGATCTACTGTCATGCCACTAATTTCTACCTGCATTTATGTTTTAAAAAGCAATTGGGCATTTCTGGAAGAAGGATTCCTTCTTACACCCTTTTCAAAAGAAACGTCAATACTGCTTCATGTTGTTTTTATATTTTTAAAAAAGCTCAGTCTCTAAATTGGCTGTTTTATTCTTCTGAAAACATAACCCCCATCACAAAACTGCAACGTGGTAATTACAAACTTACTACGGATGGAGCTCTGCCTGCAGCTAATTGAAAGTAAGGCTACAATTCCTACCCACTGAAATCAGTGGGACTCAATGCAATGGATTAAGTTGCGATCCTATTTCATAACCCGCTTCTTTCCCTTCCCCACCAAAGAGAGGGAGCCCACAGCAAACATGCAAACAATTCCAAACTCTGGAAGCGTTCAGAAAGTATTTTTAGGTTGCATTTAGGCTGCACTTATCGGCGACTAATGGCAAAGTGGGGCAAGCAACCCAGTCAAACATCAGCAGGAATGCGCTGTTGATGAGATGAGTTGAGGGGGAGACACACTCACCTACAGAAGGGACGCCCTGGGCATCTTGGCGCTGTTGCCGCAAGGACAGTCAGGACAATCCCAGCCCGCGAGAATCCGGCTCCAGGTGCTTCGCTTTCGACTTTCCGACGGAGCGGCGCCAGCTCCGCGCGCGGGGATCTGCCTCTGGCCAGCGCCTCGTGTCGCTGTGCGCGCAGCGAGCGAGCGGAGATGGCGGAAGGGGCGGGCAAGGGGCGGCACCGCGCCGTCCAGGCAGGAGGACGGACACCGCGCCGTCCATCTGCTCTGTTCGTCCCACCTCGCCGCTGGGACGCAGCAGCAGCAGCAGCAGCGCCACAAGCTCTTGGGAACTGACGGAGGACAGAGGCGAGGAGACTTGGGGGGTCGGGGTGCTCCGACGGCCAAGCGGCGAACGCGCACAGGCGCACGACGTGGAGTTCGCTGGTGGTTCTCCGTGCTACAGTCCCCCTCTCTTTTCTTAGAGGATCAGGCCGGGACCGGTTCCCTCAGTGTGGAGGCGTCGCCCCCTTGCAGTCCTTGTCCTGTGGTCTCCCCCCTGAACGCCCGGAAGGAGCCCCATGGAGCCCTGCGAGACCTCTTGTAAAGATATATTTGTATACACTGTCGCACAACACAGTACCATTTTTAAAACCCCCTATGAATTCCCTGAATCCTTGCTTTTTTATACGCTGCTAGTTTTATGCTGTGTTTAGATTTAAATGCATTGTTTGTTGCTTTTACTTTGCACACCGCCTAGATATTTGAAACATTTTAGGCGGTTTATAAATGTTTTAAAATAAATAAACCGCAGTGGGGATCTATGGAAGCAATCAAACAATGATTTGGGGGGGTCTGAAGGGACCACCCCCCCAAAAAAAACACCCTCCACAATTTGGGCGCCTGTATTCCAAAGGTAGGGAAGAGGGTTTAGGATGTGGATCACTCTGCTGGAAGAAAATGCTTGTAAGGAGAGCCCGGGGCAGGTATTAATAATGAACCCTGCTGAGACCCTGGGAGCTGTCCATGGATGCTAGGTGCTGATTGCTGCCCTATTCAGCATGCCAGTTACTCCCGTATGCAGATCTCTAGAGCAGTGTTTCCCAAACGTTTTTGGGCAACGGCACACCTGTTTACCGGAAAAAAATCTCGCGGCACACCACCATTAAAGCCCCGCCCCGTGACGTCAGCGCGCAGCGTCACGCCGGGAGGGACGCACAAAAGTGAAAGTTTTTTCCCTCCCCCTTGCCGGGGTGGGAGGAGGCAGCAGAGCGAGGGACTGAGGGACGGCGGCAGCTGAGGCGGCCACCCCTCGACGCCGTCCCAAAAGCCGCCAAAAAGCCCTAAAAAAAGAGGAGCAGCACAAAAAACACACCACACACGGGGGGCGTGTTCTAATTTGCTTCTAACTCCGGGTTAGAGCGCAGCACGTGGAGGATGGGTGGGGAAAGAGAGAGGAGGCGCACTGATAGAACGCCAGGCACGGGGGCCGCCAGGGAGAGCCAGCGCGCGCCCCACCCCGGACGCTCGCGGCCACCGCCATCCCTCCCTCCCAGGGAAGGCGGGATTAGAGCAAGCGCCCGGGCAGCAAGAAGCGCGCGCGCGCCGGCCCTGCCCTGGATCCCTCAGAACCGCCAGTCTCTGGGAAAGTGGGCGTGGCTTCAGAACTCTCAGGCAGCAGCACCCGCCGCCCGGCAAGGCTTCCCATTGGGAGGCGCGAATGCTTTAGTGGGCGGGGATTGGTGCAAATATAGGCAGGGCGGGCTGAGAGGAGGAGCCGCCGCCGAGGAGCAGCGACACCAGCAGCGTTTCCTCTCCCCCCTCCCCTCCTGTGTCAACAAGCGGGGCGCCTGCGCCGGGGGTTTGCGCGTCAGGCAGGCAGCCAGGCAGGCAGACGGCGAGAGCCCCGCGCTGGGCAGCCGCTGCTCGCCGCCGCCGCCCCGCGTCTCGCCGCCCGACTCGCCCGCCTCCCTCCCACGGCACACCAGCCGATGTCTCACGGCACAGTAGTGTGCCGCGGAACACCGGTTGGGAAACACTGCTCTAGAGGTAGCAACTCCCATAGGTTCCTCCTTCCCTTTAATAGTTCTCCAGAACAGATTTCATTCACTGCTTTTTTACATTATTCTTTTTGTACCAATTGTGGTACCTTCAAGATGTTTTTGCTGGTCTCCCAAATCCTGTCTTCCCTCACCATTAGCCTTTCTGGTTAGGGCTAAGGCTCCATTCACATGACAGTTTATTTCATTTCCCCAGTGTTTCACTGTTAATTTCTGTATTATATCTGAGCTCTCACATGGTGCAAAAGCCACTTTTGAAAATCTAGTGCAAGTTTAGGGCTCGGTTCCATGTTAATTGGTTCTAGAAATAATATATTTGCAACCCTACCAACTCAGAAAATCATGAAAGTGACAAAATTTAGGGAGCTATGTTGACATACAGTTCTTTCCTGCCATTTTTGTGGATGATTTGTGAGGAAACAGAAGCTCGCACATGCAGAAAGCGTGGTTGATTAGTGACGTTGTCCAGTGATGTTCATTGTGGTGCTGTGCCACACTCAATGTTTTCAATGGCATCAGTGAAAGAGCCACTGCAACAGGTCCTGTGAAAGTAATGTTAGAAAACGTGGCAGACATGCTAGCATTATAATCCGGGAAAGTAATGCAATATTCACCACATGCAAATGTACCCTAATAAAAGTCCAAGAACACCTGGAGTAACAGGTTCTGTACCCTTGTTGTACATGGTGTTAGGTTTCACTTCCTAGAACTGCTTTCCCAAGCTGGTGCCCCCCCAGATGTTTTAGACTACAACTCCCACCAGCCTGACCATTGATTGTGTCTGCTGAGGCTCATGGGAAATGTAGTCCTAAACATCTGGAAGGCACCAGGTTGGGGAAGGCTGGCCTAAAGCCTTGTTGTTGCTGCTGCTGCATCTGTGAACAGAAGAAATTTAAGAACTGTAAAATCCCATACGTGCTGCAGCTGATCCGATTATAAACAGAATGAAACATTGTATGCTCTATCTGTGCATGGAAGAGCTTGTTCTTGCAGCACAGTCTCTTTTCCTCTCTCTCTAAGTTCATGTCATTCATCAAGGAAAAAGACAGCTGTGACACCCCCTGGTTGGGAGGGGGGGAGAAAGCCCTCCAGTGATATTGAGCTTGGCCCAGCTACCAGCAAAATAGAGCAAAGCTGTATGTCATGTCATTTTTCAAAAGTAGCATTAAAAAAAAATGCATTACCAACTAGCATCCCCTCCCTGACCCACTTGCAGTCCTGGGTGGATTAACTTGTTTATCGATGGATTATCTATGATTCTGTGTTTGCGTCTTTTTTTCTCTTGGAACCTCACAAAGGTTGGATGTTGGATGCAGGAGAGGAGAAAGGCTCGACACCATTGAAATATGGCTTCCTTTAGCCCTCTGGGGTGGTCTATGGGGGTAGGGGGGAGCTTCACCTGTTCCTTTGACTCCCTAATCCATCTATGTATCACACTTACATAGGGCAGAAGAGAGAGAGAGAGAATATGAAAGAGTGTATTGGTGGAGCCATTCTGATACTGGTGTTTACTGGTTCATTCCTAGACAACTCCTAGCAGTGATGCAGGCATGAGGGTGGGGTGGGGATCAAACAACATACTTTCTCCGGTGGGTCAGATTGCTGCTCACAACTATGGCATAGCCTGCCTCATATAACCAGCATGCTCAGGTCTAATTAATACATGAAGGGGTTAAGACCATGGAGTAAGCTGTCCTGCCAGGCTCACCTCACCTTGAGTAAACTAAGTAAATCAAGCCTTTGTTCACCTTCAAGTCTACCAGAGGACTGCAATGCATGAGGAGGTCTGAACTGATTGCTGCAGCTCAGACCACATGGCTCTTATAAGCCACTCTTGAGTTCTTATACCAATCATTTACCAACTTTCACCACCATAACTAACCCAGCACTGAAGGGATGTGCTGCTTTTAGACTTCTGAAGAAGAAGAAAAGCGCTGGTATAGCCTCATTTTAAGTTATAGCAGATTGTAAGGGAAATGAAAGTCTGGTTCCTGAAGGCTCTAGTACTTAACAAGATTTATATTCCAATATGATTGTTCATCCCTGAACTACGCTCTTTTTCTTATATGCAGCGCAGTCTATATTATTAGTTGCTTTTGGAGAATGATTACAATATTCAGTAGCCTGAAAGCTACATCCTTCAGTAACAATCTGTAGGATACTGAACCAGAAATATTATTAAAATAGATAATAAAAATGTCTGAAATAGTCACTTTCTTGAATAGCTTCCTGAGGAATGAGACATTCGTGATGTTGGGAGGTTGCTACCTGAATCCCACTTCCCTTGGAATTGAACCATACAGTATCTTATGATGTATATTTTGCCCTAGAAGGCTTAGTTTGGTCAGAATCGAGTATACACTTCCAGAGTTAATGTTAAATACCATATTTTTTGCTCTATAAGACTCACTTTTTCTCTCCTAAAAAGTAAGGGGAAATGTGTGTGCGTCTTATGGAGCGAATTCAGGCTGCGCAGCTATCACAGAAGCCAGAACAGCAAGAGGGATTGCTGCTTTCACTGCACAATGATCCCTCTTGCTGTTCTGGCTTCTGAGATTCAGAATATTTTTTTTCTTGTTTTCCTCCTCCAAAAACTAGGTGCGTCTTGTGGTCTGGTGTGTCTTATAGAGCAAAAAATACGGTACATTATTTCTGGTAAATGAGCCACAATAGCCCCAGAGGGCCATGGAAATTTGGTCCCGGGCTTTTTAGACTCATCAACATGAGTTTGACCAAACTGCGGGAGGCAGTGGAAGACAGGAGTGCCTGGCGTGCTCTGGTCCATGGGATCACGAAGAGTAGGACATGACTAAATGATTAAACAACAACAACTCATGTACTATCTGAAACCAAAGGGGTGCTTTGGTTGCCAGGTGCGGAATATATTGGCATTATCTTCAGCTCTCCTATCCCACTATTAATAGTCTGACTATAAGGCAACTTTCTTTGTTCCTAGTGATTAGCAAATTTCAGACAGTCACAAAGGGTACCTAGAATGTGTGCAGATATAATTTGGCCATCAGATCATATACCTTATTCTGATGATGATGATATGATATGATATGATATATTATTTATACCACACCCATCTGGCTGGGTTTCCCAGCCACCCTGGGCAACTCCCAACAGATTAAAAACAGAATAAAACATCAAACATTAAAAGCTTTCCTAAACAGGGCTGCCTTCAGATGTCTTCTAAAAGTCAGATAGTTGTTTATTTCCTTGACATCTGATGGGAGGGCATTCCACAGGGAGGGTACCACTACCGACAAGGCCCTCTGCCTGGTTCCCTGTAACCTCACATCTCACAGTGAGGGAGCTGCCAGAAGGCCCTTGACACTGGACCTCAGCATCTGGGCTGAGCGATGGGGGTGGAGACGCTCCTTCAGGTATACTGGGCCGAGGCCGTTTACGGCTTTAAAGGTCAGCACCAACACTTTGAATTGTGCTCAGAAACATACTGGAAGCCGATGTAGGTCTTTCAGAACCGGTGTTATATGGTCTTGGCAGCCACTCCCAGTCACCAGTCTAGCTGCCTCATTCTGGATTAGTTGTAGTTTCCGGGTCACCTTCAAAGGTAGCCCCACGTAGAGTGTGTTGCAGTAGTCCAAGGGCCTTCACATTTTTGTTTGGCTTCATTTAAAATACGCCATTATTCTGAAACCTTATTTAATATCCTTCCAGAAAAAGAATCAAGGGTATAAAGATAAAAGATAGTCAGACTGATTAACCTTGAATAAAAAAATAATCCTCCAAACACAAGGCATCTAGAGGATTGGATATAGATACAGCCAGTTTCCAAAGTCCCCAGTAAAAGTTAATGCAAATCAATGTCTGCAGTGGTCTTCAATGTCATGCTGATTTGATTTATAGTCACATAATAACTGATGAAATAAAATGTATTATTCTCAGTGTCTGTCTGAATGAAATATGTAAAGAATTCTCACTCACTGGGTGAACAATGCCACAGAGTAATTATCTGTCACTTGCTACTTGAGGAGTGAAGAATTCTTAATTGTGGTTGTAATTCTGAACCCAGTTAGTCATATTTCATTTCTACTGAAATCAAGGCACTTACTCACATAAAACACTAGGTGCAGCGTTTCACTAAGAATCCCTCCAAGTGTCTCTTTTGTGTGCATTTGACTTGTGGTCATGAATCAGATTTTCAACACTTTTTGTACCTGCAAAAACTTTGGGGTGGACATAATGCTTTGTTTCCAATCTGCACGTGTCCCATAGGTTTCTGCCGAAATCCTGTAACTCTTATACAAACATGGGGCAGTGGTAGTAACTTGTCCTGCTTTTGTTGGGCTATAGAGTGCTCCTCCAGGTGGCATTGATACACTAACATTGAGGAAACTAATAAAGTGGAATGGTATGTGGACAGTCAAGTATAAATCCACTGCTGGTGCACAATGATTCAGTCAATTACATGTTGCAGAAATTATCTGCAAAAAATAAAATAAATCACCAGTCTGGAAAGGCCTCTAACTGAACTTCTTAAAAACAATTCTAGAACAGATGCAAACTGGGAAAGATCTTGACATCAAAGGCTTGTTGAAAGAGGAAGGTCTTCAATAGGTGCTGAAGAGGCGACAGCATAAAGACCCAATTCCTACATTGTGTGGAACCTTGATTCTTGGTCATAAATTAAAAACAAAGCAGACTTTTTCTCCCCAGCATTCATTAAAAATAAAGACACTGCACTCATCTCTCTTCTGCACACTGTTAGAACATTTTATTTGCACTTGTGGCTATATACTGTAGAATAAAGACCTTGCTATGCATATACTATAAGATCAACAAGGTTTCTACAGGATTTTCTATACATGCCCCCTCAGATATATAAATCCTATTGTCATGGGATTTACTCTCAGGTAAGTGTGCATGGGATTGCATCCCTGCTGACTTGTTTTTATAAACCTCCCACTTCTTTCGCTTTGGGTAGAAATACAGTCCTGAGTTATGTTTCAATTTAGGAATGAACCATTTATTGTTGAGGCCAGGAGTGTTGCAAAAGCAAAGAGCTCTCTTGCTGAAGGCTACAAATTTCAAAGGGAGAACTCTGAAGAGAGATGAATGCCGCCAGCCTGAGCAGAAAATATTTATCTTGCTGATTTTGAAGTATGTGTACAAACGGTAATATGACTACTGAGGAGAAAGAAAGTAATTGCAACTTTGTTCTAGTGCCTTGAGCTTCTGAAAATAAATCAAGCAAACACATACTGCCTGAAAAGAGCCTTAAAAACATAAGAAGAGTCCTGCTGCAACAGATGAAAGGCCCATCTAGTCCAAACTTCTGTTCTCATAGTGGCCAAATTGATGCCTATAGGGAGCCCAAAGCCCAGGCCTGAGGCCTATAACACTCTGTGTTTCCCCAGCAACCAGTAAGGAACACTAGCACTGATATTGGAGGTAATATAGCTGTCATGACAGCAAGCCCTTGATAGCTTTATTCTCTATTAATTTGTTGCTGGTTAACTAATTAATTAATGTTAGGAATACCCTGAAAAGACAGAAAGACGAATCATTGGAGACAACGAAGATCAAAAGTTACGGATGCAGTAGGGAAAGGCCGCTAAGTTAAAATGGACATACACAGACCATGCGGCAAGAGATGACTCAGGCTGATGAAATAAATGATCACCCACGTGATGCATGGATGATCGAAAACTAACAGGAGGGTTTATAACAACAGAGAATGCTGGAGAGAACCTGAGGCAGTGGTGGACTTTGGGCTCTCAAATTTCAGTGGCACCCTGTGCAATGCTAAAATATGCCCCTGCCCCACCTGTTGTGCTCCGTTCTACAGCATTGTTGTGGTGCCCCCTGCAGCACGATGCCCAGTACCGCTGAACCGGTCTTGCTACCCTAAACCCGCCTCTGCTTGAAGACGCAAGTGTCCAAAGATGGATGTCAGGTGCTGAAGAAGAAGTTGCTGAATTTGACAAACAAGCAACTGGCACTTTTAAAGCCTTCCAAGCTGGTGCTAATTGCTGCATCTTGTGGTATGTGCTGTGTGCCTTATATAGTGCATGGGAAGAGCAGCTTGAAACACATTGCTAGTACAGTGTCTCTACTAGCCACATATATAGGATCCTGGATGCAATCTAAAGGCCCCAGAGTACTGCAAATGCTTCAAAGTGCCCAGAAAATTACAAGTGTTTTATTTATTTTTAACCAGAAAAGTTAACATTTTATGTCTATAATGCCTGTCAATTAAAAGCACGGTAGTTGCCAAGATGAAATTACTAAAATCTTGCCCTGCCAACATTCCTGTGGTGGCCAAGAGCTATAAATATATAATTAGGGTGCTTTCATAGATGTTTGCTTGAACAATTTCTGTTACGCAAGCAAAGATTAGGTCCAAACTGACAGTCCTGAATTTTTTAAAATATGCCTGTAGAGCTGGATGTATTGGCAATGTTCTGTGTACCTTACACTACGTAGAATGAAAATCCTTATGAAAATCAACCAGTATTTTAGGGCAAATTTATTCCAATAAGCACACTTTTTATTGCGCAGTCTTGACTAATGTCCAGATTTTGCAAGCCATTTTGCAAGCAATACCTTTTTCTATGGCATTTTCACTAATATATTCATTTTCATGCACATTTCCCCTAATGTATGCATGTTTGTAAACACTGGTTGGTAGAAGCAGGGGCCGGCCTTGGTAACATGTGGTCCTGTGTGAGGCTATTTGATGCCCTCCCAGCGCTGGCTCAAGCCTGGTAAACAAGGCGCTGGGCTTTGGGAAGGAGACAGGAGGACTCCAGGAGCCTGTCAGAGCCCTCGTGCCTCCCTTGTTTTTCTTTCTCATGGCTCCTTCCTGAAGTCAGGCAAATGTTTATTGGGCTTTGAGAAGGCACCCTCCTCAGCTATGTGCCCAGTGCGACTGCACTGCTTGCCCTGTCCTAAATCTGCCTCTGGTAGAAGAACTCCTCTAGTTTTGTGTCAGTGGACAGAGGCCATTGTAGACAAGGAAGTGGAAGGAGGGCAAAGAGTATCATGTGGGCTGACTGTGACAGGCTGTAACAAAGAGACAGAGAGCATAGCTGATTTCTCTGTTCTTAGACCCAAACTTGTTATGCCTCTGCGAGAAGCAAGTTCCTCTCTTGGAATATACTGTGTTGTATATATGTGCAAATAAACCATATATCATACAGACACCACAGTCTCTGCTGTGCCTCATTGTCTGAAGGAAACACAGGTATAGTGCGCCTACAACCCCTGAAATCTCATACCACTTGTGAATAATGGGGTGGTGTGTTCATTGGTGAAGTCAAACTATTGGAGAGTTACAGTATCAGATATGGCTGTATAAACCAATACAGGACAGACATGTTTTGTTGCAGCTGGGGCAGAGGATGGTGTCCAGTTGTGCTGCTGCAGATGCACCATGATATTTCTTCTTTCTGCACTCCTTCCAGCGGTTATTTCTCCTCTGGTCACTGCTAGGGATACACAACCTGACTTTCTGTCCCCAGGCCCTGCCATCTTCTGCAAAGGATTCTAACATGGCATGGTTAATTTTGCCACCTTCTTGGCACATTTGCAGACATCTTTGTAATGCAGAGTTGGTCTGCCGACAGGCCTGGTGTATGAAGCCAGCTCCCCATAGAGCACATCCTTTTTATACAGAAACAAATCTAGAGGCGCCAGCTAGGGAGGCATTTACTAGCAAGAGTCTGCTCAATGGTCTGTATCGATGCTGCAACTAAATAAGACTCTTATTTGATTATATATAGCTGTGTGTTAGCGGGGAGGGAAACTTAAGCTGAAATGAAGTCATTACATTTAATTACGTTTACTATAAAATAGTCCCCGCTCAGCCCGGAAACGTCTATCTTTGCGGATAACAGGCATCAGGTTTACAAGGCCTGTAAAACAGGACAGAATAGCTAGCAGGTGGATTTTCATGAATGGCATGTTGTGCTGAAATATTCGTTTTGTTCTGCCGGTACAAAAGGTTCTGCGGTTTTTTAAATAACAGAAGAATTAACCTGTGTATTTTATCATTTTATTGTTGTAATTTTCTTTGAGTTACCATTTGTAAAATAAACACACAAATACATATATATAGCCTAAAGGTAGCAAAGTGGCACGGAGACAGTAATATAATATAAATAAGAATGCCAGAAGGCAATTGCACTTTGGTGCACTTAATCCAGTGTCCTGTTCTCACAGTGGCCAACCAGATACCCATGGGAAGCCTGTAAGCAGGACGTGGGTGCAACAGTACTCTGCCCACCTGCGATTCCCAGCATTCAGAGACTTACAATGGAGGTAGAACATAGCCATTGCAGCTAGTAGCCAGTGATGGAGGTGAAGGGATATAGCTTAAGCACTTCCACAATGAGCAAATCGCTGCACCACGCCAGTACCTCACGGAGGCCTCATGGGCACCCTTCCCCAACAAAATACTTTCCAAAGCTTCCTGGCTCCTCGCTATCTCAATCTGACTTAAACTGCACTTTTTCCTCATTTCTTTGCAAGTATGTGCACACACCATAGATTACATAATCTGTAATGGGAATGGGTGGAGAATATACCTTTGCCAAAATGTCTCTCCTGTGCATAGAGGTGTGTTCAGGTGCTTATTGTCATTCTTATCTAGATATCTGTCATTTTCCTAACAAAATTTGTCCCTGGCATGCTTTGCATCTGACGACAAAGGGATGTGAAGCATAATACTGTTGTTCACCATAACATAAAGGTGAACCCACAACAGTGTTCTTCTGAGGTGTGTATCCTGGTGTTACTGGACTACAGGCTTGACTACACCCCGGAGCAAAATGTCTGTGGGAAATTTCAGTCAAACATAACTATGCATGAATGCTAGTTAGTACATGAAGGGGTTGAGATCATAGAGCTGTGTCCCTAGACTCAGATAGGTCACATCTCTTCTTCTTTGATTAGGGAGGAAGTGAAGCCTTCTTTTTGTGTTCCCTCTCTTTTACCACACCATGTAACCCACCAAGGAAGTCATGTCTAAGCTTTGCTCCAAGCTTAGAGCACACGTTTGAAGCTTTCTTTCTGTATTTTCTACCCAAGAGTATTCTGCCTGTGTTCTCCTGCATGGGTAAATGAATGAATCTGGGCTTTGGAACATTTTGTAAGTAAAGTATTTTAAACGATTAAAAATAAATAAATCCTCCACTTAAAGGGGGACAGGTCTGGTACAACAATGGGATAGGAAGGAAATCATGTAGCAGCCCCTACATTAATGGGAGACAGGCAAGTGTGAATCCACATTTTGTTGCAGTGTGGACAAGCCCTCAGTAAGAGGATGAACAGGGCATTTCAAGACTGCCGCTATTTGGGGGTAAGATTTAATCACTTATCAAAAAATTCAGGTTGCACCCCCACCCTCTGCCAAAGAAATTTGCCCTTTTGCAATAAGGAAAGTGATTGGGAAATGCACTGGAATGTGTGGGATATCATTTATGTGACGTGGCATCATCTGACTGCCTTGCAAGCAAATCAGAATTGATCCTCAGCCTATAGCTGATGTTGTCTAATCCCCCCGCAAACAAATCAGGATGAATACTCAACAGACAGGTCATCTGAAAGCATTCATACTTATAAATTTGTTTTCTCGATAAGCTGTACTCCGCACATGCTGTACTTGCCAATTTTGCATGTAGCATCAAACAGACTGCATTAACTGCATTAATGTAATATGCTTCAGGATTTATGAAACAGCCAAACTGCAATCTCTATTTCCATATCTAATGCTCAAGCAGCCTCAGGCAATGGAATAAGAGAAAAGAGGCAAATCATTTAGGGTTTCAGGTGATACTAAGGGAAGATATAACACAATTTATAGAAAATGCATTTTCTTCTTGATAGCTAAAACTTTTAAAGAAAATGTGAGGGGAAACAAGATGAAAGTTGTAAAAAAATAAAGAAATTGCAGTACAAGCCTTTACAATACCTTAAATAGGTAAGTATATCTATGAATGCAGACTAAAACAATTAAAGTTCCTCAAAAGAAATGTACACTAAAATACTTTGAAAACATAGTGGACAATTTTTGGAGGCATCAAATTGTCTGACTCACCAAGTGTTAGTAACGTGCCTTGGAGCAAATTCAGGTCAGTCCTGTGCATGATGGTTCAATGGCAAATTATGACATCTAAGTCTGCTCAGAAGTGGGTCCTACTGAGTTCAGAAAGACTTCCAGATAAGTGTGTGTTATTTTACGTATCTATTTAGCATTAGGATATAAAGTGCTTAACAAAATGCAGTGATTTCACATACCTACAATAACCTGCAGTATACTTGTCCCACAGACTTACCAGGAAAAGTATGGGTAAAAAAGAAAAGCATGTGATCATGGGTTCTTGCCTTACTTCCAGGGGAAAGGTTTTCTGAATAACAGGAGCCACTGTGCTCAAGACTCTGTACTGGTATCCACAATATGAACTGCTAGGGCATATGGTGCCATTAGGAGGGTCACATTGGATGATCACGGTGACCAGACAGGTGAGCAGGAAGAAAGGTGATCCCTCTAAGCTGTTCATGGCCTTATACACTAAGAATAAAACCTTGATCTTGGTTCAACACCATACTGGAAGCCAGTGCAATTGACTCTAACAAAAGTGTTGCACATTTGTTGCATATTTGTGAAAGGGCTAGGGTTAGGGTGCTGCCACTAGCTGTAGCCTCCAGACCAATCTTAAAGGCAGCCCCACACAAAGCACCTGATCTGCTCCTGCCCCCAAGCAGATCCACTTTTTTTCTGCCTCCATGATATTAGCTGTGATGGCAAAAAGAAAACAAGAGACAAAGGGCAGGTGTAGAGGTCCGTGCATATGTCTTGTATGCATCTCTCCTGTGTGTATACACATCAGAGTGTGCACACAACAATCTGGGTTGGCCACAACCACCACTGGTCCCCAGAGGATTTTGGCCCTCAGACCCAGAAAAGTTTAACACCCCTGCCATAATGCGAGAATCTGACTCGATCTGTGTTAAACATCTAAAACAGTGTTGTACCACTTCAAACAGTCATGGCTTTCCCCAAAGAATCCTAAGAGTTGTAGTTTTTTAAGAGTGCGGAGAGTTGTTTAGGAGACCCCGTAGTCCCCTCACAGAACGATGATTCCCAGAGTTCTCTGGGAAGAGGGATTGATTGTTAAACCACTCTGAAAATTGAAGCTTTGTAAGGGCAATGTTTAAAGTGGCATGATACTGCTTCAAATGTGTAGTGCAGATTGGATCTAGGTAGGAAGATTTTAGGGTGAAGGCTTGCTTGTTCCTATGGGGCCCCCACAAAAGAGTCTAAGAATAAATGTCTGCTCTAATTTGACTGTACAGTATATGGTTTTTGCTCCAGTTTTCTATAGTGCAGAAGATGCTCCAGTCATGCTTTTCTTCTCCGCAGTGAGGTAACAGATTCTCCATTATGAAAGGATCTTTCCTAAGGGGCTAGTAGATGTGTGATCATAAATAGATGCCAAAATGACTATTCTGTTAAAGCTGGGAGAGATTAATCCAGGAGTATATCATATAATTTTTCTCAAGGATAGAGATGCACAGCATCTTTATTTGTCCTGTGGTGCTGCATGACAGATCACATAAAACCAGGATAAATTGTCCCAGTGGCACTTGTACACTTGTATAATATTTGCTTAACATTTCACTACCATCTTCATTTCGCCTGTTCCCCCCTGCCCCAAATATCCAGGCTTTGGAAATTTGACAATGCAGCAGTGTTCAGAATCAACATGAGTTATGCCTGATGTTTTTTTTTTTCAAGTTTATACTTAACCCCCAAAAAAGGATCAATGATTTCTCTCCACGGTAAATTGAAGCAATGTGAAAGATCAGCCAAATGGTGACTAAGCCACTTGTTTGCTTGATTGTTTCTGACTGGCAGTGTTACCCCTTAGGCGTATCTTGTGTTTGAATAGAGGAGCCCATCTAAACAATATAGAAAAGCAACATAAATAGAACATCGGAAAATTCCTTGTTCCACATCATACCATTGGTCCATTTAGCTCAGTATTGTAGGGGATGGGCTCCTCTACACTGGGAGGAAACAGTTGCTGTTCAGGATTCAGAGAAGGGTCTTTCTCAACCCTGTTTGGAGATGCTGAGGACCAAACCTGGGATTTTTTTTTGCACGCAAGTGCTCTGTCTTGTCCTGTATCAATGAGCTAAGGCTATGGAACTTCTCTGTTCCATCATATTAGTTAAAGTTATTGCTGTCTATTTTCACTGGGCTAGGGTCTAATCCATAGAACAGGGGCTCCCAAACTGTGGCCCATAGACTACCACTGGTTCTGAAGCATCATTCAGCTGGCCTCCAGAAGGTTCCCGCAAGGGAATGTCTGCCTTAGACCCAGTATATGTGAAGGACTGTCTCCACCTCCATTGTCCAGCCTGGACACTGAGGTCCAGCTCTGAGGACCTTCTGGCTGTTCCCTCACTGCAAGAAGTGAGGTGACAGGAACCAGGCAGAGGACCTTCTCGGTAGTGCCGTCCGCCCTGTGGTACACCTTTCCATCAGATGTCAAGGAAATAAATAATTATCTGACTTGTAGAAGACATCTGAAGGCGCCCTGTTTAGGGAAGTTTTTAATGTTTGATAATGTTTAATATGTACTGTGCCCCCTTTTTACTTAAAGTGATCAGAGTTTGAAACCCAGCAAGGAAGCAGGCTTCGGTGGTGATCCATCCTAAAAGGATATTTGTAGGGAAATCCTCAAGTAGGTTACTTGTAACAAGTAACTGGCACTTCATACACAATTCCTGTTTGCTGGATGTTCAGCCGCCAGTGCAGAACAAAATATATACTTGGTAATGTGAACTTCAACAGTTTCAATCATTTGTTCACAAGGCTGGAGCAATTTTAGACCCACTTCCCCATCCTCTGCTATCAGAATTATAGTTCAGGGATGTTGTATATTTCTTTAGTAACAAATACTTGGCTCAAAGGCTTTTAGCTGTGGTTTGACAGCAAGGAAAGGTCAATCAATAAAATAAAAGGCATGTTTATTACATACATTTTTATGTAATAAACATTGAAGCTGAACTGCCTTGTGCCGAACTTTGAAAATAGAGAAGCAGTGTTTCATTCATATTTAATTCCAGTAATAGATAGTTCAAGCTGCAGCTTCCACATCACTTACCTTCATGCTTAGACCCTTAGGGCACTTTAACTTTTGTTCCTGTTGAAAGAAATGGATAATTTGAAGAGTTGCTGTGCTATAGCATTAAAGTACTTCTTTAAGAATGTAATGCGCATCACACAATGAAGAATCACTGCAATAGTATATGCCATGGCATCGAGCTCTTCAACATTTAAATATGTCTTAACTGTCAAGGCCAAGGCTAAGAAA
Organism: Podarcis muralis; assembly: GCF_964188315.1. Classification (NCBI taxonomy): domain Eukaryota; kingdom Metazoa; phylum Chordata; class Lepidosauria; order Squamata; family Lacertidae; genus Podarcis; species Podarcis muralis. Next base: position 61,284,075 of record NC_135660.1, on the reverse strand, counting down.
TTTTGTTGCAACTTTTCATGTAAGATTAAATTTGTTTTTATATGTTGCTAATAATATTTCTAAATATTTTTGGAAGTTTTAAATGTTTTAAATATGTTGTTTTGCTGCACCCCCTTTTTTTAAAGGCCCTGAGCTTTTTTGGGAGATAGAACAGGGCAGAAATATAATAATATAATATAATATAATATAATATAATATAATATAATATAATATAATACAATACAATAATATAATATAATATAATATAATATAATATAATACAATAATATAATATAATATAATATAATATAATATAATATAATATAATACAATAAATAATATAATATAATAATATAATATAATATAATACAATACAATAATATAATATAATATAATATAATATAATATAATATAATATAATACAATAATATAATATAATATAATATAATATAATATAATATAATATAATATAATATAATATAATATAATATAATAATATAATAGTCCAGAAAATATAGTTTGCTCTGGGATGGTTGGTTCAAGGGTCTGCTGCTTTTTCAAATGGCTCCAACCACTTTCTCTTGCTATTCTTACTTATTTTAAATATTCTAAACTGCTTTTCGGAAACACCCTCACACAAAGTGACATCCAAAGGAGTGAGAGACAAGGATAGAATAACAGATCAAGTGTACAGAGAAACTGCTTTGGAGCCTCAAACTGTTTATGGTCCCAATTTAAGGCAGTTGTGAAGAGTAGGGTCTCCAAGGCCCACTAAATGACAGAGTTTGATCCATTGGAAGAGAGGGGCATAGTTTTAGAGCTGCCACCAAGAAGGCCCTTTCTTTTGTTCATGACAACCTGGCTGATATTAACAGCCAGCATTCAAGAAGGACCACTGAGGTAGTTCTTAGCATATGGTTGCCATATGTCCAGAATCTCCCAGACATAACCGGAATACTGCAGTCAGTAGCAGTGTCCGGGTGGAAATCGGCAAAATGGGAAAATCCAGATGTAGGGCAGCCCAGTCCTACAGATAATCTGGGCACAAGTGGTTTAAGGTTTTAATGCTTACTCTAAACCAGCATTTTGAATTGGGCCCAGAAAGTGACTGGTGAAATCAGTTGGTTACAGCGTGGTCTGATAACACCAAGGTCGTGGGTTCAATTCCTGTAAGTGCCACCTGCATATTGTTGCATGGTAGGCGGTTGGAGTACATGATCCTTGGGGTCCCCTCTAACTATATGATTCTATGAACATGTTCAGATTTTCTGTGCTTCACTTTTATCTGGGCACTCCCATTTTGCACTAGTTTTACCTGCTGCACCTTCTTCAGAGGCAGACCTATATTTCTGCAGTCTGGTTTGGAGGTAACCAGAGCCTGGAGAACTTTTTCCTCTTTCATTTGACCCCCCATCTTGCCGATCGTGTGGTCTTTTCTTGCCCCTTTCATATTCATCTTGACTGTCCAAGGAGACATTAGGGGAGGGGTATGTTTTTTGCTTGCAGGACACCATATATCATGATGGTGCCATAAACCACCACCATTTATGTATGATATTGTAACATCCTTTGCTGAATTCCTGCCTTTCTTGTATATGAGGGATAAAGATGGTTGGAAAATTGAACGTGTTAAATTCCCTCCAGCTTCGGCATTTATTCTGAGCTTGTTTACACAATGATCTCCACACTATAAATCCCAACAAGCCATTCCTGTAGTGCAGCTAGAGGAATAACCCAACCCTACATTTCATTTTGTATCCCTTTGGAATTGATGTCGCCAGGGTCAGAGGAGTTCTACAGCATGCAATCTAACTCTGACAATCTCTCTGCTCAGTACCTCTCTTCTGTGAAATATTTTTCCATCTCTGCAGCATGCTTGGCTGATATACTGTGAAAGGAGCCTAGATATACCA